>NC_066321.1:7397823-7712823 GCF_022539315.1 Serinus canaria
CAGGTTTGTATGGGCTTTTACACTATGTATAATACTTATACATGTGTGTGTGTATATATATACTGTATATATATATATATAATATATACAAACATATTATCAAGCAAAATGTGTACTCACTCCTGCAGTTTGGTAGATGGCAGTCCTTCCTTGGGATGGATTTCCACATCTGCCTCTGAGGTAGTTTCTGAAAGTCAGAATTTTCTTGGAAAAGTACAGTAAATAACGCTGTCAGCTGAAGATTAAAACCTTTTCATAGCTTCAGAATTTTCTCAGATTTTTTACCCTCTCTGTTAGTGTGATCATCAGTGATCTATGGCAGAAATTTCTGATATCTGTTTACTTCACAATCCAAAGTGCAAAGTAAATGCTCTTATCTTTAAGATTCAGGCTGAAGAAAATACCCCAGTACAGAAATCTGATAAGAAACTGACCCTTGAAGTTCACAATGCCAAAGGCAGAATGTGATGACAGGTTTTTTCCTTTTGTTGATTATTGGCTGACACTGAATAAATACTCTGCATTTGCCATTTGCAGCTCAACAGTAGATTAATGTTCTGAGCAATAGAAATTTGACTGGGAAAGAGAATTTGATTGCTCACCCTACAAGAGACCCCACTGCTGGAGCTCAATGAAGCCTGAACCACTATGGGCTTAGATTTGAAAACCATCACTCCTTTTCAGGAATCTCCTTTAGTTTTACCCCCTCTCCCTGGAAATTTAGCAAGGCTTTCCTACTCTAAGGCTGGAAAGCAGATAAAGAGAAGGCAGATCTCTAGTTACTACCTGCAGGAAAAAGAAAAGATCAGGTATTGAAGTTCTTGTGAGAAACCTGGTCTTGGAAGGTTTTTCCTCACTGCTTAAGTGTCAAAGGGTTTGGATAACAAGAGAAACATCAGACTTAAAACTTTAATGTCTCTTTCATCCTGTCAGCTTAGGAAACCAAAGACACTTGAGTGTTTCTTGCTCCACGCTCATGCTTAGGATACTAGCCAGGAAGAAAAAAGGTGGAAAATTTTGGACTAACTCAACAAAGCATTGGAAGTTCTTATACAGGGTTTCTATCCTCTCCTTGGAGAGGTCCTGCTACTTTTCTAGTTTAAGAAGCATTGAAGACATGGATTTATACTTCCTTCCTATCCCAAACTAGCTTACATTTTTAAGCTATTTGACATAAAATCAAAGGTTTTTAGGCCTATTGAAAAATAACTTTGTTGCCTACTTTGTAGTTTAGACTTTGATACCTTTTGGAAAGGCTGTTGGATTTTTCCTTTTCTTCTTGGACTTCTCAGTCATAGAAACAGAAAGCGCTGAGAATGTGAAATAGTCTGGAAATGTTTGCTCTTCCATCAAGAAACACAACATGTCCTTTCAAAGCTTAATTGAGCAGCACAAAGCTAATTAGCTGTCCAAAGACAGGGCATTTAATGCACAATCCAGCATTAATTTGTTCTACAGACTGAGCTTATCTCATATATAAATGCCTTTGCCCTGTGGCTTTCCAAACAGCTGCAATATAAAAAAAAGACTGATAACTCTGTCATGTAAATGTTGCTTGCTTCCTTCACTTGTGCATAAATATTGAACTGCATGTGAATTGTAACTGGAAAGTTTTCACGGTCACAATGAAAAAATAATTTGTATTTTTATTCCCTTGTAGCTGGGAATAATGTTATCACTCTGGGAAGCAAAAGCCATCATTTGAGGTTTGTGGTAGATTATCATTTACAACCTGTTAACCTAATGTGTAATTTAGATGGTATATTGAATAAATAGTTTCACAGCTTTTTGTGGGTAGTAAATAATTGCCTTATCGCTTTCTCTTTATTGTAAAATTCCTAAATATATTTGTTAAGCTATTAAAACACAGAGGAATTGCTGCAGTTTATAAGAAGGAAATTTTGTGTTGTTAATCTTTGAAGCATACAGCATCATTTTCAGAGGCTATTTAACAATTTCTCTCCTTTCTCCATCTCCAGTAAAAAACCCGTGATTTTCTTAGGATTTGCAATGAATGAGTTCATGAAGGATGACTTTTCATGCCCAAATACTAAAGCCTATAATGTTACCGCGGGTGTCTTGCTGAATTCATTGTTCTACAAATGTTTGCAATCAATCTCTCCTCTTCTTAATACCAGTTGATTCTTTTGTACATTACACTGTTTCTTGAAAGGCCCCTTAGGAAAGAAATTTTGACCCTTTTTTCAGAGACCAAATGTACCTGGTCCTTAAAATATATTTGCAGTAAGATTATTTTTCCGTAAAAATTTTTCTTTGGCCATCCATGCCAAAGAATTTGGAGATGCTCATATGGGACCATGGGCTTTCCTCAGGTTCTGATGAAATCTCAGGAATAAGCCTCCAGCATAACTTTCCTTTTAGGACGAGTCCTAAAGGACAAAGGGACAGAGCTGATGTATGCTTGGGCTGCCAGAGACTGGAGTAGAGAAGGACAACATGAAAGACGAAAGGAATGAGAGAAAAAAAATATTTCAGGATGGTTGGAAGAGACAACTGCCAGTAAGAGAGCTTTTGCCAGTGAAGTGAGATGTGACTTCCCAAAATTTAACACAAGTCCATATAATTTCTCTCGCCTATCAAAATTTTGTCATGCAACCCTTTCTCACAGATGGCTTGTTCTAATGCTCCATCCTGGCTGGTGCCTGGAAATGAGTGGATATTAATCCACTCCCTGTGAGCCTGCTGCTCTGCTGTTGAATGTCCTGTGTATCCTCTCTGACATCCCCTCTGGCCCATGCATCTTTATTCTCTACTCTGTGGAGTCCCTTAACTGCATCCTCCTCAGCCTCGAGTTGGTCAGGTGTGTGGAAGTAAAAAGGAAGGAAATCACATCATTATTTGCTCATATAAATTGGTTTCTCAGTGAAGACTAATAGTGCCAGTGATTTATAAAGGTTATATATCAAGGAAAGAGATATTGGAAAGATATTTTCCATTTTCAAACTTTAAGCAAAAAAAAAAAAAAGACAACCCTATGAATTTTATTGCTAGGTCATAATTTATCTTCCTTGTAGTTAACATATCTATATTTAAAGAAGCCAGTATTGAATTTCAGGGTTTATAGGAAGCTGTGGGTACTGTCCTTCCAACATCAGCCTGCAGCTGCACACCTGGATGAGGTTTCTGAGGCAGGCAGCCTTCATCTGGGGAGTGCTCCTCAGCATTGTCTCATTCTGCACCCTTCTTCCTCCATCCCAAGGTGAAGGAGCTTCCCATGGGGTTGTGCTTCCCTCTTTGCCCTTCTTCAACTGGACAAGTGTCTTCCCTTCTCCTGAAGGACACCAGTGATGATACAGTCACCAAATGGCCATTGTGCAAATGGGAAAGAGAATTTTTGCCCAGGCAAAAGATGGAAGATGACTGATCACCTTCTCAGGATAAAAGGTGGGAAGACAATAAGTCTATCCACAAATCAGTTTTTCCAGAAACATTATCTCCAGTTCATACACTGATATTGCCGATTTATTAAGCTGCTGATCACTCTGTCCTGCAGCTGCCTCTGAGTGCGAGGCACAGAGTGAGCATCTGGGAAAGGGCTCTGCACCTGAGGTGTAAGAAGCGCCCTCCACAGAAATACACACTGTACACTGTGTTGTGTGAGCAGAGAAAAAGAGTGATGAGAGAATGGGAGATATTTATAGACTCACCATACATTGCAAACAAATTTGGCAAAAAATATGGGGCTTGTCATTTGGAATATGTTAAAGTTTGAAAGTAGTTAAATAATGAATCAAAGTGCTTTAGGTGAGAGAAGCTGAGGGGTGTTCTGTGCCAGGGTAGAGCATTGAAAGGGGCAACCTGACTGGAGCCAAGAGGAGAAACAGTGATTTTGGTTAACACCTTTCATTATTCTGTTCTTCTGCCTATTCCTAGAGACTCTGTGCAGGTTTTCTTGATGAAGCATGTGGTCACTCCATCTAAATACAATCTGTGTCTTGCAGAGAGGTTCACATCCAATACTGCTTGCCCACTGTGCTGGAAAACCTGGCTTTTCAGACTTGTTGATTTTTTTCAGCTACCCAAGACACTAACTTTTCATCTGGAATGCAATTTTAAAAATATGGTGCATATCTGGCTGCAGCTACAAGACGTCCAGACTTTCTGAAGTAGCTATCTCCATGTTGGTTGTTTAAAGCTGACATTTAGTTCTAGAAAATCTAGAAAAAATCCACCAACTTTGGATTGATGGTCTGAGCTGAGCAGGACAGGACTGAAACAGGAACTTTTCTTTAGAGATCCTCAGGTGAACAGCTTATAGGTACTTTGGAGGTGAAATATTTAGAACATTCTGCCTTGATCGTGGTTGTTTTGAAATCAGTTTCTGTTTCTGACTGATTTTTTGTCTTTGAAATACTTGAACAACAAGTTAGGATTATTACAACTTATTATTTAGATTTCAGAAAAGTTTGGATTATCTGTTTTATTACAACTGAATTAGTTCCCTTTGGTTGCCAGACTGTATTATCTACACAAACTTCACTGCACCTCCTCACTTGCAGCAATCCTTCATTTTGGCACCAACTTTAATATCATTGTTTATTCTTATCTATTATGTTCCATGAGAGATTTAGGAAAGGTTTATTTTTTTATTAAATGGCAACAGTTATTGCTGATGGATGATAATTTATAACTCTCCTACCAATAAGAAAGAAATAAGCCTTTTGTTTTTATTATGCTCTTGGTATAAAAGAAATGGCTGATTGCTGGTATAAAAGAAATAAAACAACTCATACATCCAGGAAAGCTTATTGCATTATCAGGCAATACACCTGCCTAACTGATGAATAGGACTCAGTCTTGCAGTTAATAAAAAACTGAAGTTATTTCAGGCTGAAATATTGTAGAATAAAACAACGCAAATATTGTTCACGACAATTTCACTATCATAAAGAAATTGAAGTTCTTAACTATGGGTTGAAGAAAATCTGTGTTCTGCTCTAAGTCCAGGCTTTTGGCTTTTCAGATTCATTTTTTGTATTGTTTTCTTAATGTCAAAATGGCCATTTTATCTTAAAATTATGTTCAATTTGAAGATGAAAATGACTCTATACTAATGTAAGTATTGAAAATGTATAAAATACTATGAATTTTCATTTAGTTTTTTTAAATAATATAAAAAAAATAAAATCATATGGATAACAAACTCCAGTCTTCCTAGTGATAGCTAATTAACAATTGGAAAATTTTTGCTCAGCTGTATTTTACAGTCCACCGCTGGACTACTATCCTGTGAAAATAATAAACATCCCAGCAGAAGCAAATTGAACCATTTCCCTTCCAGATTGTTCCCTTTTTCCACCAGCAGCAGCACTGTGAAATAGGCTACATGAGTTCCGGAGATGAGCAGTAAGAATGAGATAGCAGAATGAAGGGAATTCATAAAGAAGGCAACAACCCAAAGCAAGCACCTCCTCCCCCAAACCCCCATTTCTCTAAGACAGAAATGCTCCTTGTGCCACCCATTGACTTCATTGGTCTTTTGGCAAGACATCTTCTTGGCCAGAACCTGAGTTTTGCAGCTGGACAGGGCTCCAGGATCAGCTCTGCGTGTCCTTCTTGTCTTTCTCCTTGCTGACTTCCTTGCCCTGCTCTTTGGGAACTGCAGCCAGGACAGGGCATATGAGATCCCGTTTGGAAGGACCTGAGTGTCCAGCACAGGACCCCTCTGTGAGAAGAGGCTTCCTATAGCCAAAGAAAGTACAAATATAACCCTGCAGACAGCTGCAAAGCAGTTCTCTGTTCAGGACTTTCCTGTAGGAAGTGAGGTGCACTACAGTGTATCAGAGCTTGTGGGGCTCTGCAGAGCCTTCATGGGTCAGTTTGGTGGAACTTCTGAACTGGAAGTGTTCACCACTGAAACCCAGGGAAATTTGAATGCTTTAGATGCCAAAACATGTTTACTGAAGGTAATACTGACTCTCTTACAAGTCTCTGCAGAAAACTGCCAATTGCAAAAGCTGTCAGTTTGCATCCCTGATGTCTGGATGGCATCTAAATTGTCCTTGTGTTGAACTCCCTTTGTCATCTAATGAGGCACATCAAAGGGGAACACTAAGAGAAGTTAACTTTGTTTCATAATTTGATGCTGTAGAGTTCAGTATCATTCCAGCATGTAGCTCCTCTCAATTTACATTGAATAGGATTCACTGGAGAGTATTCTGTCTCTTGTCATTCTTATAATGGACACTGAGTTTTCCCAAAGAAGTCTGACCTAATTCTCTTGGCAATTCTGATGCTATTTCTAAGACAGTCAAAGGAGTATAAATGAATATATCCCCTCTGATCATAAAAATCAAAGCAAACTTCACATACTAATGGCAGACTGTGACCCCAAAGTTTCAATAATCTAAGAACAGTGTGCCTCAGCCAGGTTTTTCATGTTCAAAGCTTGAGCCAAGCCATAAGGTCTTGAGCAAGGTCTTATGCCCTTTGTGAAGAGCTAGCATTTAGATTTTATGGGGTAGGATACTGGGAATTAGAAAAGTCCAGCTTTTTCTGGTTCAATACTACAATGAACAACATCAACACAATACTTTCAAACCTTCAGCTGCTTTTGTGTTTTCTTTAGCTCATTATAATATACTGCATGTTGACATATTTATTCTTAAAAGGCTGAAGGAAGAGACGAAGTTTTCTCCATGGAGAGAGATTTTCAGCACATTGAGATGGATCCAAAGAAAACATAACTTCTGCCAAGACTGGGGCTATCAAACAGAATAGGGGGGAACACATAACACCTTCTTCCTGAAAAGATCAAAGCAGATGACGTTTTACAACCACAGGACTCATGTGAAGTTTTCTCTTATTTGAGAATTGCAAATTTTCCTTGATCAGAAAAAGATTTTCTGAGAGATACCTCTTTTGTACAGTGATTAAAATGGAATAACCTCATGACATTTCTTAATAGAAGCTTTAACAGTCACCAGTTTGACCTCTCCTTATTGATTTGTGGAATATATATACATATATAAAAGAAAATGCTAGAATTGATTGCTTGTGTCAAACACCTCAAATAAGAGGACACACAAGTTTTAAAATTGGCAGTATATTGAAATTTTTGGAGTTGAAATCAAGTTATTTCATAAACTTGGGAAGAATCCTAAATGTCAAACTGTACTTATGAGCAATCCAACAGTAATAAGTCACATGCACATAATTAAACTCTAAAAATACTAGTACTAAGCTAGGGAAGCAGCTGACTTACAGTGAGTTTTAGAAGCAAAGCTGAGAGAAAATGAATTTAAAATTGAGGGAACATGTAACACCTAGACGCTGTAATTTAAAACCTGACGGAAAAAAAAGTTGGCTGTATGTGTTATCAATGAGTATTCCCCAAACAAGTTAGTAATTTTACTGTTTTCTCATTTCAGAAAGCAGTCTCTAGCATGGTAAAGTGCTACAGCTTTTTTTAGATGTGATACCATTCTGTCTTAATGCTCAGTCATAAGGTCATTTTACTGTGTGTAGGAGTGAATGTTCTGAGAGTCAGAAATTCAAGTAATTAAATCAGAAGTCAATTTCAATGGCTTAATTGGCTGAATATTCTTTGCCAAGTACAGAAAATGCCATGAGATAGCTTTTTGTGAGATCTATTTATTTACACAATTCTTCCATGGAGTCGCATTTGCTCATTCTTCTGGTCTTGGATGTTCAACAAGCTCTTTTTGAATTGCTAACATGCTGCATGTATCTGCAGATAAAATGATGCAAGTTGCAGATTTTTTTTCCTCATGACTTATTATTCCTTTTTATATAAAATTTAGATTTCCTCAAAACTTTGCAGTTGCTAAATGAGAAAAAATTCCTCGGCACTCCCACTGGAGCCTCAAGGGCTTAAATATTTGGTTAAATAAAATGAGGTGGGGATTTGTAGCCTATATGCTCTTCTCCCTTCTACAAATTGTTGTAAGTATTAACACCTACTCATATTCAGGACTTACTGAACCAGGGCAAGCTTTACCCAGAGGCACTAAACCCACCAGCTGTGAGGGGGTTACTTTGCATTGCAGTGGCTTTTGCAAGGAGCTCAGCTCAGCTCCGTGCTTAACACCCCTACTAAAAGGCAAACTATTCTCCATATATTTTAGAAGTGTGTTTGATTTAGCAGTTTTTGAGTGATTAGTTGGATTCTTCCTGCCTTTTAGACAATAGTACTGATTAAGCTATTCAGTTTTTAATTGTACATTATAAAATGTGTTTGAAATTAGGATTGTGCTAAGGGTTTTTGTTTAATGTTTTTAAAGTGGGCCTAGAAGTCAGGTTTTATTGACTTTCCATGGGGTCATAGTTATGTAATCACTTCTAGCCCACTGCAAGCATAAGATAAAACATCTCAATGTAAAATCATGCACGTGGACGCCCTCTCTGTGAAGGGCTGAACTCAGACTCCAACTTGCACAGCAAGATCAAAGACAGCATTAGAGCAGAAATAGCGATATAACCATGGCAGCCCAGGCAGGGGTCACACACCCATCCAGGATTTACTGCAGGTTCTCCCATTTGGCCCCTGTGCTGTGTCAGGAGTATCAGGATCATGCCTTGCGCAGTTATTTGGTGCTGAGATGCCTATCTGAATTACAATCATATCTTTGACTGAAGTGAGGACAAGCTCTGAGCACTGAAGTCACTTTTGAAAATGAGATTTAGCTGAGTTCGAAAATTGGATTTCCCTGGTCTATTGACAGGCTTCTAAAGGACCAGCCAAGTGGGACGGAAAACAGGTTTATAAATGAAATATGTTATTTACTGGCAGAACATTAGGGAGGCCTCTGGTGAAGTGTTTTGAATAAGTTTTCCACTGAAACTATTAGTGAGCTAAATTCAGAAAAAAGTAATGGCTTCATTAGTTGCTATGATACAAAGTAAAGTAAAAATCCTCACACTAACTGCTGGTGTTGTAAAATAAAATGTTCTGCATCTTATGGTTACTGCATGTTTAACTCACATTTCCAAAACTTCCCAGAATATATAAACAAGTATTCTGTTTTTCCATATCAGGTGCTTGAAAAGCTTATTACAGCCTGTTTCTGCAGCTTAGCATCTTCTCTATAGTACAGTGACTAGTGTTTGATATGTGAATAAAGCAGACAAGACACTTCACAGAATATAAAAGGATCAAAACCAGAATGTTCCTCATTACCCCTGGTTTGTGCTCTCAGAGATGTAACAAACACCTGACTAGCACTGGAAATATATGCTGAATTTTGTGCATCAATAGGTTTCTGTGACTTTCACCAGTGAAGTGTTTACATAAAAGCAATTATTTTGTACAAACATTTATATCCATGAAAGTGTTTGCAACTTAATCTGGAAAGAGAAATTATCACATCATTGGAGAAAGGCTCAGTGTCCTAAAATTGACATGTCTGCATGAGGATAATTAGCTTCTTAATTGCATGACAAAGCACTCAAGGCTTCACTGGAGATCAGAGGCCCCATTGAGCTAAGTTGTTTATAAGCAAAACTGTAGACACTTCCTTCTTGTTCCTGTAGGTATTTTCATCTAAAATAAGTTTCCTTACTCAGCCAGAATTTTTAGCCAAAGTGCAAGAGCCATTTGGTAAAGTTCTGCTTTGGATTTTGGCCCCACTTCACTTTGAACTAGGTGAACTATCAGAAAAGTGGCAAAAAGTTATCAGGCTCCAGCTGAATTCATGTTTTCCCATGGAGGTTTTGATGTGTACTGGAGATGGAGCTCTTTCAGTTTCACGGGGCCATGTGCTGTGCCTGGGTGCTCACCACTGAAGCCAGGTTAGTGCTGCCAGCTTGCTGGAATATGTTTGTCTTTCTTTTTAATTGTTCACTTGAAAAATACTGATCCAGGTGTGTATAGAGTGCTTAGAGGGATCATTCCCCTCAGTTCAGATGTCTTACAGTGCTTCACTGAAGGTGAAGATTTCTAATCTGTTGCTCAGCAAGTGACTCAGTCTTCATTTTCCCAGGATTTTTTGCAGTCAGAGAGTCCTTTCTGAAAACTCCATCTTGTACCAGAGGCTGCCTCATCTCTCTCTTTCCAGGCTCACCCCCAGAGTATTTGGAGTAGGTTGACCTGGGCAGGTTTTCTGGAGAAGCTGTGGCTGGCAGCAGCAAACCCCACTTTCCCCTAGAGGGTTCTACCAAGGGGTCTGGGAATAGGAAACAGTGGAAAAGTGGTACAAATCATTTGTACAGAAGCAAGGAAAGCGTCCACTTAATTTTGAGTGTGCAGAGGATGATCTGCACAATATTTCCCTGAGATGCCTCTGTGAAATGTGGATTCATCTTTCTCTTATGAATTCTTTCAGAAATTACTCTTCAAAAATGTGTCAAGCTATGTCATAGATTTGTGTGGCTCTGACAAATTACAGGAAGGAACAAAAACATTTCTCTCTCCTTACTAAAAAAAAGGCCAATTTGAGACACTTTTCAATGTGAATCGTTCTAATTTAATGGCATCTCAGTAGTCAGATCTTCTCAGTGCATCCAACGACAAAACACACAACCATTTGCAGTGGCTTATGTGTCATTAAAATAAATGGAACATATTAATGAATGCTTCTGAAATAATTTTTACTCTTTCCAAGACTGCAAGGATTTTCAAAGCAGTTGCCTTGGATTTCATTTCAGACAACACTGAAATGCTAACTATTACTTCACTGTGCCCAAAGATTTTAGCAGTTTATTGTATTCTTCAAAAATCTGTGCTGAGAGATGTTCAGACAAGTGAAAGTATTATGACCTGGGTGCAAAGAGATGTTCAAACACCTCGGATGGTACCATCCAGTAGAAAATGATATCACTCTCCCTTATCTTTGTAACCCTACGTATGTCAGTGTCAAAGGACTCTGAAGAGGTTTTTTCCTCTTTATGTTGAGGACATTCTTGAAAAAAAAGTAAAGCTAAAAGTAAAATCACTGAGGCAAACTTTGACACATATATATTCTTACTAAAATTTCTCTTGAATACTTATTTGCTTCTGCAGGTTTGGTTTGCATATAATCCTGTACTTGTCATTGAAATGCTTTCCTTATCAGAAACATGACAGAGAAAATGAGTCTTCTGTAAAAGAAAACACTCAAAAAAATTGGTAAATGTTTGTATCATGGATTCTGAGAGCTTTCTTGTTAAGCTGTATTATTTTCTTTTGCCACTAAGCTCAAGTGAGAGCTCTTATTTCACATCATTAGCTTATGAAATCTCTTTGGTAAGCCTTTGGTCCTGCCATTTATCCAGCCTGATTTACAATGGTGGTCAATGGTTTTAGCTCCCTGTGACTCAAACGGCACTTGCAGATGCTCAGCAGTTTTAAATATCAAGCCAGTAATTTTTTTCAGCAATTTATTTTACCCTTTGATTTTTCTAGTCTTTTGTGAAATAGTATTTTGGCTGAAGTTCTCCACTGTTGGCTTGGATCTCCCTTTCTTCCCATGGGAAGGAATCTCCTTTGTAGCTAGAAGTTATGAGTTATTTCATACAAAATGTATATTTTAGTGCTAGAAGTAAATCAACTCAATCATAATAGTAAGAAATCTACCAGCAAGCTCTCTGTTTGTTATTTTATGAGATTTGCACTTTTCTTCTTAAACTTTCATTGCTTTTTTAAAACCAGTTGTTTTGGTTACTTTTTCCTTTTGGACTGATTTTGCTACCACACAAAACTGCGATTAGAACATGTCTGAAAACCATACAATGTCATAATCAATGCTGTCTGAATTCAGTATGTGACATGGATAGATTTAATATCAGATTTAATATTACATATAACATCATTATGTCTAAATAATGTAGATTTTGATACACCTAGAAGGGCAGATGAGTAGTTAACTATAGTTACCTTTGTCCCTGTATCCCTCAACATTTATAAAATTATGGCCCTTGAGTTGTAGCTTTTTATAGATAACAGAAGTCACTGGAGTGCTGATCACCTTTTGCCAGGTCAGGAGCTGCTTTGAAGTGCCGAGTTGTGCACAGTTAACATCTCTGTCAGATTTTGTTTCTTGATAGAAACCATTATCAGCTCACCCACAGCCACTTTTCTGTTCTTTGGGTTTTGTCTTGATTTAGGTTTGGGTTTTTTTTAAATTTTGTATGGAGATTCTTGAATTCTCTGTTTGTAAACAAAATTATTCAACCTCAAAAGTGTATTATTGAGCTCTGGCAAGATGCTTGGAGGTGAAGTTTCAAAGCAAGGTTTATTAAAGGGTTTTGTGGGATTGTTCAAGTAATGATCTCCCTGAAGTAATATTCAATTTGCTCTGTGTCTACTTTGCTAATTATGGCCTGAGATACTGGTAATTAGATCTGTATCTGTTTAGTTTGTCAGAGGAAAAGAAAACCAGGAGAAGCTGACAGGAGAAAAAGAAAGACTACATGATGGCCCTAGATATGAGGTTTTTCAAAGTGTGTTATAAACAATGGTCCCTGTCTTGCTGGTTTGTAATCTAGACACAGGAGTAACAGGAAGAAATCTTAAGAAAAAACACTAAATGTGATGTAAAAAAAGCCTCAGTGGTCAGCAACTCTGAGCTATTGATAAACACCCAGTTTTCATTGCATATGCATTCATGCCAATAGCAGATAATTTGAAGCATGTATGTAGCAGAAGGAGAAGGCTGCAGTGTGTACTGAAAGGCATCAGTGCAGAGATAAAGGTGAAAGGAAAAGCTGGAGATGAGAGAAGCAGAGAGGGAAAGTGAGGAGAAGTCAGGAAAGAAAGATTGACTCAGATATGGGTGTGAAGAGATTGAAGTGAGAATAAGATGGTTAAAGTACAAGAAAGGTGGGCATGGAAAATAACACTAGAGGAAATGAAAGAAAGAAAAATTGCAAAGAAAGTTGAAAGAAAATAATGGGAAAGAAGAAAGATAGGAGAAAATAGGGCACATTTATGTCGCTCTCAAAAAGCTGTGCTGGCACACTACAAAGACAAGAAAAACAAAAAGATTTCCTTTTTCCTTCTGCAGGGAACAGATTTGTGAGATTGAGACAGGAAATTATGGCTCTAAACAGTGCTTTTGGGCACAGTGAAAATAATTATTTGTCACTAAAAATTTCAATGTGAGCAAGAATGGCACCGGGGAAGAGGCTGTGGGAGAGTGTGGTCCTGGCAATGCAGTGGTTGCTCTAAGCAGAAAGGCTACATGCCAAATTATTAAATTTATGAGCAGATCTGATACCAAACCCTTACTTAAGTGTTGCATTGGGATTGCATAATCAAACCTGTCAATGCTTTTACTTTTCTGCTCAGAACTTAGCTTTGCTTAGGTATAAGCTCCCAAACCCTTCCCAGCACTTTTGCTAATCCTTATTGTGCTTTGTGGCAGCACAGGTTTTGTCAGGAGGCTTTTGGAAGCAGGTCCCAGCCCCAGAGCCAGTGTACAGAAGATGCTGCAGGACCCCATCTCTGTGGGAGAGGAACTGCTGCTGGACTGTAAGTGGGATTTTGGGCTTCCAGGAGCTGCCTTTTGGGACACATCAGGAAGCTGCACTGTTTATTTGTCAAGTGGGCATAGACCTGCACCTGTCTTTAGTGGCTGCTTTGATATCTGAGATCTTGTAAGCCACTGTGTTTTCAGCTGTAGGTTTAAATCTAAATGATTTTTCTGAGGTGCAGATAGCATCATGAGCTCAAATGGGAGGCTACCTCCTGAAAGTTGCCAAGGATTTTCTAATCTTTGTCAGAATTTTATTTGTCTTGAATTCATTTTGAAACTCACTTATTCCTGGTAGAATTTAGTTTTTCTTATTAGCACATATTAGAATTGGAAAAACTGTTTCTTTTAACCATATTAATATAAACATATAAAGACTCTGCCTAGAAAGGCATGTAGGAAATGCCATATGAAGAGTTAACACATTTAAAAATCTCTTTGGTTGTCAGAATAATTAATGCTTCCAATAAACATGCTAATTAGTTGACATGGAGAATAATCTTCCAGTGTACATGTTGGACTTTTTCATATTATCCTGAATGCAAACACCACCTTATCATATCCTTACCTTTGAACACTGCCTCTACATCATTTCCTGGGTTTAGACACTTGTTATTGACTATACAAAGAGCAGCAAAAAGACTTAATAAAATCTGACAGCAGGCAGCTTTTCCTGCCTGGAAAGATTAAGTGCTTAGCACTTTGCATTTCAATTACCTAAAACTAATGGAAAAAATATTTTACATTTTAGCCCCTTATTTGGCAAATTGCTTGTAGGAAAAAATATTTCTGATCTACAATTACGTTATTCTTTTAAAACTGGTTGAAAAGTGGATTAATCTATTGGCTGCAATATATAACACTGCTTTTTTAAAATTAAGCAGATATTATGCAAATTTTAATCAATACTATTGTGTGTCTTCTCTTTGCTAATTTGGCCAATGCCAGAATTTTGTCTCTTTCCTAATCTAAAAGTATATTTTAGAACAGCTTGTATAAATTGTTTCCTATAAGTCACGACTATTCTAATCTTCATAAATTAGCTAAAATACTTTCTTATGCTTACTAAGGCCCATAAATGAATGTAATCAGTAGAGATTTTTCTATTTGAATGGTCATTATATGGAATAAAACACCAACTTGAATTCCAGTTCTTCATTTGTTCTGTTGGAACTCAGGAGTTTTTCATGCAGGCTATTTAAAGGAGCATATACAAACAACTTGAATCACACTGTTTACTGAATACTCTCTCCATAAATTATAATTATATCCTTCTTTTGCAGTATTGCATATTTCAGTTTTAACAAGTGCAACAAATCTCTTGGCTTATGGATAAAGGACTTGCCAATTTCAATATTTGAAGTGCTCTCTCGCAGAGCAATCTTGTATTTCCCTGCAGGTACATCTTGGTTTAAATATTGTTAGTAAGAGTAAAAAGATCATTTTCAATCATAAAGGGAATGATGCAGAACATGGCTGGAAATGATATATGAAGTATAGCATAATTTTAAGGGTAAAGGCCTTGATGCTTCTGAGTTACTCAGTCAAATATTCCCCCTGTAGCTGTTGATGACATCTCTTGAGTGATATTGCCCTTTTAGCCTGGGCAGTTGCCAGCATTACCCTCATTTATCCTCTTCCTTTGGGACTAGAAATGATAATAGGGGTGAAGTGTTCCTTTGGAACAGCCATATTTATTAACAGATTGCACAAAATCCTGCTCCCTCTGAGTGCAGTGGCGGTGAGCTGCTCCTACGGATGCTTCAGCAGGAAGTCCTTCACTAGAAGGGACAAAATTCAGTCTGCTCCACACTTGCTCCTGCCACTTTCTTTGGTTTTGGCATGTCTTTCCTGCAGAGCTCTGGTTATGTCACCAGTGCTGAGCAAAGGCTGCTTGTGGGAATACCAAACAGTAACCTAAAAACCAGCTCAACAAAGGTAGGGTTTAAACTCATTTTTCTCACTGCAGTACAAGAAACAAGAATCTGAGGGAATCTGATAATTTTTGGAGCATTTCTGCATTAGTCTGAAACTCTCCTTCATGTGGAAATGGTTGAGACAAACATCCAGTACAAGGTTTCTGTTATTCTTTGTGGTTACGGAGCTTCCTGAGGATGTGGGAAAAGGCTCAGGTAGCACAGGAACACAAACCACTTTCTTCTGCTCCTTGGCTTACAAATGCAAGGCACATCCAGCTGCCAGCAATTCATGCATTAAAACAAGAGAAGAGTTTTCCTTTATAAATTCCTGATCAGCTCTGTTTTAATTTTTCTGAGAAAAATGCAGATGTAATTTTGTTGCAGATTTATTTTGTTTTCAAGCTAGTGATATGTGGTATAAATAATGGCTGATATCTCCACATTGCTTCATGAAGTAGAAAAGTGACTCCATAAGGTTTTATAAACTGTCTCCCAGGGATGTGCGCAGCAGTCTGTCAGATGACAAGGTGCAGTGGCTCAGGAACGGCTCCGTGTCTGGGAAATGGGTGATGGATCATCCACTCACCAACTCCCTGAACTATCAGGGGATACATTTGACTGATTTTCAGTTAGGGAGCATGTAATCTCCATGACTGTCCTGAAAAAGAAATTAACAAAGTTCCAAGTACAAGGTCCATCCCACATTTCCTCATGCTGAATACAGGCTTGTTGAATATACTAAGTGGACTTTTAAAGTAACAAGAAGTCAGTTAATATGCTGTAGCACTGGATGAATATTATGATGAAAAAATCAAATAGACATTTTGTAAATGGGAAAATTCTCATTTCTGATTTTTTTTTCTGTTTAAAGTGGAGATATATACTTAAAGCTATTTATTTGTTGATGGTGATGCAAGCATTTTACATGAGCTGAACCTTTCTCTACCTCTTTTACTTTACTGCAGTCTCACACAAAATACAGGTTTTCAACCCTAAGATTTTAATCAGACAGGCAAAGATATTTAATTAGTATTCAGTAGATAAGTCACTCTTCAATGGAAAGGGCTGATTGAAAATTTGTTTGGCAGTGTTTGCTATACATTTCCCACTAACACAAATGCATTTATTTCAGATTCTGTGTAATAATCAACAGTTAGCAATCTGCAGCATGGAAAAGATAATAGAGTAGTTTGAGATTGCTGTTTCTGACAAGATTCTATTCTCTTACCATTTTAAAATACCTGTACTGAGGTAAGGGATGGTAAAAGGAGAAAAAGGGGAGTTCCTCAGGCAGAAGAGCTGTGGGCAGAAGTCAACTCATAATCTCCAGTATTTCATAAAATGTGCTTATTACTGAGCAAAAAAATGGGCAAAGAGTATTGTGGAAGTGAATTATGGCTGCTGTCTCCCTCTTGTCGTGGCAACACAGAAGCATCACCTGTGAGACCACAGCCTCGAAGCAAATAGATAGTTTCAATTATCTAATTTTTGCAATGAATGAGACCTGTTTATTGGAAATCTATATGTGGCTGGCAATGGCAAATGGTAACTGTGCATATATCCAGTGCAGGGCTGGTTAATTTACAGCCTCCTCTGAACTATAAAGCAGCAATGTTATTTCTAGAAATGAACACAGGCAGTATAAGTAGTCATGGCAGAATAAGCAAACTTTGTCTTTCTTCTTAATGGCTTTAAGTTGTTTGCATTTATATTTATTTACAAGTGAGCCAAGGCTGGAGATCCTCATCAGGGGGTCAGGACCTTGCATGCCACAGTGAATTACTGAAGATAATTACTGCTTTCCTGAAAGATTGGATAAAGTTTATAACAAGATGCCACGTGTGAAAAACAAGGAAATAAAGGTCACACTTGCAGCAGTAACAGATTAATAGATCACACAGACAAGCTGACAGCAGCTCGTGACAGCTTTACCAGGAATTGTTCTCAATGGTACAGTGATATTTTACCATTAAACAGCTCATTGTAAGCTTTGCATGTGGTTTTGCTCTATAGTCCCTAAGTTATGTACACAAAAAGGATGGCCAAAACCTTATTCTTGGTCTCTATTTGACAGAGAGGCTTTTATGAGGTGAAATATCTTGCTCAAGTCAGTGAGGAAGTGCTGCCCCTTGGTGAGGGAGCCCGTGTGACACGAGGTGTCTTATCACCTGCAAAGCACATTTTGACCATAACCTTAATCCTGCTGCTATGGGAAATCTCTAGGATAAGCAAAGCCACTGATAACTTGAAGGTTAGGATAAGGGCACTTTCTGAAAAGACACTGGAGAATGAGGAGCATCCAGAAAGGCTCATTCCTTTGTGTCCTGCATTCCTGCCCTGGGTATCAATAGCTCCATGTCCAGTTAAATTGTTGCACTGTTGCACAGACAGGAACGTGTCTAACAAAGACACACAGATAGGTGTGAGAACTATCTGATAAATGCAATTACTAGGCTACAGGGGCTTATACAAACTACAAGCTACTGCTTCTGCTATCTGACAGGAATGGGGACCATGCTGGGCATCAACCACAGGAGGGGTGAAGTCTGCCAACATTTTGCAATTCTTTTTGCTTTCCAGTGGTGTAACTCCCTCCTCATGTGAATTCAGCTTTAACTGTTTGATTCTTACTGATGTGTTGAAATTCTTGCAGGAATAGAGAGTTTATAATCTGTGTCTCATTGGCAAGAGAATTCAAGTGTTACATTTTCTTTCTGTGAAGATATTGAATAGGAGACCATAAACCAAGCAGGTGTGGTGTAAGCACTGTTTCCCTTCATTACTCCTAGGAAGGCATCTTTCAGATTAGGAATCAATTAAAAGAATTAGCCTATTCCTTGGAATTGAGCTCAGGGAGACATGCAGTGTCTCCTGGCCAGCAGCACAGACAGGTGAAAGATTAGCCTTAATGTACTATGGTCTGACAAATGCTCAGGGTCTGGCTTTCTGCCTGCAGAAACAAACCATTAACTAGCAAGAAGGAGCAAGTTTTGGAACTATGGCTGGATCTTGTGTATCCCTGTAAACCTAGGGACATAAAAAATCTTAGGCAAAAGGCATTTTCTTATTTTCAGAGTAGTTCTTCTCTTTTATGGGAGATCTTGCCAATATAAATGTGGAAATCTTCCAGCATGAGATTGGAATATTTCACCAGCATGGCTGACAGTGCATCCCTGAATGCATTTTGTGGATTTATTTACCCTTTGGTCTATAAATGAACATCAAATAGGAGGGGTACTCTTGTAGCAGGCTCAACCACCACCTCTTGAGTAGCTGTCATTAAAGCCTGTCAAGGAGCCTATTTGAGCTCTGGTAAAAAATGCAAAAGCAGTCAAAATCTTTGAGAAAACAATGAAAGGCAGATGATTAAAACTCTGGGCAAGGTAGTAAAACTAGTGTAGGAGCTACAAGAATGAGGAAAAGCTTTGCAGAGCCTGCACATTTACCTGCATATTTGGGAGTGGCACATTGACACAGTGAGCACAAACCAGCTACACGTGACTTGTCACCAATATTTCTGCCCCTTTACAGAATATTTTCTATCCCTTTACAGCACAGCTCAAAGATTACTTCTGACCTTGGTGGGGCTTTTTATTCCTGCCATCAGCACAACTTAGATACGGTAAATGCACGGCTAAAGTAAGCAATCCCAGGCAATGTGCTCTGGGTTGATCCTGCTTGAGCATGGAGGTTGGACCAGATCCACTGTGGTTCCTTCCAACCTGACCATTCTGTGGTTCTGTCATTCTCTGAAATGAAAACCAGAGACAGAGATTACATGTGGGCACTTCTGCTACACTAGCGGCACAAGGCAATTACAAAAATTAGGATTGCATAGTTTGTTGGACAGTTAAAAATGGGACCCTAGAAACTGCATTTGATCTCCAGTTTCAGTTATGGCACTCTGTGTGTTTGACTTCAGAACTATTGATCTAAAACTGATCTCTATTTTCAATGGCAGAAAATGACTATTAGAGAGCCATGAAGGAAGTCATGACTACTGTTGGCCAATATGCTACTCTAGAAAGAGGACCTGCTTGAATCTATGCTAAGACAAGAAGTTTCTTATTGATATCTTCTGCCAATTTAGATACAAAGATAATCAGTCTTTTACTAAAATGGCAGCCTAACATCTAGATCAATAACTGGGTCTCTCTCTGGCAGATAGAACAGAATCAAACTTTTGCTGATATTTTGTTTACAGATATAGAAAATGCCAATCAAAATGATCACATCTGCATGGCTTTTAATGAATACTGATCAAAGAAGATCTAGTGATTATTAACCAGGGAAATGGGCTTGAAGAGAAAGAGAAATGTAAATGTTGTGTTCAAGGCAACAGAAGGCTCAGAAGTGTACCAGTAAGCAGCAAGTGAATATCCCTCCTTTACTGGGAGCACTGGTGCCCAGGCCATTCCTGCTGCATTTCCCTGGCTCCTGCTGCCTGCCCAGAGTGAGGGTGTGATGGCACATGGGTCCTGTCTGCATGAACACACACCACCCCTTGTATAGCACTTAGCACTCCTGTGGACATGGAGATCATAGAACACTGTGTTGTCCTCTTGTGCCTGCAGTGTAGAAGAGAAGAGCTGCTGGGAATTATTTTTGAATGGAAAATATGGGGAAATCTTTCTGTTCAACAACAGCATGTCCATGAAAATGACCTCAAAAGGACATAATAATGAATGTATTTTCACTAAGGATAAGATTTAATGGAATAGTTGAGCTGGAAACTGCAATATTTGAATCTGGTATTTCTAATTTTGCCTTCTTTTTTGCCTTATAGATTTATTACACAAGATTTATTACAATTTTATGTAATTATAGCTTTGACCTGTAAAATCTGCATGGATGATTTTAACGTCAAGGATGGCACAGCCTTGAGATGCAAACTCTAAAGGAGACTGTGAATATTATCCTCAGTTATAAATCTTCACGGGATTGATACTTGATGGAAGAGCACAGTCTGCCACAGCACAGGGTGAGATTTGTCACTCTTACTCAAATTTAGTGAGTACATTGCATTCCAAGTCTGCTCACTGAAATTACAGAGAGATGATGAAACATGGTCCTTTCCAAAAGCATTCCAGAAAGATGCATAAATAAGTACTAGAACCCACTGGAAAATAGATGGGTGTAGGTAATGCTTAAAGGTTTGTTTTGTGTCTTGCCAAAAAAATGGATACTTTAAGATAATATGAGGGAAGATTTTCCCATGCTATTATGCATTTAATTTCATTTTTATGGCACAGTTTTTCATACTGTACATGGTAACTGAATGCAGCACCTGGATTAAAAACATTTATGTCTTGTTTCCTATGGAGGGAAATCAATCCTCTCCATTCCTTGATGCATTTCCTAGGGAAGAAAATCAATTTAATGTATTTTCTTTTATGCAAGTTGGTTAGTGACTGTAGGAGGGGGGAAATGATAAGCTTTACATGAATGTAGTGAAAGAAAGTTCTTTTGGCCGGCAATTAAAATAATTAAATTTAGAATGAACACAATTATGCTTTCAAGAAGGATCCAGGAATGCAGTTTCTATGAGGTTTGAAATGGACTTTGTAGTGAGCGGGGACAGTCATGTGTCAGCCACCAGAATGAATTCAAGGAGACTGCAAGGAAATGAGTTCTAGTGAAATCCAAATTTGATAGGTGCCCAAATGCCAGTTCAGCCTCCTGAGAATGTTCCTCTTCTTCTCACTAAAGGATGAGAATAAAACCAGCCTCACAGGAAAACATGCAGAAAACCTTTATTAAAAAAAAAAAAAAAAAAAAAGATTCTCTTGTCCCTGCTTTGTGATTGTCTTGTTTTCTTTTTCCCCAAAGAACTGATGATTGAAAACAGGGAGATAACTCATTGTGGCTCGGTTCAGGGAAGAAGAGGGGATCATGCAGCAATGAAAAAATGTATTACAAAATAAAATAGCCTGATCAAAGTTATCTTGATCTCTGATGGAAACAGAAACTCTGCACCATGTTGAAGGAATTGAAATATGGAAATTCAAGCTCCCCAATTTCAGCCTCAGCCTCCCTCTGTCACCCTGTGCTGGCGAGTGCCCAGCTCTGGGCGTGCACATGGAGCCAAGGAGAGGCTGTGAGAGCCCTCCCTGGGGCACACGGGGCAGGGCGAAGGCTCAGGAGTGATACTTTAATGGATGGGGAACTGCAAAGAGAAATCTGTGCCCCTAGTGGTCCAATAAACCCATGGCAGGGGCCAGAGACAAACTGGATCTCCATGAACAACTATTTCTTTTGTTAGAAACTGTTCTGAAACACAAACTTTCTGTGGAGAAATGGCATTTCTTCAGGAGAAGCTTCCCTGGGCAAATTTTAGTATTCTGAAACAACTGAACAACAAAAATGTTGTAAAAAAGACCAAAGATGGGCTTTATTAGAATATTCCTCCAAGGAAAAAGCAGGCACACTCTCTTTGTCAGTGGTGTTGTCAATGATTTTTCAGGCATTCTCAGCCACATTGCTGCTTTTGCCACTGGTAATTATTCAGTCTTATACAGCAAACTCTTATTTGTGTAATGAGGTAACATTCTTTAAAGTAGTTCTCATAAAATTGCACTAAACTTTCCTAGGATTTAATATCTTTTTATTTCTTTGTTGCAAATCTGCTGAGTTTAGGAGTAAACATTTTAAACATTTTTCTCGGCAAAATCCACAAATCAAGATGCATTCTGCCTGACAGCCCCTCATTTGTAAAGATGTTGTCAGTCAGATCTTGTCTTCAGCAACATGTTTCTTAAAAAGCTGTCATTTTGGGGAGATCTCAGTCAAGAGGAGAAGAGGCATTAGAAATCAGAGCTTGGGATCTGTTTGTAATATATGGATGGGGATAAAATGACTGCCAAGAATGCTCTGCACCCACGACTGGGGCATGTTAGCACCTCCTGCTAAGATAGGGCAGGGTCAGAGCTTTTCCTTTGCTTTCTGGAGCTGCTTTCCTTCCTGCTGCCTCTCACAAGGGCTGGGCTGATGGATCCAGCCTTGGGTGGGCAGGAGGGTGCCCAGAGAGGTCTCTCTTCAGGACAGGTCATGTTCCCCAGTGTGTCTCCTGGAGAAAGCCTCTCCCAGGACCATGTCCTGTAAGTGCTACTGGCTGCTCCTCAGGGTGGAGCTTCCATGCCCTCCTGTGCTGTGCTTCCCCAGGTGCTGGCAGCTGTGCTGGCTCTGAGTGCCCACTGGCTGCGCTGATGACACACTGCCCTCATCAGATGAAACCTAAAGCACCGGCGTGACCCAGGGCAGAAAGGCTCAGCAGCCTCCAGCTCGGAGTTCACAGGAGAAAATAGCACTTACAGTTCTTTTTCTATACCTGCAGGCAGTATTTAGCCAGGAAACCTCAGCCTTCTGGGTCCATCCATCCTCTCAGCTGGAAAAAAAAAAAAAAAAGCCTGATGTTTCTGTTTAAAAAAGAAGCTCTGAACCAGCTTCAGAGTGGAGGTCAGCAGCTCATGAGGAGCATTTAGCAGGTGTGATGTCCTGGGCTGCCTTTTTGTGCTGCTTTGGGCAGCATCTGTGGTGTCCCACCTCTGTGAGACCCAGGTACAGCCCTGGGAAGGAGGAGTTCCCTTTCCATGATCAGTAGCTGGAATTAAACCTGGTAACTCAGTGATCTCTTTCCTCCCTGTCAAGTGAGACTATGGACAGCAGGTAAAGCCCACCTGTGATTTGTTTTATGAGAGAAAAGGTACTAGAAGAGACAGTAAAAAAATGAGGATGTTGCATGATTTCCTTTATCCTATTTCCCCTTGATGTTTGCACTTTCTGCAGAGAACAGCAGACAGGGTGCAAAGCCCCCAGAGTTTTATGGAAAAGAGGAAGAAATGAGGGAAATACTGCATATCCAAGAAGTTAGCAGCAAAATTTTACTAGTTTCATTCTGTCTCAGACCACAGGAATTTTATATCAGTACTCAGACACTTTATTCAAGTAATTACACTAGAACAGATTTTGCCCTCAGTGTTTCCACTGTGAAATCTTAATTTATCTGGGACTAATGTTTTACACGGGGTATAGAAAATAATTTCAAATTTTCTCCAACTAAAGGAAAAAAGGAGCGGGCATTAAATAAATGTTTTGGGTCATATGGAAACTTTGGCTTATGTCAAGGTTACTGTTTCTCTAGAGTGCTAATAGAAATTAAATAACCTAAAGAATTTGTATTTTGGGGAAAAACTCACTCACACCTAACTTATTATTATTAATGACATAGTTCAGATCATTGATTTTACATCCTGTATGGTTTAGCTAATGATTACAGAAAGGCCTTCAAAGATTGTGTATTAATGACATCAATTATCACAAATGATAGTCTTTATGAATTGCTGTGAATATCAAGTGATGCTTAGGATGTGAACAACAATGTGACGTGGGAAGTTATGTGTAGCAATTAAGGTCATGAAAACTTTGCTCAGTACCTCTTTTAAAAAAGTTATTCAATTATAATGGTCAATTCTCAGCAGACAAAAAAAATCCTTCATCTTATTTCCTTCTGGGCATTTAGTAATGGAGCTCCCACATGCTGTGTAACGTTTTATCACATCATTTCTAGTGAAAACAATTTATACTGGCAGCACTAACTACGTGGAAGTTTTCAGACATTATTTTTGAAGAAATAAATACCCTGAGTTATGCATGCAACCATATTCTTTGTTATCAAATTCCACACTTGTAATGGGAATTTTTAAAAGCCTATTTTTACTCATTTTTTAAAGGAAAAGACAAAAACCAAGGGAATAAGGAATGAGGGAGTGTGTGATGCTTCACTGTTGTGCCATGTGATGGGTTTTGGTTGTGTTTTGCCCTGATCCTCTGGTTTTGCCAACCTTACACAATTTGTTCATGCAGGAACAGCCCACTGCACTTCACAGCAGAGACAGAGTGACAATTGGTACTTGTCATTAATTATCCCATAATAAACATTTGTGGAGAGCTCACAGCCAACCCAATGTCCCAGCTCTATGTCCTCTGCCCAGGGAGCTGCCTGTGGCAGTGGGGACAGACTGAGGTGTGGCTGACTGGAGGTTCAGGGCTGAGTGACTCCCTGCCCTCTGGGTTGGGCAGCACTGAGGTTTGGGCTGGAGGAGGGCACTTCTGGGGGACACTGAGCTGGGCAAAAGGCTGGGGGGAGCCACCACCTGCAGGAGGATGCTGCTCCTTTGGTGATCAAGATCCCTGAGTTATCTTCACTGTGAGCTTTGCTGTATTTCACTGTAAAAAAAAAAAAAAAAAAAAAAAAAAAAAAAGAAGTTAAAATAGAGTTGTTTTTTTTTTTTAACTGAGAAGATGAACTGTAAGTGTTTTGCTTTTAGGAGGCTTATAAATGCTTATGAGCCCCATGATCTGTTTAATACTATGTTCCACTGCAGTTTCCCTTTGAAGTGAGAGACTTCTGATAAAAGTGATGTACTTTATGCTTAGAGCAGGAATTATATTGTGGTGAGATGTGAAAAACCTTGGCCAAGGATATGGAGCTCGTTGCACAAGTTCCTGTGGGCAGGCAGATAAAGGCTCTGTCCTGAGGAGCACCCAGGCTACACCAAATGTCATAAACCTTCTGCTAAACTGAAGAAAGCAAATTATGGTTAAGGGCTAGTTCTTCAAAAGAGCTCCTGAAAATGGAAATCATCTATTCTGATGCTTTTTCTCCATGGCCTAATAAGAATCCCAGCAAATACATCAAACAGGAGGTAAAGGGAACTACTGTCATCAGAACAGGGTTTGCCCCAGCTGGGAGAGAAGGACTGAAACCAAATGGGTGTGGGGAGCACAGGATTCCTGCTTCCTCACATATGTGACGTTAGATCATGTGCAGAGATGAAGATCTGCTCTGCCTTTCTTGGAATCATACTGTAATCATATCATACTTCCCTGCAGTTTCTGCCTTGGGCTGATCCCCACATGTGCCTGTAGGGATGAGCCTGGAGAAGGTTTTGCCTGAGCTAAGTATCTGTGGAATTGCATGGGGCAAGCTTCTGCAGTGGCTCTGCCATAAGAATGTTTTTTCACTTCTGCACTCTTTCAAAAGAGTGATTTAAAGTGTTTGCTGACACAGTGCCCAGTGACACTCATCACGAAGGCACTGTCCCTGCCACTGCTCAGTTTGGGGAAGCACAGAAGTTAAATCACATTTCGGGCTCTGAGATGGTTTCTCTGTGGTTTCAGGAAAGCTGCTTTGCTCCTGTCTGTCTCTTTTGAGGAATGGAGGGCAGTGATGCTTATCAGCTTCACAAAGACTTTGTGATAATTAACATTTTAAGATTAAAAGCTACTTGATTTTGTAACAGAATTTTGGCTTATGTGTCTGCTGATTGGAGACACGAAGAGCAATAAATGAAATTGCTCAAAGACAAATACAAATAACTTCAAACTCCACTGAGGTTTAAATAAACCCACTGTAGCACATTCATTTTTCTTAAGGATATGTAATAACTTAGAAAAAATATTATAATGGACAAATATACATTTTAAGTCTCACCAGCTCACTCTGCCTCTTTTCTTGTGCAGTGGTGCTATGAAATTTCTCTTCAGGCTGCAAGCTACTGATGCAGCTTCACATCATCTCTTGACATTAAACTCTGGTTGAGTTCAGTTTTAAAGTAAGACTCTGAAGGGGGGATGTATAATGGGATGGACTCTTTGAATTTTGTGTTTGAACTCTGGTTATCTCACTTATCTTTTCAATGTTTATTTCAAGCTCAAACTCTTTTTTTGTGCCCTGTGGTCCTGTATATCATCTTGGATCCAAATTAATGAAAGTACCAAAGCCATCTCCAGCTCCCTGACTTTGACATTTTGGCAGTTCCTCGTTCCTCATTTGAACTGAGTTTGTGGCTAAAAATTGCGGTGTCGTCCACAATGCTGAAAAATAATTTGGTTCAAACAGATTTCAGTCTCTTCAAGGATCAAAAGCATGATAGATGAAAACACAGTATGTCAGGGGGTTTGAGTGTTGATTTGAGACTTGTCAGACCCAAATTTCCAGCGTCTTCCTTGGAGTTAAAATGAAATGCTAAAGATACACTGGGCAGAATCCAAAGTAAAATAGTCTTCCAACCACGCTGGGAGAAATCTTGTGCCCTCTGATCCTTTGCCCTGAGTTTCTGCTGATAGTTATTTAACACATTTCAGAATGATTTCTTCTGTGTGCATGCAGCTGATGTGAGCCAGGCTGCAAGAGAAACTTGAGCACTCAGTGCTCTGCCTCGGTAGAGCATGAAAGACATAATGCAATTTAATGTTATTAATTGCTAGCTGGCTGATTAGATTTACAAGAAATTGTCAAACCTTAAACCCCCCAAATAATCATTTCTCACCCCCAAAAAAGAATTTAGTATGCCATTAACTTTTTTTCCAAGCAGGTTTTCCAAAGTGAAATCACTTACTGCTATAAAATTTTTATTGCACATTTTAATTTATTTCTCACTCCAGTTAGGTAATGTCTTAAAAAATGTATTTTGGTGTTCTCTACTGTCATTATTTGCCATTCATAAAGAAAATATTTGTAGCTACTTTTTCTATCCATTCTGAATTTGAAACCTGTGTTACTTTTCTGTTTTTTACTTTCTGGAAGGTCAGAGAAAAATTATATCAATAAAAAGTTTAGTTTTTAGAGGACTGAATGGGAAGGACCAGACCCCTTCTGTAGACATGTGGCAACACAGGGGAAGGGGATGAAGGTAAAGGCAAAACAGCAGCAATTCAAGGCATTTTAGTGCTAAGACTACACAAAAGGAGTATGGATTTATCCTGCTTGAGGCATCCAGGTTAGGAAGGTAATTGCCCTGGGATCTCTGCAGTCAGCAGAGTCAGAGATGCTTTCAAGGGGAATGATCTTTTTCTGTGTGTTACATGGGGTCAGCTGCAACTACAATTCTACCCAAGTGCTCTAAAGAGCATTTGCCCCAAGCAAGGCAAAGCCTTGGTGCTTGTTAGTGCTGCTTTACGTGGTTTATGCTCTGCTTTCTGAACCAGCTGAGGGTGCAGGTGCCTCTGCCTAAGCCCCCACTTTCAGAAGCTTCAGAATATAAATTTTTACAAGGGTGAAAATTTTCCTTCATGGGGGAAAACCATTCTGTGAGAAATATCTGGTGTGAAAATAAAGTGCCAGATTTGCACAATTACTTTGTATGTAAGGAATCTGGGGAAAGAGAGTAAATATTTTAGAATTACACCAACTGTTTTTTGATCTCAGCATAGATTTAATGCTCAGTTCTGGTGCAGAGGGGCTTCAAGCTGCTGGAAGCCTGAGTTTCAGTAAGGATGGGAAACTTTGGCATCAAAAAGGCAGGCTCTGATACTTGTGAGAGGAATGTAAAAGTTTTTGACAGAGAAGTACATAAACAGAGACCAAGACTGGGTGTTGATTGTATGAATAATGAATACTTCCCAAGTGTTTAGTGCAAGGTTCTCATTTCCTCCAGTATAAGGGGCATCTCTGTGGATAAAATATCTCAAGTATTTTCAAACCATCAATTGTCTGTAAAAATTCCTGGAAGATTCCCATGCAATTGCAAGTAGTAATTGGCATAGGAGAAAACAAAACAAAAAGAATCAATATTAAAACTATCTTCATAGCTCAGAATATCTAGTCTGGGAGTCAGAATAATCCAAGCTTCAGAAATATTGAAAGTGAAGTGCTAGTTGCCTCTCAGTGGATTTGGCAAATGGACATTTCCTCTCTCTGTTATCCAGGCTGCCAAGCCCTTGAAGTTTTTCCTGCTGCATCTGAATTTGCCCTCCCTGGGCCATTAATGAGTGTGGCTGGGCAGCGTGGTGCCCACACATGGGGCTGCTGTGCTCAGAGGAGGGGGACCCAGTCACATGGTGCTTTCTATTTCTGCCTGAAAGTTTCTGGTTTTCACTTCAGGCTCACCCCTAGCCCTGCAGCACAGGGATGCTTGGCCAGTCACACAATTGTCAGAGCTGTTAAAGTTTCTGTGTTCTTCTGATGTGGCTTAGTGGGAACTGCAGTTGGAGCCAGGGGCTGCTGCAAAGCAATGAGTGTTCCCAGCAGCTTCTATTGTTAGGCTCCTGCACTGCTGAAGAGAGTTTATGGGATTGCCTTTGAAACTTACTGCACAGACGAAACTCAGCCCGTTTGCTTTCTTTCATTCCTGTCAAATACTGACTGACTGCGCTTTCCCTGCAGCTGATTCTCAGGATGAGATATCACAATAGAAAGAGCATACTTTCATTATTTACGTGTCAGACACAGGGGTACCTAGCAAAAGGAGATGATGGGAAGGATTAAATCCTTCAAGCAAAATCCTTAGGAAAGCAATAAGGCACTGCTGAAGGCAACTGAGTGCTACATGTGTGTGCATCAGCTCTGTTGACACCCACTGCACCCACACTGCAGGCAGGAGGAGTTTGTGAGAGATAATAACACAGATGTGGGCACGGTGTTGAGAGGTCACACATCTCATAACTGTCACCTCCTTCATCCCATAATAGATTATCTATAAGATAAACAAACATAGCATTGCTTTGCCTCACTGCCCCAGTCTGGGCCTACATCACTCCATGGTGGAGGAGAAAAGGTGGGAATTGGGGCTTTTATAGATAATGATCATTTAAACATCTTCATTTTCCTTTATGTATCTTAGCCTAAGTGGAATTCTAGCAAAGTGATGATTTAGGAACTTTAGAATAGCCCTTGTGGTGAAAAAAATGACCAAAGCTTTCTTCTGCACAGGTTCATCTGCAGCTGCTGCACCTCTGCCCAGCATTTCAATGTCCCTCTGAGGGGACAAACCCAAGTGTCACACAAACTGCACAGCAGGAAAAAACTGTAAATATATTAAAGACCTCAAGCTGCTCTGCTTGCAGGTTTGTTTTCTGTCTTGGTAAACTTTCATTCTCCTGACCAGCAGAAATGGGCTGTGTGGATGGGTGGGATGAGGGTGGCTCACAGATGTGACTGGGGTTTTCTGAAGGATCCCTCCTGGAAATGGATCCCAGTCTGGCTGGACTACAGGATGGAGTGAGAGCAGCTCTGGAGCCCAAACTCAGACCTCACTTCTGCACCCATGCCTGGTAGCAGAGTATGCTGGGGCAGAACTGAAATGCTGGCAGTGCTCAGCCCTTCCCTATATCCATTTCTAAGGTTGTTTTGCAGACACCTAAAGATGGGGAGTTTTTTTAAGGGACAGATTCAGACCATGCTGCGATGCCTGTGCACTGCAGAGTGGAAGGTAGAGCTGAGTCCCCTCCTCTGATGTGTTCCTCAGATGTATTTTTATAAGTAGATGAATTATGAATGGGTTTCAGTTGTCAAGAAAATCCCAAGAAAAACATGACACCTAGCATCATGTTACTTGTGGCACCCAGAAGTTATTTGAAAATTAATGGAAGATTATTTCCCACTCAGCTCACACAGACATCTGAATCTGGGTGCTGCCAGCTACTGCAATGTTTTACATGAGAGCATGTGCAGAATGTTTTTAAAAGGAGAAATATCCTTCTGGCTTTGTAAAAATAATCTTCATGCAGTTGCACAATTAGCAGTTTCTGCAGTGAATCGGCAGTTCATCAGTACAAATGTTTAACGTGCCAACATGCAAATACTGTGAATTCATTGAAAGCTTATTTAATAACATGATAGGAGCAATGCATATTTTCTTCAGTGAGAGTAAACAGACATTTAATTTTATCTCATCATGAGAGCTGGTTTTAATGCTGTTAATGCTTTTCTAAAGATGAAATGTTGACAACACATATTCCTTGCTATAGGAATAAATTAATATTGATTAATGTAAGTGACTTAATTTAAACTGTATTGTCATGTCATACCACTTAGATTTCTTCTGAATTATTTTAAAAGCAAGATAAGCTTCAATTCACAAATAGATGAGTAATTCTATTTATTTTAATTTTTTTATAGCTATCTCTTTCAAGGTTTTCTTCATCTGTGTACATGAAACTTTGAGCCTTGGTAAAATTCTCATGCATTAGATTTTATCCAACTAAACTTGTCCTTCATGTAACACATTAGAACGTGTCTTTATGGGTATTATTCCTCTCTTTCTATTTGTGTCCATCTTTTAATAATTGCATTAACTTTGGCCAAACACTACAGGGGTAGAGTAGTAAATGTTTAGTTAAATTCTAAAATCTTTATGGGTTTGTTGTCTTCAAGGAGTTAAAATATTTGTACTTTCAATGCCTGTGCTAAAGTTATTGTACTGTGATTCTCTCAATTGCTTCCTAATATGTGAATGAAGAAGTTCAAAGCGTGAAGGAAAAAGTCCCTAATCTATGTAATTTCTTAACATTTTCCTGTCTCTTCACACATATATGAAATAAAACAGCATGCTATATAATCTTAAAAAAAAAATCTTCTAAGGTATAGAGACTGTGAGGGTGGTGTGAACCATTGGTGTGTTCGGGCTCCTTTGAATGAGTGCTTTGTGGCATCAGGAAGAGCACAAAAACAGGACAGTGTTTATTAGGATTTTTAGAAAATTGTTATAAATATCACCATGGCAAAGCTTCTGAATACCTCCAGGATATAGCAGAAAGATTAGAAGGGATTCTGTAGGAAATGATCCATTTCCAGGGCAAAACTGGGAAGAATGGGAGTTAGTTGGATAAGAAATCTGAGTGTTGCTGTGTGATTGGCACAGGCAGTGTTGTGGTGCTCTGTAAATCTACCATGAAAATGACTTTCTACTTTTTGGGTTGCATTTCCCAGACCCCAGATCAGCTCCAGAGTGTAATCACATGCTAAGTTTGTCTTTCTTCAAGATGCTCTTGAGGATGTTTATCTTTCAGGGGCCTCAGTGGCGCCGAGCCGATATTGAGACGAGCACGTATTGAAGAGCTTTTCCAAAGTGTGCTGCTCTCCTGAGTTACAGCAGTGCTGGGGAAATGTTTGGGAGAAGGAAACAACTCCCTGCTATCTGCTTCTGTTTGATCACAGCCTTTTGAACTGCAGCTGCCTGTACTTTTTAATGGACTGCTTTCCAAGTATGCCTACGAAATATCAGAACACCTTTGGCATTGCGGGGAGAGCAGTGATTCAAGAAAGAGGAGGGGAGTTGGAGACCTGTGCCCAGGAGGCATCGTGGGGCTCCCTGTAACCCAGATCCCTGCTCCTCTGAATCCTTTCCAAGCACTGCAGTGCAAATAACTAATAATAACAGAGCTGTTGCTGGGGGAAAGAATCATCCTTGTAAGTAATCAGATGGAGTGGGATGCCTGCAAACTTGAAGGTTAGACTAGGGGAACAAAGCAGGAATTGTAAGCTTCTTAGGTTTGCAGAGGCAGTTTTGTATGAGATTTCCCAGCTTCCTGTGAGAAGAAATATTTTCAAAATGTGTCTGATTCCTAATCTGATTATGCCAGCTTGGAAGTTAAATTGAAACATGAAATAAATGAATGCTTTTGGAGTTATGAATTAATTAAAAAACTAATTAGGACAGATAAAAGAAATGCAAGTCAGGGAATTGTTTTTCTTATCTTGGAATAAGAGCATTTAAATCGAAAAGATGACATTAAACAAAGCCTACAAACAACTGGAAACCGTGTTAGGAGAAAGATAAGTCCTAAAAGGAGATTTTTTGTTTTCCATCATGATACAGCTTTCCAAATGCATTTCTGAAGAGGGAGCAGCAGCACAGAGGAGAAGGTGTCTGTAGGCTCAGGGACAGCTGGAAAAGAAATGCTGAATAGGGACTGAGTAGATGGGAGAGATACAGGGCTGGTGAGTCTGAGCTTCACTGATGTCTGCTAAAGGAGTGTCCATGGGTGGCTGTGCTGCTCTGCATTGGGATTTTAGGGCAAGATCATTTGTGTGGCACTAATTCCCAGCTGAGTAGGGTGGTGGGGAAATCTGGGGCCCTGAGCCATCCCTGCCTGCACCAGGCACTGGTTCTGCACCATGGGTTGCTTCATGCCCTTGGAGCACCAAGAGGGTGAGGAGGATGTTTTCTAATCACAAGTATGGAAAAGTTGCATTCAGACATTTTCTTTTGGAGAAAATTTTATTGGAATGTATAAGGAGTGCCTCAATCATCTGTCCATAACACCTTTGGTATGAAAATGTGAAAATGTTGCTGTGCTGGTTAATAACTACAATGAATGATGAAATATCTGTGCACTGACTGGAAGAGTCAGAGATTACTTTCAGAGATCAGATGAGAAGAAAGTCATTGCTCTCAAGCCCTGGAAAACAGCCTGAGGGGAAGAGCCAGGACTGTGACACCACAGTGAGACCCAGAATCACCCAGAGGTCTTCCCCACTGGAGTTTGCACCAAGAGCACCCATAACAAACACCCAGGAGGGGCTGCTCAGGAGGTGAGCACTGCAGGGCTGGGGGTCCTGAGGGCTCTGGAGAGCATCCCTGGCATGGTGCTGGGGCAGAGAGTCAGCTGTGCTGTGCCACCCCACCCCTTTGGGTGCCACTGTCTGGAAAAGTCCTCACACATCCCAGGCACACCAAATTTACACTGCTTTAGACAGGTCACCAAATCCATTACTACAGCTGCCTTGAAATGCAGAGACTGTCACTGCTGTAATACATTTTTAAATCAGAAAGATCTTTAAGCCCAGATGGTCTTACCAGTAAGAAAGAGTCCCTGCTCAGAAAAGCTGGAAGCAGCATAAGTATTAAGGAAGTTAAAGCGATCATTAACATTAATATATTTCTCTCCTCACCTACATGAACATGAGAAAGAGAACCATAGAAGTGATGTATAATATTCATATTTCTTAATGCATTACAGGAAACTCTTCAGACACTGCAGAGGAAAGACAGATAAAAGGACTTGTACAGAGGAGTAAATGTATATGTCCCTGAAATGAGCTGCAGTATTGGGTGATCACTCAGTCTGGAAGACAGAGACTGCAAAGCAGGTACCTGGCACTGACTTATTGAATTCTTGGCTGGTAGCATGGATTGTCTATTCTCATTGAATTATCTATTAGCAAGAAGCTTAAACCAAACCAGAAAAAACTCAACCAACCAGCTAAACCAAAAACCACCAAAAAAAGGGGGAAAAAAAGGAAGAAAAATAATTTCCTGAAGTAGTTACTGTCCAAGATCAAAGTGACCAACTTAAAAACCAAAGCTCAGAAGGGCTATGTAGCCTGGCCATGAAGTTCAGAACTGATTTAACTCCCTCTCTCACACAGGGGCTGATTTTAACCTTACCTTAAATCTCTCTCAGTTACACTTTAACTGTGTGGTGGCACAGGTACTCCTTTGATGAAAGCAGGGAGTTAATAATGTTTTCCTGGCTGGCTGTGAGAAAAGGCATGAATGGACTTCTGTCAGGAAGAGAAAAGGGAAAAGGAAAAAGGAAATAGGAAAAAGAAAAAAGGTCTGTCTCAGGAAAACCTGATATATCCCTGAATCAGAATATCATGGAGAAAACTCTATCTTGCAGAGTTTTTATAAAACAGTCTTACTACCTTAAGAAGCAGTCTACCTCTGCTGTGAGCTAGGAGTTTAAAAATAACAGACAATCTTGAAGGAAAAAAAGCAAAAAGAAGAATTACCATAATAAAATATACTGTATGAAGCCTGAGAAAGTGAAGCCTGGCTTAATTGACAAAAAATGTCAATGAAAAATGAATGGGGTTCAATAATGGATCTTCTCACATTTCAATACTTTTGTTCTAGTCATATAGTTCAGACACTCAAGGTAGTGAAATAGTTTTTTTAAACTCTCAGTTTCTTTGAAGTTTATGATAAGTTGATAGTTCAAAACATATTTTTCCATCATTGTAACCTAGAGAAAGTAGCACAGCTTCATTTGGTTTTAGGAGTTTAATGAGCACAGGAAGAATTTGGATAGCTCCCAGAGTGATGAGCTATGTGTCATGTCTAAGTGAAGTAAATCCTATGACTTTACAAAGATATTGCAGGAAAATGTGATCAGAAACTCTCTGGCTCAGTAGGACCAGTAATGACAGTCAATGTCAACTACTCAACAATAAAAGTTCTGTTCAAGTTAAGTTCCCTTATGCTTTGTGGAAGAATTTAGACAGTATGAATACTGATTGGATCAAAGAAAATGGGAAAAAGCAGGATTTAGCTTCAGAGTTTATGCTTTTAGCTCATGCAAATCAGCCTTATCTGATCATAATGTGCACAATAAGTTTGCCGCTGCTGGAACTTCAAGTTTAAAAGCATGTGGAAGTGCAGTATGTGGATTGGTCAGGTTTTAAAAAATCCCTACAGATCCTGAAACTTTCACTAATGCTAATCTGCCAAAGAACCTGCTAAGTTGCAGTCTCTTAATCTTGGTCTTTTGAAGATAAAATACTGAAATAGCCAAACAAAGGACAATTTGCTTAAATTGAGAGGTTTTGCCTCTGAAATAGATTTTGGGTTTGCATTGACCATGGGCTAGCCTATTTCGTGTCCCCTTTAGAGTGTTTACACCTTTGGGTGACTGAGACGTGACTGGAGTAGCTATATGTGGTGTTTTTAACAAGTATTATCAAAAATATTTCAAAGACCTCTTTCTTTTTGGCCAAAATTGTGTCCAGGAAGGTTGGGTTCATTGTCTGATAAGAGGGAGACATTGTAAAAAAGAATCAACAGGGACACTTGCCACTGGTTTAATGAGGAGGCAAAAAAGGAGGTGGGAACTGGTTTTTGAGCCACTATGCACATGTCACCTGCCATGTGCACAGGTTTACCACATGGTGAGATGCAAACCTTGGACACAATTTTGTGAGGGCTGTGCTGCATAGAGGCAGGCATACAATTTCAAATTTTTTTTTGAGATTTTAGAATTTCTGTACAAGAGATGGCCTTATTCCACCCTCACTTCACAGATCATTATGCCTTATGTGTATATATATAAGTATATATAAACCCAAACTGTGTTTTAATAAAGTAACATATGCTAGAAATCAATGCTAAATCTGCTTAGCAGATTTAAATATGTCAAAATAGCCAGAGTGATACGAAACCATCAGCAACTTTCTTTCATTAAACTGATTTAGCACAGTACCAAGGACAGAAACAAGCACTAATTGGATAGCAAACACATTTCAATTATCTATGGTGAATTAGCAAGCAGATAACAAGCACTAGGTGTTACCTTCATTTGTAAGTGTTCCTGCTCCACTCTCTGGCCTTTTAACTCTGAATCACTCCTGGCTCCACAGAAGCTTTTCAGAAAAAGGTTTCTGATTCCTGTCAGGATAAAGTACAACTGATATTCAGTGATCTGGAATGATTTGTTTGATAAGCCAGATCATCTACCTCTCATAAAACTTGGAGAATTCAGTGATGTTTTTCTGAAGTGTAATTTAGCTAATTAGCAAAAGCCAGCCTGGTAATCAATAGAATCACTTGTATTACAGATGGCACTAACAACATCTGTACTAGTTAATAAAACAAAAGGGTTTGCTTACTCAGCTTTAAAAGGCAGAATGACTGGTAGTTGCCAGCTGCTTTACTGAAAGTGCTGTATAATTCTTATGAATAAAATAGGACTCAGTTTAGGAGATTCTTTCCAGGTTCAGAAGTGGTGATAGCAGAAAAACAAATTAGCTTCCATGTGTTTTGTATCTCCAAAGAGCAGAGAATTTTGCAGGCTCACTTTTATTTTCCTTTCTAACAGCAGCAGACCTCTGTGATTGCCAATGACACAGAGTTTTTCTGTGTTCATGTTTTGTGTGTTGCATCCATTAACTAATCTGAGAAAAGATGCTATAAAACTAATATTAAAAAGACACCATCTAGCAGGATTTAGCCTGGTGTCATTTCCTTTGCAGTTTACATTACAGGAGTGTGTAAAGGAACAGGACTGTTTTGGGCTATCAGCCCCAAAGCAAGAATAAATCAAGCAGTCCAAGGGTGCTGTCCATGGTCCTAACCCAGAATCCGGCCCATGAAAATCCTTCCTCCACTTTTGCCTTGCAGAGGTGACATCTAAAGTGCATGCAGCTTTTCTCCTGGGTAGCTACCCCGGATTCACTAGGAAATATCATAAACAGTAGATCATATTTAAATATTTAAAAAGTGTGCTAAAGATGAACCACCTCATAAATCTGTGCTCATTTTCTGAGTACTTAAAAGGTACCCAGATATGTGAGGTGCATTGGGGTCTGCAATGGCTCAGAAGCATGGTGCTGCATGAGCACACTCACAGGGGCTCTGGGGATAAATGTGCTGTTTGCTTTTTATCAGAAATCCCACTGGAAAGCAAAAGATTGCCCCTGGTAAATCAAAACTGACACATTGTAAGACGAGAATTAATTTTTACAGACTGGCATTTTTTGATGGATAGCTGTTTTGTTGGAAACCTTATGTCCAGATGCACAGCAATCGTTTTGTCAGTTTGGATGAGGTGCAAAGGCACAAATGCTGAATGGACACTCGGGGGGAAGTACATCAGCCAAGCACTTGCCATCCCTGTATCTCAGTATTGTACAGATGGATCTGACAGCATCTTTCTGAAAGGAGGCAATCCATGCTGCTGAGATGTTTGGAAACTGGACAACAACAGCACTTGTAGCTGGATTCTTCAGAATAAAGAAGAAATAAAACTGCAGTTTTAAGCAGCAGGTCACGTTGCAAATCACCATTTTTTGTCATCTAGCTTGGGTATGATATTTGATAATGAGCCAAGTGACTCATGCCTTACATTTCTTTTCAGAGCAGGTACTGAAATTTGAATCAGATCAGCCCCAGCAGGACTGTGATAAAGAAACTTTTTTCTGAACATTCTACAGGCTCAGCCCAGTTCCAGTACTTGTGAATCTGTCTCTAGGGACGCAGCCACCGAAGAGAAAATGCAATGATAAAGGACATTTTCTGCTGGCTTATTTTATATCCATGCTTTTGCTGGCCTTTTGAAATGCAGTATTATGCCAGAACTTAATTGCAGTGCTGTTAATTGCATGCAGAGCCATAAACACTGAGTTACTATATTGCCTATGACTGTGTGTGTTTAAATATCAGTCAAATCACAGATTACCTGGCTACTTTTTTTGACATTAAATTTGTGAATGTTTCTTAGGAAAGAAACCTTCACCAGTATGAAGCCTTTTGAACCACAGTGAGATTTAAGCCTTTCAGGGAGCTGACTGCCCCATCTGCAAACAAATGGCTTGGAAAAATTTAACTTGCCAGTCACTGAAAGCTCATCTCTGGGTAAGATTCAAATATATTCAACTCAAAATCAATGAGAATTAATTCTTATGGGTTAGCAATAATATTTTAAGAATGCTGGCAAAAATAGTTTCACAGTAAAGGTGTGCTGAGTTACTCTATGTCACAGCCAGATCTAAATATAGCATTTATAGAAATTGCTTCTCCTGAAATTTTTACTTCTGTCATCTTTGCAGTGTGTTAGTGTCACTCATTCAATGTGCTCATCTGATCATCACATTTTCAGATGTAATCACAGTGCTGTGCATCTCACTGCCCAAACGCATGGGAGTTTCTGGTGAGCTGCTGTTCACATCTTGGGTACCAAACTGAAGGTGCAAAGGGAAACTTACTTCATCCTCTAGATGCTGGAGAAGTTTTAAAATCCACTTTCACTGTGTATAAGGCAGCATGGGACCAAATTTTTCTTTCAGAAGTCCTTTACTGGGAAATTACTAATTAAATGAAATGAGTGTGTGAAAAAAAGTTTTTGCTTTCTGCCAAAACCAAGAGTTTGTTTTAATTTTTTCTCTGTCTTTCTTTTGAATCTAGAATTGAAATAGAAAACATTGAAAGTGAAAACTTGTAATTAATATTCTAGAATATTTTTCTTTAGGCATGCTTTCTTTTGTAACAGCAGCACCACCAGTACCTGTCTGTTACTAAATCCTGTTGCTTTAGCAGAGATTTGTGTTCAGTGGCTTCTGCTGTTGTCAGCAGCTGCCCATCCCCATGCTGGCCTCTGGCCAGCTGCCTTTCTGTATTCCCCCAAATCCAACTGCTTTGCTGTGACAGGGGCTTTCCAGGGGGTTCCCCTCCTTTTTGGACCAGAAAGGTACCAGGAGTGTGCTGGGCTCAGCTCAGTTTTCCAGCAGTGCCATTTTAGGGAGGTGCTTTCTAATTATACACAGCTTTAAGTACTTGTGTGCCTACAGCTCAGCAGCATTCATGCATCTGGCTCTCCTCAAAACAAAATGTTCTCTCTTGGGATGGAATTGAATACATTCCACTTCAAGTAATTTGTCAGAGAATTACCATTTTCCATGCAAAAGAGGGATGCATTCTAATGTCTTCCTAATGCATTCAGATCAATCCCATAGAAAGATGGAGTCAAAGCAATACAGCAAAACTCCACTTCCACATTTCTCAAACATTCTAAATATTTGTTCACAATTCACTTTGATAATTTTCCTGGCTTCTTTTAGAGCATTCAAATTTTGTCTGGGAAGTGAATTCTAAAGTGAAAACTCAGAAACAGAATTTGATATTTTTGTGTGCACACATTCTTAGTATGAATCATTATGCTTCCTGAATATGGGAACAGAAATACAGACAGGAGGACCTTAAAATACACCTGGTTATTTCTTGTTATTCAGGGGAGTCCATACTGTGGAAGCTGGACTAGAAAATTTAGTGGATTTGGTAAAATACATAAGTAAAGTGAACATAATTATGAGAGAGGTTATTTTCAGATTCATCATAACAAACTTCATTTACCTACCTACATCATTTATTAGTCAAAATCAGATGTAATGAGGCATCTTTAAAGCAGCCATTTGCAAAGTTTTGGTCTGGTTTGGCCTGGACAAAATGTCCCAGAGCAAAACCCACCATGCTGAGGCAGTGGAGCTTGAAGTTTGGCAATAATTTAACATATGGATCAGATGATTTTGTTGAAACAGAAGGGCAGTGCAAAGGAAGCTGCTGCTGCTTCTTGGAAGGTGCTGAGAACTTCTCTTCTGATGAGAGTCCCGCAGAATTTAGGTGCAGGGGGTTATAATGGTGCTTGAAGGAAGGGGATTTGACAATCACATCAATTATGCTTTATTTTGTAAGCAATTCCAGGAGAATAATAGGGGTCAGAGAAGAAAGGTGCTGTTCCATGGTGTTTACCATGGTGTTGCAGAAATACTTTCCTCTTTCCCTGTCTTTTCCTCTGTTAAAACAAAAAGTCCTCATTAAAACCCAGTAAAAGACACTGAATTTTTTATGCACCCATAGATTTGCCACTGCTGTCTCTCCTGCTTGTGAGAGTTCAGAAACACTGTAACAATTCAAAACTGTCCTTTCTGTAGCTCTATTTTCTTCAGTTAAATTAAACCAGGGGGAATTAACTCCTTTGATATTTCTCTTCCAAAGCTGGTTGAAAGTGTTGTACATGTGAAAAACGAGATTTTAAATGGAAGGAGAATGACTGACATTAATTTAAAACCCAAACTAAAGAGATAATTGCATACAGTAAAAGTCCTGTTACAATGAGGAGTTAGTCATAAGTGATTACATAAATTTTAGAGATTAAATGATTTAAAAAAAATGTTTAGGATTAAATCCTGCCCTGAGTGGAACAGAAAATGCAGAGGCATCCTCCCTCTTTGGCAGTGATTTATTGGGGAGGACTCAGAGATTTGCTGAGGAAACATTTTTTTGCTCACCTCAGGCCACTCTCTTATCCAGCCAGTCTTGCTGCTTCCTGGGCAGGATGGTATTTATTCCTTACTGCTTTGAGTTCCTTAGGCTTTGTACTCAGATTTACCCTCTGAAAGCCAAAAAAATTCCTAATATTCCCCCCTCCTCTTCTTTGGCACCAAAGATTATCCCTTAGTTTTTTAAAAAGGCAGTGGCTGATATGGAATAGGAATATTCACTGCAAATATTTTTCCTCTATGAATTGTGGAAGAGACACCCAATTCTGAGCAGATCCATTTCCTGCTTTAATTAGATGAACTCAATTGATTTGAGTCAGTGACAGGATTAGTTAGCAATAGCTGAGGGGAAAAAAAGTTATGCTTTGTATCAGCAAGGCTTCATACCAAATGCTTTGGTAAAAACAGATAGGTGGCTAAAGCATCATGTAGGCATGAATCATGCAGATGGCTGGCAAAATCACTGCAGTGCTACATGCTGATATTTATTTTGAAGTGTTCTATGCTTTGGAGTCTCATTTAATCTTAACACCAATCAGTCTTGCCAGTACTCATGAACAAAGCCTCTTTTCAAATGTAGTGCTTTTTTTGAATGCTTATACTTAGATCCTATCAAATTCCAAGTTCTTAAAATAAAACAGCAAAGCAATGTCTCTCCCCAGCCCAAAGCTTGATGTTTTCTATATATCAGAGTAATTTTGTTTTAAAAGCAGAGATTAGATTTGAAATGTCTCAGTAGAGGAGCAGCTTCTTTTATTGTCTTTACAAAGCTTAGTGCAATAGCAGCTCAGATATTTTCTTGGGTCTTACTCTTATTAGAAGTATTTCAGTTTTCTTTACTAAGTTATCCTGTCTTCAGCCTTGGATCTTCTTGTTTGTGGCAGATACCTCAGGGAAAGAAACAACTGAAAATGTTTCAGTAACTTAGAAGGGCATGTTCCCATCGTTTGGCTTTCAGACCTTCCACTGGCATAAAAAGGAATTTTGCTTTTAGAGAGATGTCAGTGTGACAGCTCTTAAAAAGCAGAACTGATGGGCTGCTGCTGCTGCTGCATGGCTTTGTTTCCTCTAATAGAAAGATTTAGCTCAAATCAGTGTGTCCTGCATGAAATCACATTGCTCAGCTGGGTGTTAGGATGATGACTCACTAGTTTTTCTAGTCAGGGACATTATGGGGCCACGTATGTCCTACTCCTTCAGGAAAGGGTCATTTTCCTCCTGTGATACTGTGGCAGGAGCCTTCAGCCTCCCTGCCCAGCATGATGCTGGGCTGAATGCCAGCTGCTGGCACAGCTCTTGGGAGCTCTTGGACCCCCCTCAGGAGGTCCTGTCTCTCTTTTCCAGCCTTTTCTTAGATTTGAGGCAAGGCTCCTCTGTTTCTTTGTTTCTGGATGTTGTTTTTAGGAGGTGGGATGGAAACAGTAATGTCCTGGGTTGTGATGGAAATACCAGTTTGTTTGAATGGCCAGGCTCTTGGAACTGATGGGTTGTTCCCATTGCCAAAAATTTGCAGCTCCCTGAGCTCTGATAGGAATGCTCTCATCCAGTCCAACAGTAAACAGACACATATGTTCATCTCTTTTCTGTTTTCTGTTGCAATTTGTTATACACAAAATTGATTTCTCTTCCTTCTTTTTCCTGCAAATTCTCTCATTAAATTAAATAGTCTGAGAGGAATAACCATTAAACCTTCATTTCTAATTAATTAAGTGGTTTAAAATCTAGGTCTTTGAACACTTCCCTAATTAATTGTGTAAAGCTAGATACAAAGTTAACAGGGAATGAAAGAGTATTACTTCAGGGAAGTGCTTTACAATAAACTATCAAGCTATCTACCAAGTAGCGCAGAAGCTGTAAGACATTGGAATTCTTGCAGGCTAGAGGGGAAGTCTCTTTCCAACAGCAGCATGGTGGGAGTGGAAACTCTCACAGTTACAGTTTATAAACACACGTGATACCAGGTGAGCTCTGAGCTATCCAATGGGGAAAATCCCTCTGTGTCTTGTCACACTGCTCATGTCTCCTGTTCTGCCTTCAGCCTCTTCTTCTTCCCCTCTCCTTCTCCAGCATTTTCAACAGCTCCTTTAAAAAAGTGTGAAAAAAAATCTCTCCTGAACATTCTTGGTTCTGCTTTCCACGCAGACAAATATTTGGTCTGTCCCTTCTCACTTGTGGATGTCATATTTCATTGGGGATTTTCTATGGCAAGTCCCTTTCATTGCCAGCATGTCCAGCTATTCTGTTTCCCATCTTTTAAGAAACTTTAATACTTGACATTTTGCAGTTTTAAAATGTATGTTACACTGCCAGCTGATTTACATAATCCAGCAGTTCCTGATATTATTGACTACCTCACTAGTTTTTAATGTTACTGTGAATTTTATTAATGATCACTTATATCTGCTTCTAAATGCAGTGTACAGCAGCAGAGAGCTAAGACAGACACTTAAATTAAAATTTATGCTGTAAGTTCTATCAGTTCTATAATTTAAATCCATTTAGCATGAACTTTGTTGTGTAGTGTCATAATGCTTTTTTCACTTAGAGCATCTTTTGGAACTAAATCAAATGAGATACAGAACTTTGTTCCATCAGCACAGCCACTTTTACAGCCAAGTTTGTACTTTAATGGGAACACAACTTGAATTTTGTCTGAGATGGCCTATTTTCCATACACAGTAAATAAGTATATTCCTAAGTCCTAATGCTTTGTTCATTATGTGACCTTGGCTATTTTTTGATCCTGAATTCCTTCCTTCCCTCCCTCCCTCCCCGCCTCTTCAATATCCTGAGACTGCAAAATACATTTCCATCAAGAGTGTGCCTCACTGACTGAAAGTTTCTGTAACCAGAAATAAAACTACACAACCCGAAATGTCTTCTGACAGAACAAAGCAATCCATCAGGTTACAAAATGGGTTTTTTTATTTGGTCACCTACAATGGCAAGGGACTGAACTGAATACCCCAGGATGTCTTCCAGCCCAGTGTACTGTAATTAGAAACACAGGAAGCAGCAGATATGTACTCCCTGACATCAGGTCTCTGCAATGATTCTTTATTGAACTCCAAAGTCAGTGCAAGGCCTATTGTGTGGATAATCAAAATCCTTGCAATTTCCAGACCAGCTTCTCACAACAGTTGTCCTCCATGAGAGCAGTGAAACCACAGATGATGATTCCTGGGACCACTGGGGTCATTCCAATATATTCCCTTACTGTTACAAGCTCCAAGTTATTAAGCCTGTTCATAAATATATGAACACAGAAGATAAAACTGAGCTATGAAATTAACTCCAGTTTGCACTAAAGGCAATGACAGAGCTTGTTTTACCCAGAATTTACTCCTTCAGCCCTTTTTTTCTTTGCCCTTGCCTCCACTCACTTTTACAAAACCAGTTTTGATGTCAGTTCTGGCTTAGATGCTCTGGAGAGAATGGGAGAAAAAGAGACAGTATTACTGGTGACACTTGGGTAATACATTTCCACATCCAGGCTAGTCCCTTGGCAGTTTTATGTCAAGAAATGGGGATGAATGAAACAGATTAGCACAGAGTGAGATTCCCAGGTGGTATAAATTGACATAGCTTCTTTGGGCAGCTTTTTTACTAACTGAAATTGTTTTTCACCTCTTGAAGATGTGAACCACAAATTGAAGCGATATGAAGATTGAAAAAGAAATAAACCCCATATCTTTGCTGCTTTAGTTTTAGAATTTGGCCAAATGCAGTCTCATTTGGAGGTCTGTTATTTCATCACATTTTCTTCTTTGGCATCTGTCTCTTAATAGAGAATACTGAATATTTGCAATTTCTAAGGACATTTTAATTAAAGAAAGATGTTTGCTTTGTGACAACTTTGCCCCCTAAAAAGTAATAAGGAAAAGAAATCCAGCGTGAGGCAATTCAATCAACCATCTCTAGCATAACACTATGAAAACTGGTTGAATTATTCACTTGTTTTGAGTGTTATTGGTGGATCAGCTGTCAGCCCAGGGATCAGGAAGAATTGCAAGAAACTGCCTATCCAGTGGCTTCTCTCTGCATTTTCATAGCAAAATTCTGTCTTCCTGTTGAGAGATGCTGCAGCTGCCACTCAGGGGTGAAACAGAAGCGTGGTAACAGGCAGGCAGCAAAAATAATATTTCCCCCTGATGTTACCTTGTTTTAAAACAAAAGGAACATTCTGCTCCCCAAAACACACTTAGCTTTTCCTTCTTCCTAAGCCAGTAGCACTCCTGCTGGTGCAGTGAGGCCGATGCTTTCAGTGATCAGATTGACTGCAGATGCATCAGCCATGCAGATGAGATGCTGCAGTCCTGTTGTGTGTGCCATTCTCACTCAAAACATTAAAAACCCTCCACATTTCTCTGACAGGCCCATGTACGTGTTTGGGTAGAGAAATAAATATGTTGTGAAAGGCAGAGTAAGGGAAAAAACTTTCCTACCCTTAAGACCGAAGCATCCTATGGCCCAAAGGTGTTTTGATTCAATTTCCTAATTTTGAAATGTGGTAATAATATCTAGGTATCCCTTGAAATACTGGGGTTTGCTATGACTTCTCTGGATGTGAATGTTGCCAGGGGACCAGCTGTTGCTGGTGTCTATAACTCACCTTGCAAAAGAGATTTTTATATTCCCCAAATTTGCCTTTTGGGGATCCTACAAAGTGTACAGTGAATGCTTTCAACATTTGTGTGCCTGCACTTTGAAGACTGAGGAAAGCCATAACAAAGTCTGTGTTTAATAATATAGAAAGCCAGTAGCAACTTTCTGTATGAAAACAGCTTTGAAAATGTAAATGGATTCGCAGTTAATTGTTAGAAATACATATCCCTTCACTTTCCCAGGCTTCCTCTCACCCAGAGTCCCGGGGCTGTGGTTGGAGGATTAGGGAGCCAGCAGCTATTTCACAGCCCTGCTTAAAGACCCATTTGTACCCATGTGGCCTGGTGCTATTGAGAGTGTTGGGACTCCAGCAAGCACCTGTGGGCTGCCTGCTTTAATTTACTGAGCAGCTGGGAGGTAAATGATGATATTTCAGAGCTACCACAGAAGGAGCAAAGCTCTGCCTGTAAGCCACTACTTAGCCACAGCCTGGATAGATGAGAATTAAATTCTATAATGGAAAAGGAAGCAAATACAGAAATTTAGACTTTTTTTCTTTATAGCAGGATGTCTTAGCCCTGGTTGTACTTTAGATCAGCACCTTCTTAAGCTGTGTATGTCTGCTGGGCAGTGTTGCTTCGAGTCTTTTCATTTCTTGACTTCTCAATATCATTGACTAAAATTAAAGAAAGGTTCAGAACATGCCTGTACGTGCCTAGAATAGTCCTTAATTTGAGATTTTAATAGGTTTGGTTCAAACTGCCACCAGGATAATGGGTAAGTTTTGGACTGCAAAGATCCACATGATTTAGACAATGCCTCAATTCCCAAGTAGCTCCTTGGCATTATATTTTTCATATCAGCCACATCTATATTGTGTATAAATTGCTTTGGGGTTCTTGGGGTGAAAGGCTTTAGATAAGTGTAAATTACTGTGTGGCCTGTAATTATTTTGAAGTGGTGATTGCAGGGCTGTGCTTTTTATTTGTATTGCAGGGGATTATGATTCTGGTATAGAGATATGGCAGCTTCAGAATTGGGGGAGAAATATGTTCTGAGACTTTGATTTATGTTTTTCTATTCTATTCTTTGAACATAGGTAGGAGGGCAAGAAGGAGAGCAGACGTTTAGTGAACGTGCTCCTGCAGTGTAATTCATCTTTGAGGCTGAAACAGCAGGTTTATAAACTTGGTTAAGCAAGCTCCAATCTCTTTGCTGTTTTTCTTACACCTCCTGGAAGTGCTTTTAACAAATCATACACTTTAATAAAAACATGTTTTCGAATCAATTTGGAAAACATACTGCAATCAAAATAATGGTTGGATTATGTGTTTGGAGCTGGTGTCCTTTTATTGTGTGTGCTGGATGGCTTTGTTACATTTGCCTCAGAGGTTGTGAGTAAATGCAATGAACAGTGTTTTCCTACAGGTACTGTAGCTGTCAGCCTGCATTTGAGGCCTTCAGCTCCCAGTAAGCATAAATTGTGGTATTTTTCTGAGAGCAGGATAATATAATTTCTGGATTTAGTTGTTAGAAGATTGCACAATTGCTAGAGAATATGTAACTGCATATGAGACTTGGTTGTGCCTGACAAATTCTTCTCAACATTGTGAGTCTCACAAGTCTTCAACAGCTCTCTGGGACTTACTAAAAGGCTCACAGCCCAAAAGAAAGAAGAAAGCCTTCTGATCTCACATCTTCCTTGGTTAGTTTAAGCCTTGTGACATTGACTGGAATTTACTGAAACAGCTCTTGGTTTGTTGCCAAGTACAGGAGTGGGATCCACACTGTTTTTCCCCACATAATGTTCTACTTTTTTTATAAGCAGAATATAAAAAGGATATTCAGGCAGAAGGAAATGATTTCTATGCATGTTTACAGGATATTGGAATGAGCAGCTGGCAGTAATGTTGTGTCTCACTAACAAGGTAGTATTTTCTATCTGGTTGGATGTGATCCTTGATGACATTAAAACCTCCTGATGTATGTGAGCAAAGGTACATTGGTGCACGCCAGTAGGAGGCAAACATTATTCTAACAAAAGGAAGTAAATATGTTCCCAATGATTTTTGGGCAGCCAAAACTTTCACAGCTTGTCAGCTGAAGTGCAGCAGCAATCATGGTGGCTGAGCAGCGTGGGCTTGTGACTGACACACTTCTGACTGAACAGAAAAACAGAGATAAGGGGAATTTCAGATGCTTTCTTATTGAAAAGGCATCACAAATCTGAAGAAACTGGGAAGTTTTACTCATGGAGGAAGAGAATTGTCTTCCAGGAACATGTTAACAGCAACATTTATGGATATGAGCAATAGCAGTCAAAGGCAGAGTCAAGTCTGGTCCTGGACTGCAACCCCACTGTTGTCTTCATAGCCTGTTGGTAGGGATTATAGCTAAAAGGTGAGGTTGAGTTTCTCACTTGTTACTGGTGTTTTGGACAAGTTCTCCTTTCAATTTCCTGTGGTTTGTTTTCTCCCATTTTCATTTGACGTTGTTTATGTTCTTTAAGTTTTCTTCCTCACCAACATTTTCCTTGTAGTATTTTGCATTTTAATTTCCTGGAGCAGCAACTTGAGGCAGAACCCTTATTTCACCAGGTGGGTTCACTTTCAGCAATCAGCACTGCTAGAACATCCCTGGCAGGTTGTCTGAGCCTCTGCAGTTCTCAGGATGCTTCCTGCTGTCCCAGAGGTGGGGAAACAAAGCAGTGATCTCCTAAAGCCACCTATGAAATCTTCTGACAGGGTTGCTGGCTATCCCATCTTTCATCCTGATTGATTAAAATGATGGGTTTTGCCTCAGCAAAGGAACACATTCTGATGGGCCTTTGCCTGCACCTGCTATTGCTTCACTGATGCCTTTAAGTGTTTTCAGGTAAGGGAAAAGGCTGGTCTGTTACCCTGCCTCAGAGATGCTCATACCACATGGACACAGACTAAGCCAAACCAATTAATTCTGTGAGAGAAGAATACACCAGAATATTAATCACTCATCTGTGGTTTTATACATGTGGCAATGAGTTAGGGCCTTACTTAGTGCCCCCAGAGTCTTGTAAAAATATTTTTTAAATGGGGAGATGGGAACACATGTCTTGTAGGGAAAAGAGACTGAGGGCTGTCTTCAGAGGTCGAGAAATCATCTTTTCATTTCTGATAGCAATTTCTCCTTGTTGTTCCTTGAGCAAACTGCTCTGCAGTGTTCCAGGGAAAGTATTCATTTGATGGTAAATTATCTTTCACTTTGTGAAAAACAGAATCCTGTTAGGTGCTATGAGATTTACACAGAGTAAAGGAAGGGAGAGTTTTTGTCTGTTATTCAATACCATTGAAGCATTATGGAAATAATAATGGTTTAAGTTTTATTCTTCTCATTTTTTTTTTCTCTTAGTGATAGTGTGCCTCTGAAATTTTGCTTAGCCTTGTATTAACACAAGTAGATGAAGAAAAATGATCTATGTAGCCAATATTTTTCTTTTTCTGTTGTTACTGAATTTTTGCAAATCGTTTAATCTGGAAAGTATCTTTCCTGCAGCCCATGAGACCTAACATAAAATACTCTACTTCACCACTCCATAGCTACAAAATATTAATTTAAACTTCAAACCCTTTAAACAATGTAAAATTTCCTTTACTTTTATATTTCATTCTGGCTTTACTGGGAGCTGATTTCAGGATGATAACTCTACATACAAACAGGGCAAAATTTCTCATCCCAAAAACAATGGCTCACCATGAAATTTGCTTTTGTGAGATGCATAGTGCAAATATCCCAGAAGCAGAAGGAGCTGTGGGATAAACTCTTCATGTTGTGGGGACAAAGAATTTGATCACACCAAGTTCTGCCATAGTAAATTTGGCAAAGCCTTGACAAGTTTTTGGGCTGCCTATTAGGTACATAAATACTTGGAATGCTGGGCTGACTGTCAGTGTAGAATTGTACTGCTTCAGAAGTTTAACTACCTGGTGTCTAATCCTTAAGAAGGGGGCTTGCCTCTGGATGATTTATTATATATATTGAAAATAAGGGAAATGATCCTGCTTGGACAAAATTCTCACTCTTGCTTGACATTTCATTTGAGCTTGTGTGCTAATCTTGAACCTTCTGTAGCTCCCCTCTGGACTGGCTTTTGGCTGTGGTGTCAACCCAGAAATCCACTGCTCAGGCCTGTCTTCAGTGAGCAAGAGGATCCCTGGAGAGCCAGCGCTGGACAGGGCTGTGATGTTCTTGCAGAGCAAGTGCTCTGTATGGTGTTCAGCGTTTCCCATGGTAAGCAAGATTTTAAGGTGTAAAGAAGCCAAACCTGTGCAGAAATCTGACATCACTTGACACCGGTTTTGGCATGCCTCCACCAGTACTCTGTGGCAGTTCCTGAGTGTGGTGCAATGCCCATGGGCAGGGAGATGGGTGGCTGTGCTCCTGTAAATCCTCACACATGCAAAAGCATTACTCATCCTGGAGCTCTTGCATGGTAGAAATATTGAATCCTGTTAGCAGTGTGAGTAATAGTTATGCATGAAATTAAATCTACTTCTCAGATAGGTCAGGTTCACCTTCTTCTTTTTATACTGCAATAGCTTGTGCAAATAGAAGGCTAAATGAATGCAGTGAGATGGAGCAGAGTGCTCCAGGGGTCTACTATGGAATTCATGTGAGACCACAGAAAAAGGATTTGTTCTTTTTTCCTGAAGTTCCTCTCCTGTAAAGTATGTCTATCTGTCAATATACGGTGTGATAAAGAAAATTAATATAGCTTGGTGGCCATGTATGTTGGCTTTTTTTAGCTGAATTTTGTTTTCTTGGATAGTATTGCCTATTCCTCTGAAGCCCCAGTTGAAAATGTAAAGGACTCAAAGTCTTTCTTTTCTTTTTCTCTGAGTCTGGTAACAGGCACACACAGGACAGACTGGAGGGATCCTGAAGACGATACTCTTAGCTTGTGGCACTGCCTGTGGTTCATCAGAATAATTCAGCAGTCCACAGAGACCTGCTAAGAGGTGCCCTGCAAAGAGCTGCTCATAAAGTCACCTCCTGTCTGTGCAGGTTTTGTGGGTGACACATTCAGTTCATTCAGGCACAGACCATTTTCTCTTGCCTCTGCTTGTAGTTTGATATCTCAAACACCACTTGCTTCTCTTCCCTGGTAATGAGGCAGTTGGATGCAGGCTGTTTTTTCCATCTCTTCTCACAACATACTCCCTGCACTGAATCAATGATATATAGAAATTACTGGATCTATTTTCATGATATCTCCTCTTTTCAGGCAAAATCTAGAAAGATAATTCATTCTTATTGTAATGGGGAAGATTTTTTTTCGTCTTCTGACCATAATTCAATACCATTAACCTTCACAGAAAATTAACTAAAGGAATCATTGTGGACCAATGGTTCCTTTGTGTGCCAGAACTTTTTAGTACACCTTTTGTTTCTAAAAGGAGCTGCAAATACTTAATCTAAATATTTTCTATTGAAATAAATGTAGTGAATAAGAACAGAAAGTAATCATTACTAATGCACCCTTATACCTCAGTGGATATTAGCTAGTATAAATGAGGAACATTTATATTTACTTCTTCATCAGTTCCATATATTGGACTGGTTGTTATAAGTTTTGAGCATGTCTTTCAGCAATGGAGTGGATTCTCCTTGGTTTTGTTCAAAATTTCAGTTAGTGAACCACATTGAGCTGGTTAGAAATCATCCTGCAAAACCTCAAGGCAGTAAGCTGTGACGGAATTCTGGAGTTCTGGAAGGAGTGGGCACACACACAGTTAATAGAACACCTGGCAGGGATAACACCAGGCTTTCCCCATGGGAGAGGTGTCCCTTCACTGCAGCAACCAAACATTGTGGGTTAACACAGCAGCAACAGCTCCTGGCACTGCAGCCAGACTCAAACCTGGCATCCCACTGATTTATTGAATCTGCCTGAAGTTGTGCTTTACTTGAGGGAATTTTCCTTCACACTCCCTCCAACAGCTGCAGCCAGACTGAAGGCTGCAGGGCACATGGGATTGTGCACATGTGAACATGTGTGTGTGTGTGTGCATGGCCACAGGGCCATCCTCCTGGAGCAGCTTTTCCTGGGGTACCTTGAGCTGTGTGTGAGCTTGCTGGCCATGAGCAGCAATGCATGACAGCTGCTGCCCTTTCCCTTGAGAGCTGCTTGGGATAGAGGAGTTTTGGGAAGCTGAGTGGAGGTAGGCTCTGCCCTGTTCTGTTTCACACAAGCCCAGCACTCACACACAGCATGGCTCCTGGTGGGTAATTATTCTGAGGAAGCTGGCAGCCTCACAGTGATCCCAAGTCAGCCTCCCTCGTGGTATTAAAACTTCTTCATCCATAAACAGGGAAGTCTGTAATCTGATTATGAACTGGTGTGAATTGGAAATTGAGTTCACTCGTGTCAATAGCTGCCAACATGTGTGAGCAGAGAATTAGGCCCTTGGTATGTGGAGCAGCAATAAGACTAAATTTTATGTAGCTGCATAAAATAGAAAAGAGAGCAAATATTTTTCTACAGCTATAGAAAAACATGTTGCCATGACGTATCTATAATTACCAATATACGCTTTAATATTTTATTTCTCAGTATGGTGATTAGAAAATATATGTAATGTGACAAAAAAAAAAGGAGAAAAGGTTGTGGGGATTTTTCAACAACATAAGGCTTAGAAAATAAGAGGCAGGAAAATGTGTGGCTGGGGAACTGTATTGGGAGTTTCTAAGAGCAGGTTACTGCAGGACTTGAATAGTGATCAGGAGCCTCTGGGAAATGCTGCCTTCAGCAGCAGTTCTGCTGCCCACAGCCACACACTGCACTTGGACAGTGGGACAGGCAGGCTTTTCTGTCACAAGCAGGGAATTTCTTTTCTCTCAAACTTTCTGGATAGCTTGATCAATTTTCCTGGCTGATCACGTTGCTTTCTTACTAATTTTAAATATTTCAGGAAGGAGGTTGTTCAGTGCACTGAGGGGTTGCTCCAACACGGCCAAGTGCCACCTGCTCTATTGCATCTGATCCCAGCTTTAATATTCTCCAGCATATTTTGGTAATCACTCAGTTATTTAATTGCACCCTAAGGGCACTGAAACATTGGAGAACCTCCTTGCAGGGCTAACATGGATGCCTGCATTAGCAGTCAGTGCCCAGGGTGAACTGCATTTTACTAAGCATCCAGTTCCCAGGGAAGATTATACCTATGGAGGATTAACAGCCACATCAGGGAACAGGAGAGATGGCAGGGAATGACATTACTGGAGAAGCAAGCAGCAGAGTGGTGCTTGGGAGGATTTCAGCAGGCATTTTGTGGAATCCCCCTCTATTGATCTTCCGTGTTTCTGGGATATTTTATAATGACAAACCATGCACTTATAAAGATTTTACAGCTCCAGTCATTGTTGGGTTCATCCTCTAATTAGGTCCCACCTTGTGAGAGCAGGAGGTTAATCAGCAAAGAGTACTTTCTTAGAATAGATATCTCAAAATTTGTAGAAGTTCATTTAAAACAATGCCAGCAAATTATTGATCTTATCTCTGTCCTTGGCAACTTTTTAACCCAAGCTGCCTTTTCTTTGTTGTTATAAGGAAGAGATTTCTCTTTTACCTTAAAGCTTGTTTTGGGGCTTGCATGGAAGGTCAGCCACTGTGAAGCATAAAATCAAACATGAAAACTTTACACAAAGCTCTCATAGGTGCTTACAAAAACCAACAGATATTTAGTCCAACTAAAATTGTCATGAGTTCATTTTTTGTCTTAAAGTAGTTCCCATGTGAGATTGTTAAACACAAGTATATTTCAAGATGGAGAAGAATTTCTTTGAATCTTCCAAGCTACTTCTGCTTGCTTGAGCTCCTGGTGACAATAACTTGAAGTCATCATTTTCTTTTCATGACAAATATTTGGGCAGAGTACGGTGAAAATTGGCCTGTTAGCCCTTTATCCAAACAGCCATTTACTTGTTCCCTCCTCCTCAACACTCACCTTTGAGTTGAATCATGTCTCATTTTTATTTGAGGGTGTTTTTTTCCCCATCTTTGTCCATTAAGTTTCATTCCTGTCTGCATATGATAGAGAGAGGTGAAAGAGCACTGCTGAGCCCCTGATATGCTTTCTAAATGTGGTTTTTATGGCTCAAAATCCAATAAATCTGCTAAGGTGAATGAGGCTAATGTGAGCAGTCCTGCAGGCTAGAGGCCAGCCTGGATGCCTCACTCGTGGTGCCTGGAGATGATCAAGGCTGGGCCAGGAGGGACCCTCTTGCTGTGCCTTTGCTTTGCATTTGGCTTCCTTTGGCAATGACACTTTTCTCAGTATCACTGGAAGAAACCCTGATTGATCTCCCCACTCTGGAGGGGGTGTTTGTATCCAGGGCTGCTTTCTGCAGACTGAGCAGATCAGTATTTTTCTCACCAGTTCCATCTCCAGCAGTACCTGCCTTTGTGTCCAAGTTAAGGTGTGCAAAATGAAATTTACCTTTGCAATATTGTGTGTGAGATGAATTACAGCAGATTTTCTTCCAGGAAATTAAAATCTTCTGAAAATGAACCCCATTGAAAAGAGCTTTGGCAGATGTCTGAAGTCATGATGAGATTTACAAGCATGGATGAGGGTCCCCAGAGGTCTCTGTGAGGATGTGTTGGGCTGTGACCATAGCAAGCTCTCAGCCTTCTCCTTTGCAGAGTGGGAAGGACCTTCAAGTAGCAAAGCCTGAAGTCTTTAGCAAAACTTTTGTTTTGTTGCATCACTACTTTTTGGATACATGCTTTGTACATTTTCTTCAGATTACTTACAAAAAAAAAAAAAAAAAAAGAAGAGGGAGTGGCAGTAGAGGAGGAAAATGAGACAGAACCATAAAACAAGCTCAACCCAGGACCTGAATCTTAAAACTCATTTTATTATTGAGCAAAAACTTCCTGCACTGGGAGTATAACTTTTGATATGGTAGCAAATACTGCTCAACAGCCTCCCTTTTGAAAGAACAGATGCTTCAGAGATGCCTGAAGCTGGAGTCTCATGCAGTGAGAGGTTCCAAATCAGCAGTTTCTTTAGGAGAATTGTGCCATGGCTTCTGGCCGTAGTCTGTCCTCATTCTTCTTTGCTTCTTCTTAAACCAGCTTTACCTGCCCTGGCTGCAGTTTTGTGCACCCTCCAGAGACATCCCAGGAATGCCTTGGTGTGTGGCACACCGTGTATTGTTTTACTGGGAGGTTTCTCTAAAGTAAGAGTCATTAAAGGATGTTATGCATATACAAAATACTGCTTGCTCATTATCAGCCTGCGGTGTCACAATCTGCTCACAGAGCTTACCAACTTCCATCCCCAAATCCTGGCTTTGGCACCGGCTCTGTTGGACCTGCAGAAAGAGAATCTGTGTGCTTCTGGCAAGGTCTGCTCAGGAGTCTGGAGGGTACAGATTCTTAGCTCGTACCATAATCAAGCCCCCTGAAAGTTTTTTGGGTGAAAGTCTAATGAGAGATACATTTCCTCTGCTCCACGGGATAGCGTGGAGCTGTTGCCGTGCTGAACAAAGCGCGGTGATTTCGGGAGCCCGTGTGGGGCCGGGAGGCTGGTGCCTGTGCCTCGTACCTGCGTTATATAAGCACGCCCGTACTCCGGTACCGCAGTGGGCTGGAGGCGTTTGGAACCGAGGGAAGAGGCGGCAGGAGGGAACGGAGAAGGCAGAAAGGAAAAAAAAACCCGCGGAGCACGAAGGAAAGAGCAGCCAGCATAAACTTTCTGCTGCAGTCTTGCTCATCTCGGCTGAGAGCACTGCGGGCCCGGCTTTCACAGAGCGGGGCTGATCCCCAGCCTCGGGGGCGAGGGCGGCGCGGCTCGGCTGGGTCCCGGCCGGGTCCCGGTCCGGAGCTGGTCCGGCGTGCGGGGCGGTGCCGGGCGGGGCGGAGCGGGTCCGGCCCCGCCGGGCGGAGCTGCCGCGGCGCCCCGGGGTGCGGAGCAGCGCAGCCAGCGCCGCAGCCGGAGCCCCCCGGCCGCTCGGAGGCGCCGGGAGGGACCCGCGGGCGCCCCGTGCCCGCCCGGCGCCGCCGGCAACATGAACCAGACAGCGACCGTGTCCCACCACGTCCACTGCCACTCGTCCCGGGCCGTCAAGGTAGGGCGGGCGGCAGCGGGGCTTCCCGGCCGCCCCGCGTCCTCTCGCTGCGGGGAAGTTCGGCGGAGCTCGGGGAGAGGCGAGGGACAGCTCCGGCCGCGGGTCCCGCCGGGCGCGGTGCGTCCGGGCAGCGGCACCTTCCGAGCCAGCCCTGCCCAAAGTTGCCCCGAGCAGGCGGCGCTGGGCACGGAGCTGCCGGTGCCTCCCGGAGCGCTGCTCCGCAGTGCCGGAACGGCAAGGGCTCTGCTCCAGGGAGGCGGTGTGAAATCGACTTGTGATTCTGGTGGTGTGCGCTCGGAACGAGCCGGGACCGGACGGGACGGTGTGCTTGCTGCCGGTGTCCTTGCGTGCGGGAGAGTTGGGTGGGTGCTTTGGCCGGGCACTGGGGGTGATCCTGCTGGGGGGAGAGCCGAGGGAATAGCGGGCTCTGTCCTCGACTGCCTTCTTGCCCAACCTCTGACACCATCCCGCCTTTGCATTGATTGAAAACTACTTTCTGGCCGAGTTACTGCACTCTGGAGTGATAGAATGAAATCCCTAACCAGATTGGTATTCAGTAGGAAGTACCTCTGCAGAAATAAGTGGGTTTTTTTTCCTGAAATAAAATAAAAACGCAGTCAAGTGACAATATTTGATTAGTGACTCTTAGTCCTGAAAAAACAACATCTAGAAATTTTACACCAGCTATTTTTTTTCGTAAAATGATGTGAAAGCCTGAAGAGTTCACGTCAGTGCCTTTCTGTGATTGCCGGCTGTGCTCGGGTTTGTGTGGGGTGAGGAAACCTGCTGGGGCTTCACTCCTTGTGCTGCAAAATTGAGGGGTCTGGGGTTCGTTTGTCTTCTCAGAAAGAGCAGCTGAACTTGACATCATGCTAGGAAATTCTCAGTTGGGTTTTATCCCGTTAGTGCTGGGAATAAAAATCATGACTTAGAGCTGGGGCAGGAGGGGATTAAAGGTATAAATCTTCGATTAGCACTGTCATTTTTATATAGGCTGCATTAGGCTGTGCAGTGTATGATCAGTAATGCACAATGTATGATCAGCAATGTCTGCGGGCTCAGGGATGGGGAGGGGGTTTACCTCTGGCTCTAATGACCAGTTGTGTAAGGTGTAACGGTGTCCATCACATCACAGAACAGCCCCTTAGTTTATGCCCTAATGGGCAAGGTCATGGGAAGTGAGGAATTACAATTGCCCTGGCCTACTTCAAAGAGTCAGCAAATATAATCTTAAATTGCTTAAAACCGTTTCATTCTCTCTAGTTCTATCTCTGAAAGTACTGGAGAACAGAGAGCAGTGTGGTACTTGCTCTGGGAAATATTCCCTTGTTATGTTTGAAACAGCCAATGCTAATTTTTCAATGCCAGAAACATTTATTAAATTCATTTGACTGGACTTCAGAGCCAAAACAACAACAACCACCAATATCAATATGCCATTAAAAAAAAAAAAAAAAAAAAAAGAAAAAGAGCCAGAAGAGTCAATAGTCTTCAAAAAGAGAGAACATGAATCAGAGCCTTCTAGACATGAGTCCATTTTACAACCAACACAGTAATACTGATGCCATTAGAAAACTGTCTCATTTTTCTGCTCTTAATTCTATGTGTCAGGTGTGAATTGTGCTTTATAAATAGTTCTAAGTGCTTCAATGCTGAGCCAATGGATACTCCATGAGAAAGTATTTACGACTGTAGAGGAGAAGTAACTTCCCTATGGTAACGAGGACCTTGTATTGGAAATTATTTCAAAAATACTTCATTATTGACCAGACAAATAGAAATTGCATTTTAAATATGACTTCCCCAGAAGTAGCAGTTATGAAGATTCAAGAAAACAGGTTACTGGAAAATTTCACACCTATTGGAATTAAATCCCTAAACCCCCTTATTTTATTCCTCTTATGTTTTTCCACAACACACAAAGCTGTGGCATCTCAGTTCCTGTGTGTTAATATCAATGTAATGTTGCTTCTCAGTGGTTTTTGGATCAGCCACTCTGCTTTGTAACACAGCATAAACTTCTGGATTCACGGAACAAGAAGCAGAATGATCCACTTGTCCACTAAATGGAAACCTGCAAACTTGATCCGTGCCAGTTCCCTCTCTGAGTCACCCTGGGGCTGCAGGAGGCCTGGATGGATGCACACCCCTGGCCCTCTCTCACATCCTTCTTTGTTGAGGGATGGGTACAACCTTTTGTGTCCATGAACTGAGTGCACTGCATCCAAAGTAAGTTTGGTGACAGAGAAACAAACAAATTTTCAAGAGGAAAATTAATATTGAGCAAGGAAAAAAGCCTAAAGATACCAAACCCCTTGAATAAAATGGCAAATCTCCTAGAAAAGCCTTTTACCTCTAATACTCTTTATATCTTCTTTTGATGTGATTGCAAACCTCACCACCTTGCTGACAAGACTATGAACAATGATCTTTCACTCTGAGATATGTAACAAAAACTTTTAGGGTCTAGCTGGGAATGCCAAATACCTGCCTCATTTCTGTATCATTACATGCTTGACTCCAGGATCCCCCCCCCCATGGCTATGAAATTGGTTTTATTCTTCACAGTTTTGGCTCATCTTGTCAACACAGCAAGCAAATTAGCTCTTCCAGGAGAATCACTGAGTTTTGTGCACTTCCATGTTGTGCTGATGGCCAAATAATTTTTCAACATTCTTTTTGTCTGACAGAAAAAAAATTGTTAAAACATTGTTTGTCTTGATTGGAGGAAAGAAAGAAAAAAACTCCACAACCCAGAAAATAGAAAATAATAATTATCCTGGCTAGCTAGGAAAACAAACCAAACATCTGTGTGAAATCTACCAGGGACTGTGGAATAGAAAAGTTTGCCTTGCTCTTAACACAGTCGTGATTACAATTTGCTCTTACTTAAAAAAAATAAAAATGGAGTTAAGCTAATATTTCTGTGGCTTTATACCTTCTTTAATAATAAAATATTCTTTACCAGATCATTACTCTCTGCTGTTATCAACCTCATATTGATCTGACTGCGAGCTGGATCATGGAAGGAGTTACTAATTGGCATTTCAGAAGCACATAATTACTCTGTAATATAATATGTATGTTACAACCTTTTACTCTTCTTTCTTTCCTGCCTTCCTTTCACTTTTATTTATTCATTAGCTCTTAGATTGTAAACTATAAAAGGAAAGTGCAGATATGTCTGTAGCAAAAATTCTGCAGCAAGTTTCATTAGTGTCCAGGGACTGTATCAGCAATTTTTACATTTCAGGTTTATTGTAGCTGTGTTGTAGCACCTGCTAATTGATGGGTAGTGGTGTACTAATAGTTTTCTTATTTACAATTAGGTTGAGGAGCAAGGACTTTAGGGGGGTTTGTAGTGTTCCCTCTGGACTTTTATGTGTTTAGAGCAACTAATTTCTTTTTAAACCAAACCTGTGCCTTAGCAGGAAAACATCTGCCCACTCCTGCAAACTGCAAATGCATCTCCTCCTACAGAAAGAGAGAGAGAGATTCGTATGTAGATGTTCCGGGTCATAAGGGCTGCTTGGTCACTCTTTCTGGGTTAAAACTTCAGGTAGTTGGATTTTTGAATGCCCACAGCATGTGCACTCACCAGGCCTTGTGCAGATAGGAGAATCACTGCAATCTACCAGCTGCTTAGGAGATAAATCCCTTAAAATGAGAGCAGCGTTTCTGAAATCCATTACATCAAAAGCAAGTCACTAACAGATAATCTCAGTGAGTGTTCAATTATGAACTAGCCAGGATACACAGCAAAGGGCACAAGTGACACAGGGCTCTGCCATTGGTAGGAACACAGTCTATGGCAGCATAATAATGCAAAAAAAAAAAACCCAAAAAAGTCCCCAAATAAATGGATTAGGTTTGCATGGTGTTTTGTCTAAGGCAATATGGAATTTGAGTGATGTGCCATGTGCCAACATGTTTGTCTTGGTGTGTGAGGACCTGCAGCTCAAGGGAAGTAAAATGTGGTGGTGGCAGGAGGCAGCCTGCCCACAGGGACACATGTCACTGTCACCTTCAGGATGTGGCCAGCTCAAAATGCACACTTAGAACAAAGTAAATATTTCTATTTTCCAAAGCACTGAGAAAATTTACACTCCTGTGTTTATTCAGTTCTGGAGACTCTGTCTAGAGGTGTATAGTAACCTGTTAGGGGACTCCAAAAATTACAGGTTATAGCACTCATTAAAGAGACTTGCTTGGAGTATGATAGAAATACCTTAAGTGTTGTTGCCTGAATGCATTTTTGTTGAGTGGAGTTGCTAGTGTGATTTATTTGTATTTTGTAGACCAAAACTAGTGCATGATGACACATACATATATGTGGAGACAAGCTGGAGATCTCTAGGTGGGAATTTGAAGAACAAATCACAAGTTTTAAATCTACTCATTTCCATGTATTATTACCTTTCTGTATTGTTTCAGTCTCCTTGCCAATCTGTATTACCAGACAATAACTGGGGTCTTTTTCTGTAAAAAAGTCAGTCCTTTGTCATAAGAAGGGGCAGGAAAGAGAAAAAAAAAACAAAAACATTTGAAATGCTTATATTTTTCCTTTCCAGTCTATGAATAAAGAATTGCTCAATGTCAAAGGTAACATCAAGATTAGTTAACCAGTACTAGGTAAAAACTAGAGGAGAGAGAGAAAGAAAAGAGTTGCTGTCAAATCCCCAGCTGATGCCATAAGGAGCAGCACAGTGTCTCCACAGGTCTGGTGCTCAGGCCCAGTGTGTCCCAGCAGCAACTGCCCAGCACTCCACAGCCAAGATGGAAGTGGTGGGGGTCTCTCCTTGCAGGGGAGCTGAGTCCCATTGCCTGCTGTGACCTTGCTGGTGGGGCATCTTTGCTGCCACTTCCTTGCCTACAAATTTCCTATGTGCTTTCAAAACTTTCCACTCTTAATTCCCTGCTCTTTTCATGAAACTTCAAAGCAATTAGCAAAAAGCACTTTTATGTACATGAATATATACTGATTCTGTGGTGTAGCTTTGATATATATCATATATAGCCAACCCCCTCCCATGTGTTCTAATACAATTCATGGCTTTCAGTGTAATGCTGACTGTAGGGATTTAGAAGGCAGTCACTTTGAAACTAATAAACACAAAGATACATGAAGATGGTGGTAAATTATAATTAATAATGGGTTAGTACTTTCCTGCATTGTAATCACATAAAATTTTTCCTACTGACCATCATTACTATAAGGAATAGGGCATTAAGTTTGATTCTCTTTGAAGCCACTTAAGGTATGGGTCTGTGAGTGTTACATAACACCTTCCTGAACAGACACCACATCATGAGGAATTTAATCTTTCTCATTCTTTAATCCAAAACTGTTTTACTTACCATGTTTTAGGAAAATTTTGTGCTTATTTTGTTCAGTATTTTATTCTTAAACTTAGCACAGTAAGACTGGCATGCAGTCTAACATCTGAGCATTGCTTTGGAATTTGCTTAGAACCTTTCCTGTTTAAAGATTTTTATCTGAGGTCCTCAAATTGAATTATGAATGTTAAGTAATGCATCATCCAGGTTTGTGACTGCTCTGTGTTAATCATTTGACAGGTTTTTGGATCAGTGACTTTGACTTTTCACGTGCTGACAACACCCAGTGTTACTGGCAACATGTGCCAGAAGCAAAGCAAAATTAACGTCTGAGACTCTTTAAAAATGAGGCACCTGGTGGCAGAATGCATTGGGGGCTTTTTGTTTCAAAGAGAGAGACTGAGACAGGCAGGTTCCTTACAGTGTGAATGGAACCAAGAGTGATTCACACCTAGGTACCCCAACCCAAGGGACCTGAGGGAAGGAACACCTAGAATGAGAGTCATCAACTTAATTAAAGACTCCCCACAGTCCTGAGCTGTGAAGCTAATGCAATGGCTGCAAATGAGGGTGTGATTTATTTCATTTTAAATTTAACCAGTGAAATAGTTGGAGTGAATTATGCTTTAAAATGCTAATTTCTCAGTGCTGATGGCAAAGGCAGCTCCAGTGCCCAAGCTGGGTGGCGAGTATATGCTGTGGGTCTCATCCTCAAATCAGGAGTGCCAGAGGGAGGAAGGATGCTAGGGCCTCCAGGGAAGCAGGATAATGCCCAAAGGAGTTCAAAACTTAGTGATACTGATGCTGGCCTTGAGCTGCTGACCTCTTTCCTGAGGATACATCAGAAAAATAATCCAATGTTAGAGTTTAAAAAAGGAAGCGAGTGGAACTGGAGAGAAGGAGACGGCTGTTTGAGCTTGTGTGTGACCTTACCAAGGGAAAAGGATGGGGAAGGCAAGCCCTGGGGAAGTTCTGCAGAAAGCTGAGAAGGAAGTAGAGATGATATCTGAAGGACACCTTGAGGCAGTGGCGGCAGCTTGGCAGGAGGAGGCAGAGACAAGGGAGTTTCAGGGAGACAAAGCCTGAGTGCGACTGGCAGCTAACGGCAGCTGGCAAGTCAAGGAAGATCAGAATGGGGTATTGTATTCTGGCTTCAGCTGAGGAGACTGCACTTGGGATATTGGCTGTTGGGTTAGATTACGTTGCTAGATCTGACCTGCCACACAGAAGTTGTTGCAGAAAGTCACAGCCCTAAAGAGAAACCAAGAGACAGAGATAATGTACTTTTTTGGAGAAGTGACAGAGATGAGGTTTGCAAAGTTATCTCACTGTGGAACCCCCAGAAGCAAGGGAGCACAGTGTCTGCGGACTTCATGCTGGGGAAAAAACCCATAGATATATGTGTATATTTGGAAGAGATATATATGCATATATTCAGAAGAGTTAAGAAATATGGGGGAAAAGAAAAATATATGCACAGGGTTTGTTATAATTGCATCCACTGTTTTGTGTAGTAACATAGAAAAGTAACTAAAATAGTGCCAATACCATTGCTTTTTTGGAAAAGTTATGATAATAATTATGCAAATGTTTCCTCTTTAAGAAAAGGTTTGGGGAGCATACAGTGATAGTATTTTGGTAATCTTTGTCCAAATTTGGCTACCTGTGCAATAATGGTTTAACACTGTGGGAGGCAATAACAGTATACATGTGTTAAATTATTTTTTAAAAATTTAAGTTGTTTTAAGCTTATTTAATGATGTTTTAATTGATGTAGCTCATAAAAATGAATATTTCATTACCAATAATAAGCCTATTGCTTCTTGTACAACCTGAGCGACTTCTGCATGTAATGGATGTCAGGTATAGTCATTCAGGGACATTTCTGCACAAGGATTTCTAAGAACTAATTTTCATGTTAGCCCAATGGTGGTGAAATCAAAATTAAAGCTATTTGTGTAAAAAGAGTGTGCAGTTGTGCAGCAAGTTGCTAAACACAGAAAAATTGATGCTATTATATTAAAGGGTAACACTTGGGTTTTATGTTCCTGCAGTTTGAGAAACATGCCAGTGCTTAATATCAAACTTGCTTTTATGTTTCTATCATTAAAAAGAAGCTTTGTCGTCAAAAGTGGCTGTTCTTTAAGGTGGTAATTGTGTTCCTCCTGCTGCTGGGAGAGTGCTGTGCCTGAGCCCATCCCCACTGTCCTTTTCACCAGTGGGGCTTTGCCCAGGGCCATCCCTGGCTGGCAGAGTGTCCTGTGGCTGTTCCTCAGAGAGAAACCTCTGTAGGTGCAGTAGGGAGAGAGTTTCACACCCTGTGGATAGGTGAGATGCAATCATTTTCAGTTCTGACAAAACTGAGACCTGCTGAATGTTTTTCGTGGGGAGGGGGAGGGAGAAGGCTGGGGCAGATGCCTGTGCCTGGTGGTCACACTGGTGGCTGTAAATGCTCTGTTTGTGCTCCTGCAGAAGGTGGAGGAGTTTCTCCAGGGCAGGGGATGGTGCTGGAGTTTTTCCCCTGAGCTCTGCAGCACCGTGCAAGTCAATGCTCCAAAGTCCATTAGCTTAAGGGGAGCTGATTTCTTGATGCCAGTGGTGAGGGCTGAGTGTCCCTCTGGGGACCCCATTTCCTCAGCCCCTGCCGCCTGGGTAAACGATCTGTCAGAGTTCTGGAACGGTGTCTCTGAATTTGCTCTTCACTAAAAACAGTCAAAGAACGAAGAATATTTGTTTAAATCCTTGTTTATTAGCCTTATTTATGTTTTTAAAATTGTGGTTTCAGAAGTATAAAGGCAAGAGTCTATCTCTTGGCTTAGTTTTTCCCTGGGTATTACAGATGAATAGCAGGCTTACGTTTTGAAATAAACTTTTTTTCTTTTGTAAAATCAATTGCTTAGGCAGGAGAGTTCCTGACTTCCCAATTAAGCAATTTATCTAAAGGAAATCTTTTTTTCCCTTCCCTTCAGAGCATTAAACCCTTACTCAGCTTGAAAGCTGCATCAGTCTGCCAGTGTGGGATTAATGCCACAAACGTTGCTGCTCATATTTGCTGCAGAGATGACCTGCAGACATGACCATCATGTTAAAGAATAGCTTTTATAATTCCTTGTGCCTGATAACAGAGCCAAAAAACCTGCCTACATTTCTTCTTACTGGTTAGAAGAGGGGAGAAGGCACAAAATGTGGTGCCTGTCCCTGATGGCCCATCCATCCCTGCTGTCTCCTGGGGCTTGGGCAGTTTCTGGAATGATTTTCTGGCTGCAGTGGCTCTGCCTTTGCCATGTCCCTGTCCCCTGGGCACTGCAGGAGCATTGGCACACACAGGTGCCCCCACAGGCTGTGTGTGAGCACTCAGCCTGGCATCCTAAAACCTGCCCTGAGCCTGGTCCCACTGTACACCAGGAAGACTTAGGGTTTACTCTGGCTTTTTGGATAAACTAGGGAAGGGAGGAGACTTTTTGTTTTCCTCTTAACCTGGTTGCCCGTTGTCAGTATAAATAAGTTTGAACATGTTCTGGGATTATCAGCACAGCTCCTGAACACTGAAAGGAATCAACCTCTCAAAGCTTTTGAGCTTTCCCATCACTCACATTTTACCTGTACAAGCAAACCCAGTGTGTGTGTGGCACTGAGCAGCACAATAGTGTGTTTATTCACTGTCTGAGCTAACCTTGCTTCTCCAAGAGGCTGGAAGGAAATTGCTGTGCTTCTGCATTTTCTTGTGGGACATGTTAGTTTCTGCTGCTCATAAGGATCCTTTCCCCAACTCTCCTGCTAATCCAAACCTAAAAAACCATTCTAGCAGTGCTGGAATGACTGACTCAAGGTTTTCTCACTGTAATTTATGCACCTATCAATAATTTCTTAGTTGATTTTTTTTTCCCCCCATACAGGACACAATGTCTTATTGCTGGAGCTGAAAACTGGAAAATTGGAGTTTGGGGTAGACTCGTGAGTTCTGTTTCCTCTGGTGGTAACTGTTCATCCAGAGGTTCTGCAACTGTTTCTGCTGGGCTTTTCCAGGGAATTAAAGCTGGCTTTTAAGATTAACAGTTTCTCTTAGGAGGGGGAAGGAAGCTTTCCATGGCTTGGCAAGCTGCCCCAGCTGCCCCAAAGGTCAGGGTGACCTCAGCACTGCACTGGGGGGAGCTGGGGCCTCTCACTCACTTTTCCTTTGTGGCTTTCTGTTTTCTTTTGGGTTTGAGTCCTCATGGGTTGTTTGCCTGGGGAATCATGAGCAAGTGAACCACTGTGAGAGAAAAAGAGATGGTGCCAGTCCCTGGGCAGCCTGGAGGGAGCTTAGTCCCTGTGTCACTCTGTTCAGCCATGCCTGGGGCAGCAGTAATTCTGGGGGGAAAGGAAGGAAAAAATATGGTAGAAAAAGACTGAAGGAAAAGAAGGGGGAGAAAAGTTAATCCCTCAGAGCCACTCTGGTGGCCTCAGGAGACACATCTGTTGATGGCACATCATACACACCTTGCTCATGTGAGCATCTCTGTGGTTTGGGATGATTTTTGCTTTCTGAGGTGACAGGACTGTGTTCATACTAGAAACCTTTTCAACTAATTTTTTTCACACAATATTATCTGACTGCTGGGAGTCAATACAACCCTGGATTTTTCTGTTTGAAGACCCAATATACACTACCCTTGGCTCTCTTTCCTAGTGATCATTTTTAAGGTGTAAATTCCCTACTTTTACCTACAGTAAAATCTCAGCTGACATCCAGAGTACATAATTTTGTACAGATTTAGTCTGGAGTTTGAAAAATCTCAGTTTTATAATTCAACAGCTGTAATGTGTTTTCTGGGAACATTAATGTTTCTGAAACTTGATTATGCAAATATTTGCAGAGGGCAAACAAATGCTTAGTGATGAAATCCATAAAATAATTAAGAAAAGATTGGTGGTTTTCTATTTTCATGGTATTGGTGTCTCTCTCAACATTTCCCAAACTCTCTGGATGCCTCTTTTCCCTTTAGAAGTCCCTGGTGACATTGAGAGGTCACCTTTACTGGTGACACCCATGAAAAAGCTGATGCCTCATGAAGAAATTTTTTGAGATGTCTTTACAGATATTTTATAGATTCAAAGAACTTTTCTGGTATCATCAGAATCATAGTACTAAGCCGTGTTCAAATTTGAGGACTCTAAAAAGTCTGAAGAAAAAGAATTTTAGATGACCATTGTCCCCTTGGTTATTGGTGGGCAGCTGTGCTTTTCCACATCCAGTACTTAAATACCAAGTCATTGAGTTGGTGGTTATGCTCTGGAAGAGATTTATTTCATGAGTTATAACTAAAATTATGTTGTGTCAGAATTTTGTGATTTTTAAGTTGTTTTTTTGTCTTATTGGCTTGAAATTCTGCAGGTTCACTGCAGGCTCACTGCAGGTGGCAGTCCTGATACAGGCAAATTATATTTGGATTGAGCTCTAGATACATGGAAGTGAGAGACTCATTCCCTACCAGGCTTTGTGTTCCCAGAACAGCTCTGTCATTTTTGTACTGGATTGAGCAGCATAAAATAAATGAATTTATAGTCCCAGGCAGTGTTCAGAATGAATGCTGTGCATAAAATTGCCTGCTGAAGTAACTTGCCTGATGCTGCAAGAGAGATGGGTCAACAGAGAATTTGGGTCACTATAACTAAGGAGATTTCTGTAATTAAACTGGTTTGCATTTTTACATGAAATACTTGAAAAAGCTTTAAAGTTTCAACCTATCTATCCCCTGTCCTCCTGAAACATATTGTTATAGCTTCACATCTAAACCATTCAGAACCAAATTTTGACAAAGAATCATCATTGCAGGATTTTGAAGAACTAATTTCTCACATTGAGAAAGATATATAAACATGTATTTTCTGTGTGTGTCACCCTCTGAGTACTCTAGCCTTACAAAATAAGGCTGGCATGGGTTAGATGCAATGGAACTAAAAAAGACTGAGTTTGAATGAAAGGAAATAATAACTGATACTCAAGATTTTTATGTTTCATTTTTAAACTGTAATCAAAAAAATAGTGTGTACTCTTGTTTGATGGATGCTGCACACGCTGCAGAAAAAGTGCACTGCAAGATTTTGGAAAAGTGCCCACAACTGATACAGTGGGATTTAGGAAGAATTTTATTTTTTATGGTTTGGTATTTTTTAAAACACTAACAATTCTCAAGCTGCCTTCTTGCTTAGGTCAATTATTTTTGAGGAGGGATGCAATGTGCTCATTACTTTCCAGTATTTCTTCTGTGTTGTTACTGCAGAGAAAGCAGACAGTAAAGTATCTGAAAGCCCAAAGATCAGTCTTTGATGATATCTGCATTTAGATCATAGGAATGAAACTACTAACATTACAGTTTAGCACAAATTTTCATTTCTATTGAATAACTGCTTTGAATGATGACTTGTATGATTGATCATGCACACTTACACAATCAGCATTTGTAGTTTAACTTTTAAATTAAAACGTGGAATACCTACAGGTATAGGCTAGATTGAGTAGTATGTGATAATATTATAAGAGTTCTCCAGATTAGTACTATGACTATTTGACAAACTCTCATAATGTCAAAGTTTAAATTATTGAATAGCTACAATTCTGCTGTAGAAAGTGCTATGTAGATCATGAGACATAAAAGGAAGCATGTTCCAGATGAAGTAGCTGAGTAAATATATCAGCTAAGTGGTTGATAAAGTAGCTAAATTACTGTAAACAAACAATAAAACATCTTTGAGGAAATATTTCAGAGAAATTGCTTATTGAAAGCTTAAAAAGATAAATGTAAATTGTAAATATGCAAAGGCTGGAGGGCAGTTTTTTGATAAAAGCTGTAGGTTCTCTTCTCTATCATGTGTCTAATACAGATGATATCCTTGAACAGTAATGACTATTCCCTCTGACACAGAGTAAAGCATAGCAGATGAGAGTTGGTATAAGATGGACCAAATCTATTTCTGCCATTAAATACTTATAGAAATATTTGTGGGCATTGTAATATGAAAATGTTCAGTGAAAGGAAAATGTTGAGACTGTATACGTCATTAATCAATTATAAGTCATCTTAATGGATAAGAAATTACTCCCAAGATATTTGTTTTATTAGTGAGCTCAGTTCTGCAGAGCATCAATTCACTGCATACCACACAAACAGCTCTTTTTTTCTGGTTTTTCTTTTCTTCTCATTATCTTTGATAATTTTAGTTTCTAAGAAAATATCCATGGAATTGATCATCCTCTACCCCTAAGGCTGAAGATGCCAAATATATGATTTTATGCCAAAAGTATTTGTGGAAGCATCAAAGTTCTTGTCTGCCAGCCAATGGCCAGATGCCATCAGCAGCAGAGGTGGCTGGGAGTTTTCAAGCTGGAGCCAAGGTGTTGTAAAAGTGTCCAGAGACCCTTAGAGTAGCCTTGCAACACTTAAAGGGCAGCACTTTCTCATCTTAGGAGAAAGATGGGGTCAGACTTTTTAGCTGGGCCTGTTGGGGTAGGGAAAGGGTAATTAAAATTGAAAGAGGGTAGATTTAAACTAGAAATAAGGATGTGTTTTACAATGACAGTGGTGAAGTGTTGGAACAGGTTGCTCATAGTGGTGGTGGAAGGTCCATCCCTGGAAACATTGGATGTCAGATGGGATGAGGTCCTGAACAGCCTGCTCTGGTTGAAGATGTCCCTGCTCACTGCAGGGTGGTTAGACTAGGAAAACTTTAAAGGTCTCAAACAACTCAAATTATTCCATGATTCTATGAAAAAAGGAGAAAATTTAAAGTGCTATGAAGCACAGCAGAGTTGTCAATGATATCCCCTCCCATCTAATGGGAGGCCGCCTGGAAGATCTGAAAGAAATTGTGTTTTGTGCATACATTGCTCTGTGGTAACGTTTTCTCTTTATATTGTATTTTCCATCCTACTGCCTCTGGACAACTCTCACGTAGATGAAAGGGTAGTGGTAATGAGTTAAGCTGATAAATCTTTCAGAAGAAAAGGGGAGAAAAAGAGATAAAATATTATAACTGTTTTCTGTAAGGGGGGCTTACTTGAAAATACTTAATATCTGATTCTCAGTGTTTCTCAAAATGACACCTAAAAAAAAGATGATAAAAAGTTTCTAAGATAATGAAGATAGTAAGAGGTAATACTAAAATGACACTGATGACCCTTCTGCATTCAGTATTATCTTATGTGACTACTTTATTCATTATGATTTATGGAGAATATCCCTGGCTACAAAAGCTAGATAATAGATGGGTTTTATCTTTTTAATAACAGATCTAATCCCACAGTCATTATTTAATCAAAATTTCTTTTTTCAGACATTTTCTTGCATGTGTTTTTCTGAGTCAGGTCTGGGATACTTAGGACTTTCCATAGTTGAAAATTTACATTTTCAAAACACACATTAAGAAATGGTCATGTTCTTGTCTCATGCCAACATGATGAACAATTAAGCACTATTAATTCCCTTCTAGGATAGACATTGAGACAAAGAAAAATAGCTTACACAGGGGTGCTGAGGGCTTGGTGTTAGAAGTGATGAGACCTTGAGGGTTCCTATCTCTTTCCAATACCCAGCTAGAAATACAATATTCAAGAGGAAAAGAACCAGTGTTGTTCCTTTTTAAGACAAATTGTCAGAAGTTCTGTAGATTTTTAAGAGGACAGAGTTGTTGGGTAAGTGACTTTTGATTTCTCTATAGGTCATCTGTAGGCTCTTGGACAAGGTGTAGAATAAAGTTGCTGTTGTATTTGGTGTTTTTTCTTTTTCGGTTGGTGGATTTTTTGAGTTTTTTTGTTTTTTTCTTTCAGCTTGTAGGTATTTGTATTCACCTCTTCTAAAGAGATGGAAGAATCTAAAATTTGGAGGAAGCATATTCTCTAAATAAAAAAGTATTATTATGAAGAATGTTTAATTATCTTTGCAATGTCAAGCTAATGAGCTGATGTAATTGTGATCTTCATTGCTGTGTGAAGAACAGAGGAGGGACACAAAACAGCTAATGAAGATCTTCCCTGTCCAGCCACATTTGATTGATTTGCTTGTCATTTAGTGAGAAATGCCACAGAGCTGGGAAATCTGCCTGGCTCTGCTGAAGGAGTTTGAGTTGTTTCTTAATAATATAGCTTTATATTTAGTGGTGAGTTACAAAGATTTTTGCCCTTCTTTCCTGAAGGCAAGATATGATCCAAGTTGGCTGATGAGACAAAAGCTGGTGCAGTTGAGTGCTATCAACATGCTCCAAATGATCTTATGAGGAAACTTGATTGTACAACTTTTTGAGGCAGACTCTAGGGCTTCTTGGATCCATGATTTGTACGTAGAACACTGAACGTGCTGGAGGAATACACAGCATGTATAATGCATGCTGGAGCAGCGTGCTGATGAAGTGTGGATGGAATCAAAGAGTAAAACCAGAGTAATTGCTGAAATCTGCTGCAGAGCCTGAGTGTAACTGATAAATAACTACCAATAACCAGAGCAATAACAGTTTTGCTATGCACACACTCAGAAGCAGTTTGTCTTTTCAAGGGAAGTTAAAGCAGGTCTGGGTTTTGCTCAGGTTTCAGTAGCAGGGCTGCAGTGCAGGTGCTCTTTCCATGGTGCAGCAGCCTCACAGGGCCATGCTGGGAATGGGAACACCCTGCACAGAGACATCTTTGTACCCGGGTGGACTCAGTTAATCAGATCTGAGTGGGAGCATACAGAGTTCCAGTGTCCCACCTGATGACTCTCTCAGCTGCTGGAAAGGGACAACACCTGACCATGGGCTTGTACCTTCTGTTACTTGATTTCAAAACTGTTTTGAAATCTTATGACTGTGCTGGTATGACTACAAGGAGAACAAGCTTAGATGGCCTTTCTGCCACAGCTGGAAAATGCTTGGAATGTTCAAGCACATTAAATACACACAAAATGCCAGGTGACTTTGTGCTTTAGTGATGAAAGGAACTCCCACTGATCTTCTTCTCCTTAATCCCATTTCAGCAGGTGGCTCTTGGACAGGTAAGATTAGTAGCCTGCCAATAATTATGTGAATTTAATGCCAGCTTCCAAATTTTATTTAATTGCTGTGAGATTCACTTTAGGTTTCTGCTCCAATACCATTTTAGTAATTACTGACCTAGCAGACATACAGTGCTGCAGCAGTCATTTGGAACAAGGTTTTGTTGGTTCAAAGAAGATTAGGCACTCTTTCTGTGATCAAGTGTGGCTGTGAAAATGGAGGACCAGGACAGGCAAGGGAAGAGAGAAGATTTTGGTTCTGGAGATGTGCTGCTGGGGCAGTGAGGTCTGCCAGCTGGAGGGACGGGCTGGTCTCTGAGGAGAAGGGGTAATTGCCATGAGCCATCAGGGCCTCCAGCCCCTTAAAGAGCAGCTGGTGAGATTTACCTGCCCCCTGGCTGAGGTCTCCCTGGGAGATCTAGGGCTGGAAGGGACCTGAGACAGGTCTTTTGAGAGTGCTGTAAGGGTCACTTATCACTTGCACCAGTAGCTGAAATGATAAAACTGGTGTTTGTGTGAGCAGAGAGTGACAAAGCTGGATCCTTCCATGCACTCCTGCCTTCTGAGGACAATGCTTACTCAGCTGGAAAAGTCTGGCATAGCCATGGGGCAGAGCTGAAGGTGCAGCACAAGCTCTGGGAAGCACTGGACACCTTTGAGAAAACTGGTGTTCCTGACCATTGCAGGGGACTTGGAATGAAATATCTGTAGGGGCCCTTCCAACCCAAACCACTCTGGGATTCCATGACTCAAATGTCATGTCATGTTGCTAAACTGGAAATTTGTTGCTTTTTTAAAACAAATGCTTATATTAAATTCCCCCATATCTATGAGAATTAGAAGTTGCTAGTTTCAATGGGCAGTTTTGTTTCAAAGAAATTCCTTAGGGAATAGAATGAAGAAGATTTTCTCATTTTTGTATCAACGCTTCAGTTAAATATTTATGAATAGAAGCTTCTCTGTTTGCTTTGAAGCCAGCCTCTTTCTCAGATATGTATCAGTGTCCAAATCCATCACTATAGCATCCTGGATCCTTTAATTAGGTTTGCCAGTTCATGAGTAAACTAAAGTTGCTTCATCAGATGTTTCTTTGAGACAGTAAAGATGTTTCCTTGAGGTTTTGAGTTATGTGCATTTTCTGCAATGCAAATTCTAGGCATAGCCTTTCAGAAGGCTAAATGATCTTGAGAAATAGAGGTCATATCCCAGTGATGTAGAGATGTCTTGCTTGTGCTGGCTTTGTGTTGTTTCTAAGTAAAAATTATTCAGAAATGAAAGCTCCTCCTGCACCTCAAGAATTCATATGGTAGCAATTGCTATGAGACTTCCCTCTTTTGTGGCAACAGATCCTTCCTGTCCTTTCTCTGTCTGCGTTCTCTTGCTCTTTCTCTTTCTCTTTCTCTTTCTCGTTGCTCGTTCGCTTTCTCTTTCTCTTTCTCTTTCTCTTTCTCTTTCTCTTTCTCTCTTGCTCTTTCTCTTTCCCTTTCCCTTTCCCTTTCCCTTTCCCTTTCCCTTTCCCTTTCCCTTTCCCTTTCCCTTTCCCTTTCCCTTTCCCTTTCCCTTTCCCTTTCCCTTTCCCTTTCCCTTTCCCTTTCCCTTTCTCTCTTCTTTTCATCATTTTATACCTAGATATTACAATATAAGATTCCCCATAAATGAACAATATAAAAATACCTAATTGATATACCTCTCTACATTTTCTAGCAGGAGCTGTAACATTTTATGGCAATACCATCTCTGTGGATGGAAAGCTTTTCAGAAGCAGGGTTGTTGCCTGTGGTATGAAACAGCATAGCTAATGCTTGTAACAGTCAGCCAGCATGTGCTCTCCTGACAGGGCATGTGCCAAAAACCCATAAAAAATTAAAACAAATATGCAGCTTTCTACACTGTATGTGAGTAAGTACAATTCCTCTGGGTTCTTCCATATATGTTGTTCCAAGGATTATTTGAATGAAAAAAATGCTGGTTTGGCTCATCTGAGGGCCCTGAAGGTCCAAAAAATAAGTAGCATTTCTCAACTTGTCTAGATTAAAAGATATTAAAATGATATATGTAAAAGTTTTAGATAGACTTCAATGAAAATTATTTTTAGAGAACTTGTATGTTTTGCACTTTTAGAGGTGGAAGTTTTATTTCTTTTTTCCCTGAAGTAGAAATGGAACTTTGAGTAGAAATACTCATGCTTTGCACAACCATATCCTTCTGCAAGCTTTTTGAGTTGAACTGAGGTCAAATTTCCCATGCTAATAATGAGCTAAAGATTCAGATTGTGGAGTAAAGGTGATGATCAGTACTGGCTGATTATGGTAACCAAGTGAAGACTTTAAAAAATCTTATTGTTTCAGAACAGTTCCAGATCACATTTAAGAATAATTTAAGCAATTGTTAAAAAACAACCCAACTAACAAATGTAGAATATTTTGGCAAAGAATATAGAGCCTTGTAAATGAAAATTAAATGAAACAGAATTTGACTTGAATCTAAAAGCTGAAAAGTTTATATTGTCTCCTAGCCTGTAAGGAGATACAAGCTCAGGATAAACTGAGAAGCATTTATTTAATCAGTGATCCCCCATGTGCTTCTCACTGCTAAATTGCAAAAATATAAAGTTTACAGATCATTCATAATTTAAATTTTTATTAGAATCGATTAGAATCTATGCTCAAAAGAAACTGTTTTTGTCCTGTGTGATTTTTCTCTTCATACTTATGTTTATATTATATTTTATCCTTTTTCCAGGTCAACAGAGGAGCAAATTTTTTGGTCACATTATTCAGCATTTTATTTTGTAAAAATTAAGCTTTTTGTTCTAAAAGAAATATCAAAGCTGGTTCTGTAAGTAAAACTTCACAGGCTGCCCCCCCCACCCCAACTTAAATCAGTGGGGGATGTTAAGACACTTTAAGAGTAAACAAATAAACATTAATTGTCTTTCCATCCCATAGTTTGTTACAGTTTGTAGGATTAAACAGGTGAGCAGCAGAAGGCTTGTGGGCCTTTCCAAAAGAGGAGCAGAGGGTTGCAGGCAAAAACCCCCTTGGAGACTGGAAAATGTCAAGTACCTTTAAAAAAACTTAACCTAATTAAAGTTTATTTGACCGAAAATGGTGATAAAACACCTAGTGCACAGTGTGTGAGGCTCCTGGTTTTGACATTAAAGATATAAAACAAATTTAAAATACCATAAAAATTGTAGTGCTTTGTAAACTGTAAATAGAATGACATTTTCCTTCCTCTTTCTGGGACTGTCAGAGTCTGACTTCTAAAACTCGTATTACTGCCTTAGAGTCTATGCAAACACAGCCACCTCATGGGATCTTTCTGAGGATATCTCTTGGATATGAAAATGATGTTTTCTTTAGAATCAGTCCCATGGCAGCCTGAAGGTATTTTTGGTTAGTTTTCATCAGAAACAGGGGACTTAAAAAGCAAGGAACAACACTTAGAATTCATCTCCTAAAAGTGACATAATTTCCAGTTTCCAATGAGGAATTAGCCTCAGGATTGGATGAAATTGGTTTAATGTTTTCCCCTCAGCTGGCTACTCAAGGTTTATATCAGGAGGAGTTGCAGGTGCTCCAGCCAACTCATCACATCTCACTGCCACCCACTCAGTGCAGCCATGTGTTGCCTCTGTTGGATGCCAGTTCAAGAGACTTGGTCTAGTTCTTGGTGTGCAGCAAATTAATTAGTTAATTGAGAGATAAACAGAGTCTAAAAATTTGAACATGGATCTGGAGTTTGCTCTTCTGTGATATGACAATTCACATTTCCAGGTCTGAAAAAGAGGGAACCTCCTCATTGCCAAATAATACATCAGGTGAAATACAGATGGTTGAAATATTCTAGAGTATTTCAGAAGTAGCAAAAATTTCCAAAGGCAGCAGAATTTGTGTAGAAGCCATTGTGGCTGTAATGGACATGTTTTGGGCAGTCCTCTGTTTTCCTGTACTGTTTTCCAGTACAGAGGAGCTGTCCAGGAAAGTAAAGCTGAAGCCAAATTTCTTAAGATGATTAAAAATAACATATGCATAATCTTTAATAAGCTACTAATTAGAGAGGTGCCTGTGTTTAAGGCATCAACAGATATTCCAGAGCACAGTTTTGCAGGATCTGCTTATGCCTGAGGTGGCATAGATGGGCTGAGCCAGAGGCAGATGGAAAAGGTGGGCACAAAAATCCCTCCAGTGTTTGCATGTATGCAAATAATGCATTAGCTTTCCTGAGGAATGTGTGGGGAAATTAGCATCCAGGTCACCAAACTCCATGTTTTTGTCCCAGGCTGATCTGCTGGGAGAAGGGAGGTGGCTGTCACCAGTGCCACCCCCAAGCTGCTCTGTGGATGCTTGTCATTAGTGATTACAACTTTCATGTCTTTAATTACTGAGCTGCTTTAATTCAGTCTGATACAAAATGAACTTAAGGCTCCGTGGATTCTCATTAGTGCTTTTGTAAAAACAGGGTTTCATAACAGAGCCTGAAATTCAGTTCACTCTGAACTTTCTAGAAGTTTACTCTCAGTGAGTTTGGGACCAGTTTTGACCAAGACAGTTTTTGGCTTTCTGGTAAACCACATGAAAATTTGAGGATTTGGAGGCATTCCCTCATACTCATTATTTCATGTCTGAAAGGAGCCTCAGGGTATTAAATTTTCAGGTTACTGGGGTTTTGTTTTTTTTGGGTTTTTTTTTTTTTTTTTTGGAGTCCAAGTCAGTAAGTGCTTTTATCCACAAGGGCCTTCCAAAATAAACATTATCTACATCCTAAATAGCAAAATAAAAAAAAGGCATAGGGAGAGGAAAGTGATTTATGAAGCTTGTAAGTAAGCACTAATTTATTTGCTGATTTGTAATACATCTAAAGAAGAAGATTTTCCTAAATGCATTTGAATGGCATTACCATGTAGGCCAAGTAATGCAAAACAACAATCTGATTATTTTCCTTTTGTCTTGTGGCATTCAGGGTTTGATCCAACATGAAAATGGGAGCCAGATAAAGAGCAGCACTGAGCTAAGTGAGTAATGTAACTCATCCTCTTAGTTAAAAATGTTTATCTGCAGTCAAAGCTGCAACTGCCTGTAAATGGCTTAGAGAAATGCCCTTGGTGAAAGCCTTAAAGCATGTGCTTAATTTTAAATATGGATTTGCTTTGAAATGCAAAGAACATATCATAGCATAACAGTAATTTTAGAACAACATAATTTAAAGTGCCCATAGAGTTTTGGGTTTTTTTTGGCTGTGAGCAACAATGATATTGTAGTCAGATCCCTATTGCTCTTGCCAGGCAAAATGGAGAAACAGTGATGGATGAAATTACTGAAAAATGTCAAGAAATGGATGCACAAATTACTGAGGGTATTTTTAGTGCTTTCCTTTGGGGGTGTTGCTTCAGGACGGAAATCTGGGCTTCCACAGGTCCTTGAATTAGAAATTAAAACCATGCTTGGAGGGAAGGACTACTTACAGCTACAGAGGGGGTTTATTAGGAAAAAAGGGTTTTCTCAGAACTTTTAACACCCTTTGAGAGCTGGTAGGGAGAAACATTCTGTTGCCACCCAGAGACTTGAGGATCATTCCCTGCCACCTGGGCTATGTCCCTGCTAAGCCCTCTGTTCTCAAACTGGTCTGTCTCTCAGTTTACCTCAGTGAAACCATTTTCTCACCTTCTGACTGCTCCCAAAGCTGAAGCCCAAAGAGAAGTAAAACAGTCAATAAAGCATGTCAGCAATCCTTAAATAATTGTGTGACACCAGAGATTTTTTTCAGGATAACTCACTAGGATTACCAACATACGAGATTTTTATTCTCTGCATTTGTAAGTACCTTATATGAATTAGCACAATGTCCTCTGAAACCTAAATATGTGAAAACTGGCTGGCACTGCAGCTTTTGTTCCTGTCAGCAGCAGCAAAAGCAGAAGAGCATGAAAGATGTGGTCTCTGAGCACTTTGAGGTGAGACAAAGTGGGAGAAGAGGTGCCAAACCTCAGGTGTAGATAAACTATTGCTACAGTGGTCAGCTGACAGGCTGGCACTACAGTGTATTATAAATCATCCTGCCTATGAGTTAGCTACTGCTTTCAGCTGCTTCTGGTGAAAGCAAAAGGTGCAAGCTACATTCCCATGTGCAAATAAGCCTTCATCCTGCAATGGATGAACAATACAGTACAATTTAGTTTCCTGTTTCTAATGTTACTTTGCTCTGATATTATGCCAGAATCTGCTGGAAAAGGAAACATGAATCTCTACACTCTAACATAAAGTCAAATAGGATTTTTGAATATGTAAATTGTAAACCCAGGTGGAGCTGGAAGCTCATTAGTTCAGTCAGAGGTTGTTTTCAAGAAATGTTTAATAGACTCTAACCACTAATCTTATCACCAGGTTACACTTGGTACATCTATCAGTGAAATTTAGGAAGGCTGAATAGGAGAATGTGTCTTGGGTTGACAGCAGCAGCACTGCACTGAGAAAAGAGAAGGTGCAGTTTGTAAACAACTGCTGCTTACAAGGCAGAGGGGAAGAACATTTCAGTAGGGTCAATTAAAATCAGTTGAAACCTTTTGAGAAAAGTTGTCAGGTCTTCCCAGCAGGCTGGAGAGTCTCCCTGTGTTGCAAGGTTTTTCCATACAGACATTTCTGTTCCTTGCTGGGACAAATCAGCACTGTTCATGCTGGGAGGGTGATTTGTTGCCTTTTTGATCTGTGCCAACTATTTTTATATCCTGAGAAGGGATGAGTAAAACCACCCAACTTAAATTTTCTATGGTCTTCATTATTTTATCTGTCTTCACTTTTTCAAAACCATATATTCACATTATTCTGCAGTGTCATAAATGTGATGCTTGGAGGGTCATCCAGTCCCATCTCCTGTAGGCAGCAGGCTTTGAAATGTGTTTAATTACTGTTGTGTAACATCACAACATGAGCTGGGTCAGGCTGCAGCACAGGGGGGTGTAAATGCTCAGTTTGGTGTGCACAGAGCCTGGCCCTGTTCCTCTGACCTTACACCAACTGAAATTTTAATCTGCCTTAGCCCACAAGCTTCACCCCCAACATCTACCCTTGCCTCTTGTGTGGGGTAGGAGTGGATGTGCTGGTGAGACCAAAAGCAAAGGAGTTTGCTACAAGAGTAGGCTGTTAACCCAGAGATAAAAATAGTGCCTGTACTCTATGTCACCTAAAGTGAAACTGTTGAACAACTCTGGACCAAGATGTTTAATTTTATCTCAGTTGTACAGTAGTCTGTGCCCTCCAAGACATGTTAAGACACTGTGAAAGCTTTAATTCTGATGCCACCAGCCAGTCTTCTCTCCTAAAGGCTGGGTTCCTGGGCTGTGCTATAAAAAAAAAGAGAGGAAGGAAGAAAAAGAGGTTTAAACCACTTTTTTTAGGACTGCTATCCTGTGAAACTTTAAGGGATTATAAACCATATCAGTAGCTACTGAAATCTTCAGTCATGAGTATTTTTTACAGAAAATGTCAGGAAAAAAATCACAGAATGTGTTAACTGTAACTTGCTTTTATCGCCTGATCCTGAGCATACATGCAAGTGTTAAAAAATGAGTATTTTAAAAGAAAACTTGGCAGCAGAATATCCAGCATTTTCAGGAGAAAATGTGTATTTCTTTTGATGTGGATCATGTGTTAGCAGGGAGGGATAACCAGAAAGCACCATAGCCACTCAATATCATATCATACATAATTCTATTATAAATAATTCTCAGCAGATATGACTAATTTAACACACTTTGGCAGTACCTGTTGGTGCTGTGGGATGTGCTTACAGCTGTAATTTCAGGTCTCTAATGTTTATTATGTTACTGTCTCTTTTGGTAGTATTAAATCTTGCCTGATTGTTTCAAAAATTCTCTGTTCTATTTTTATTCCCATATACTGTTCCTGTTAGACACAGTTTATTGAAAACTCACATAATACTGTGTGTTCATGGTACAGCATGTGTACTTTTGCTAGAAAGCATGGCAGTAATTGTGTCTAGTAGTTTGGATCCCTTGCCTAGCAGAGGTGTCATCACAGTAGGGATATAAAAGTCTACTATCTTTGTGTTAGAAGAGCATTCAAAAGTTATTTGGGCAAAACACTTAGCAGAGAGCACAACCCATTGTACAGGTGAGCACTCCATAAAAGCACTCTCTATATGTAAGCTGAGACACTAAAGAAACACTTGAGAAAAGCTTGAATTATTTATTTCTGCATGTTACCCCTTAAAAGCACTTTAAGATCACTCCAAAACACTCCTGTCTGCACACAGTAATCTCAGCAACAGGAGGAGATGAAAGACACGCTGCTTGGGAGAGGCTTTGCAGAGTGGAAGTGCAGATAACTGCTGCTTAAACAGGCCAGCACTGCCTGGCTCCAGTTCTCTAGACACTGTGATAGGACTGAGACATTTATTTCAATTTTGCAAACAATTTTGCCTTCAAATCCCCAGGCCACGATCACCACATGACAGTGTCCTCCTTTGATGCACACACAAAACTTGTCTGTGCTCAGCTGTGAAATGGGGCTCAGCTGTGCAGTTCCCCCAAACTTTGCCTCGTGCCTGGACAAGCTAAGAGAGAGTCATGTTCTTGCCCCAAATGGCTGTGAAAGGGTTTGGATCTGTGGCCACATTTCTCTTCCCAGAGAAAAAACAAGGTACAACTACCCAAGGATATTTCTGAGATTCACATTCTCTGAACCTCAGAGAAAGAAAAAATAATTCTTATCTCATTTACTGTGCCTGTGTTTTAAAACAAGTGGAATTGAGGAGGATTGTTTACCTGGAGGAATTTGTTTGATTGGATTCTGGTGTGAGTGTTTTCATTCATTAACCAATTGAATCCCTGTGTGTGTGTCAGGACTGTCAGTGGACAGTCATGAGATTCTGGGCACTTCAGTGGAGTTGGGTGCTTGTGCAGATTCAGTTTAGATTCAGTGTAATAGAGTGTAATATAATATAGAATAATATAGTATAATAAAGTAATTTATTAGCATTCTGGTATCAGTGGAGTCAGATGCATCATTTCTGCCCTTTATCAGGGTAGCCCTTCTTTTACTACATGGATCCTCTCCCAGGTTCTTCCAAGAGACAGAGGACAGGCAGCATCAGAGGCCCTGAAAGAACAGGAGTTATTTCACTGCCTGTCAGGGCCATGGCATGGGCAACACCTCATTTCCTTGTTCTCCTTACAGAGACTGAAAACATTTCTCTGAAAAATGTGAAAAACCCCTGCGGTTTTACTCCCCTCTAGCTGTCTGCTGGGGCCATGCAATGTTCCCTCTGGGAGTGGCACTGAGGTTTGGGAAGTGATGAAACACGAGGGAAAGGCAGTCCCAAAGGGTCACTCCTGCACTTCCTTGGGTTGGTGGCCAAGATTTGTGGCAGCATTTACTGGCACAAGTGCAGAGTCCCTTACCTTGCTCTGGTGGCACCACTGTGGCAGTGTGTGCTCACATCTGTCACCAGTCACTCCTCATGGTTTCTTTGCATCAGCTCTGTGCTAACATTTATTTTCTTCCTTAAAAGGATGAAAAGAGTACTTCAGATAATGTATTCCTACCGTATTTTTAGATTTCTTCCGTCATTTTAAATAAAAAAGAAATTAAGAGGATGAAGTTTTCGGAGTCAGTTGGGTGCAAATGTTTATTGCTAAAAAAGTGTGACATTCTACAATTGTAGTTTCTGATGATGCATTAACTCTCTGCTTTTTTTTTTTTAACTGGCTTCTTAATAGCACAGAGAGAGTGTTGTCAAAACAATTATTTGTCTGGAGCTCCAAAAATCACAGATGTGATTTACACTCTATTGAAAATCAGTGGGATACATTTAAAGTACTGTTGTGCTTTTTAAAATCCCACCAAGGATGAGGCTTCCAGGGGTGCCCAAATGCAAATTGAGCTGCTTTGGACTATAACATCATTTTGAGGTATCTTGTTTGCTCTGTGGGGAAGGAAATGCACAGATCTGTCTTTGACAATTTGCACTGCAGGTCTGGAGGCACTGCCTGAGCCTGCTGGTCACTCTTACATCTGTCTGATGCTCAAAAGGAGTCTGTGGCTGTTCTGCCTTTCCTGTCAGAGCATGGTTTTGTGACAGGTGAAATGGCCAAGGTTGCAGGACAGAACACTTCAAACTTGGATGGTTTTGTATGGCAAGAAGAAAAACCATTTCAGAAATATCACTGAAAGCTGGTAACCTAATTTGACATGCTTTTAACTGAATGTCCCATTAAAATCTATGGCATTTGCTGCTGCTGAAAATCAGATAAAGTATTTTGTAACAAGACTTGGTAAATACTCATTTGTCCAAATGGGAAAGGTTTCTCTTCAGTGTGTTGCTTTGTTCATGAAATATGAGGAAAAGCTTTGAAAAGTGTGGGAATATTTTATTTAAAGAATTTTGTAAAAAAACCCACATAAAGTATCCTCTCGGGATTCAGTCTGGTGAGTAATATATATTTCTAAAAATAAACCAAATTCAAATAAAACATTTACAAAATATTGAAAAGAAACACTTGCCTATTAATCCAGTATGATTCAGTACTTGGGTAATACCTGAAAGCACTTGAGTTCTTCAACTTTCCTAGGCAGAAACATAAAGCCTCAGCACAGAACAAGAACAGGATCTGGATTTCCTGGAAATGCTGTTGAGCTAAAGAAAGCAGCTCACTTCCTCCCACCGAAGAACTCAGTCAATGTCTCTGCTGTCACGAAGTCAGCAGTGCACTGAAAGTTTTTAGACATGACCTTACAGAGATTTCTTTTCCCCAGATTCTCCAGTGACCTCTGCTCATAGGTTAAATGAGCTGTTCTGGAATGGAAATATCCAGAAGACAAACCTGAAATATTTCTCGCACTTTACTGAAAAGAATCAGTATTCTGATAAAAAAAAAAAAAACAGCTAAAATTATTGCATGAAGGATGGTTTGTAGACTATGCATGATAAATTGTGGAGAAAACTCTGTCCTTTAGGTGAGCAAATTTTCATCTAAATGTAAAGCTGCACAAGTAGGAAAGGAAGTAAAAATAAAATTTGATCTAATTAGAACTTTGTTTTCCAGATGTATCAAACATCTTGTTTGCAAAATTTAGCATTAAACTGCAAAAAATTTAAATATTCATTAGTATTTTTAAATTATGGTAATTAACCCAATAACTGTGCATTTTTCTAACAAGTTTATGCACTACCATTGCCCTTATCTGCTCATGTAGAACATCATAATATATTTTGATCCCTAGATTGGTATCAAAAATCATAAAAGCTTTTGTGTATCACTATCATCTTCCCTGCCTATGGGTGATTAAATTTTAACTTCTCATGAAATGGGATTAACAGTCAGCAAGCAGTAGGAAAAAAGCTAACAAAATGACTAAAAAGTGGTAAAGTACATCTACTCTTCTTGCTGTAAATTGGGGTCTCTGAACTCAGTTTAGACTTTGCTGATTTAACCAGATGAAAGTTATGTTCACTGAATTTCATGTTCTATATTCCATCTGTTTCACTAGTTTTTGAATATGGAAGATCTGTGGGGTTTATGGCTACCTGGCCCTTGGGCAGCACATCAGAGCAGGTGATTGTTTCCTGGAGAAACACCTTCAAATTTCAGGCTACATGGCTTCTGTTCTCCATGCCAGAGTGTAAACATTCTATAAATGTTTGGGGAAAAATAACAGAAATTATGTGGGAATTTCTTTATCATTAGAAATTCCAACATTTTCAACAAAAAAAACCCCCAAAAAAGCAGCTCCACTCTGGCTGACAGCTTCAGGGAGGCACAAACAATGGAATTAATATCCTCAATATTTTTTGAGAGGAGCAACAGGCTCTGCTTGAGTCTCAGCAGGCCAGAGATTGCCTGAGTGGGCTTCTCTGCAGGCAGGGGTGGCCCTTTTATGAAACTCTGTACATCTTCAATGGCAGCTGTGCCCTTGGCTTTTGCTGCCCAGCTCTTTTCCAGGTGTTTGGGTGTGCCTCTTGATTCTGTGAGGTGATTTACATCTGTTAGTTTGGGAAATAATGCTTTGAAGGATAAGGGTTTCCTCTGCTGGCTGGAGCATCTGTCTACCCATGCAGGGCAGCATTTGCTGTTCTATAGATGTGACTGAGGTTCAGTGCTCTGGAAAAAGAAGGAGCATTTAACAGTCTTACCACCTGCTCACCCACCTTTGAACACACATCAAAGAAGCATTTCAAGGGGGAAAGAACAACTACTTTATTTTTGTGGAATAAGTTTCTAAGGACAGCTTAGGCAAGTCATCTGGTAACTCTGGCAACAAGGGAATGTGTTTGCTTTCATGTAGATTGAATAAAAAGGAAATAGTTTCTTCTAATGAAAATGTGGGTGTTTTTCCCCTCTTTTCTGTTGACAAAATTAAGGAAATTGTGCAAACAGAGCTGCTAAACATGTTTTCATTCATTATACCACATTGTATCTAGCACCATCATGCAGTGTTTTCTTAACAAGTAATAGTTCTGGAATTTTATTGAAAAACAGCATAAATATAAGGGGTTTTATTTTTAAATTGTGTAACTAAAATCTCAAGAGGGACTTTTCTCAAGGACATGAAGTTATAGGACAAGAATGAATTCAAACTGAAAAGGAATAGGTTTAGATTGGAGACAAGGAACAAATTCTTCACTGTGATAGAGGCAAGGCTCTGGCACAGGCTTTGTGCCAGGAGGATTGGATGGGTTTGGAGCAACCTGGGATGGTGGAATAGGTCCCTTCCCATGGCAGGGGATTAGAACTGGATCATGTTTAGGATCCCCTCCAATCCAAAGCACTCTTAAATTCTATGATTTATTTTAAATTAATTAGGAACTCTTCCAATTTTTAAGTAATTTCCACTTCCTGATTTAGAGGGGTGCCTTGGTTAATTTGCTTCAGAATATTCTAAAAGTTGAAAAAAGAACATTGCTCTTTCATACTATATTGTGAATAAGTGTTGCAGATTAAGGTCAAAGCAATGCCTAAATCTGCCACACCAAACGTGCTAAATTTGATCACTCATTCAGAGTAATTTGATCATGCATTCAGAATAATTTTCATTGCAGACCCCAGGCTATTATTTAAGCAGTTAAAAAGAATCTGATGCCCATCAATTATAGTTCAAATTCACGCACAATCAAATCATAAAAATGATATCCATGGCTGAAAATTCAGTGGTCTGGCTATAACAGTTGTCTCATTGTTAAATCTTTAGTTAAGCCTTTGATCTGTGATTTTTGGCAGAAAAAAGTATTACTTTCGGTTTAGGAGACTGGACTATGTCTTGATAAATTCATTTGTCAAATGACAGGCTAACAAGTGATTTCAAGTACTTTTGATCTGCAAAGAAGACGTGTGTACTTCCTCCATGACAGCAAACGTTTATATTCCATCCTGTTTGGGCATCACTAAAGATAAGTTACTCTCTGACTGCACACTGTTTGTGGTACCCAGGTGTTAGCTTAACTAGCTAGTGTTACCCTGTGCTTGATTAAGCAGGCTCTCCTAGGAGAGTGCCCATTGCTCCCTGCATTGTTCCCCAAGATCAGTTTAATTTGCTGGTGAGGATCACCTGGCAAACCAGGAATACAGCCTTGTTTCAAGGGTGCTTTCCCATTTCCCTCCAGGCCAGTTCAGCCGGGGCAGTTTCTCCTGGTGGGCAGCTTTGCTAACCTGGTGCATGAGCTGGTCCAAAATCCTCAGGTTCTGTCACTGTCCCTGAACCAGAAAATTCCTGGGAACTCTCTGGATCCTTCCTGCTGCCTGGGCTAGACCTGCTGGAGTGAGCACCTGTGATCTTCTAAGGTACAGAACAAATGTTCCAAATTAGTTTTCATCTTTTTTTGGTTTCATCAAAACAAATGTTCCTAATTAGTTTTCGTGTTTTGTTATTCTGTTTTATCAAAACTAGTAGTTGTGAAGGTGCTTGATTTATACCACTGTGTGTTAGACCAGATTCAGATTTTTTTAGCTTTCAGTAACTTTTCCAAAGTTATTCTACATTTCTTTTTCATTTGTGCTCAAGCAAAATAACCTACAAAATGCAGTGTAGGCAGCCCAGAGTTTCTTGTAAGATTTCTTCTCTAGCTGCTTGGAAAAAACATTTTAGTGTGGACCTGCTTGAGGTTAGAGTCATTGTAGTGAGGAGTGAGCAGGACAGAGATTGTTATTATGACATTCAGGGCTTGTTTGGGTGAAATTCCTTGTCTTTTGATACTGCACTAGAAGTGGGACAAAATAACTAATTTAAATGTAACTATGCAAATAATTTTTAGCTTAAATGTGCTTAGAATTCTGTGAATGCAGATTGTGGAGGCTGGGTGTCATTTTAAAAATGCAGTGACAGAGGAATATGATTTCTGGTGGCTAAGCCAAACTTCTGTCACTAATATTGATATGTTTCAGAGGCAATGGGAAAAATTCAGTTCTTTGTGGTATCTTATAGGGGCCTATGATAAGGAAGATAACAAGGATAGCTTATTATATATAAAGTTGATGCTTCCAGCTTGGGAAAAAAAAAAATCTCATAAAACCAAGTAAGATTATCTGGCTGCTGAAGAGATAAGGTATCTGTTTTTTGGTTGTGGGTCATATAAAAAGATAACAGAATTGAACATTAGATTTACTGAAAACTGTTTTTCTTTAGTTCTGAAGGTGAAAGCTTCCATTTCAAAAGCTTCCATTTCTTTCTCAAGAATTTGTGTGCTGTAGCCTATAATACAATGTTAATTTTACACTGAAATACAGAATAATTCAGGGAAGGACAGGGCCATTTGGCAGGCACAGGTGTTTGCTGTTTTAGCTCCTGGTGTAGCTTCACAACTTACTCTCTGCAAATCCAGATAAATCCAGATACTGCTAAATTTATCTGCTGCTCTTTATTTCTAAAACTTAAAAATAATTTTTTTTATGATTGGTACTTGCTAGAAGCCAAGAAAGGAAAAGCTTCTCTGTAGTGCTGTAGTTTAGCTGCAGTTTTAAGCAATTTCAGTGTAGTTTTGTAGGAAGGTTTAGGCTCATGTACCATATGTGTGTTTATCTTACCCAGAATTTAGTTGATTGTAAAGAATTAGCTCAGTGAAAGTATGTAAAAAATGGTTGAATAGATTTTCTTTGATATAAATTCATAAAATATTCCTTACTTTCAGATAAATTAACAAATGCCAGAGAAAAGTTGGGCACTTTAAATAAGAGAATTCAGAATTTTCAGGGAAGAAAATGTTGTTTTGATTTGTTAATGGAAAACAAGTTTAATTCCTGTCTGGGCTTAGTTCACCATTGCTGGATGACCTAACCTAAGTCAGTGTAAATAATTTTGAAGGTGTATGGAAAACCACATCAATGAGCTGAGAAGCCAGTGGAAATGGCTGCAGCTGGAAAACCCTAAATCAGAGTTGAGCCATTGGAACCTCCTATGGCTGAAAACCCTAAATGTGGAAACTCTTGTGGCTGAAAACCCCAAATGCTTGTGAAACATGGGAGGTTCAGGAGCCATCAGTTGTGGTGGAGCCATGGCTGCTGTTCTGGGGACACAGCAAGTGCCAACATCAGGGTTGTGCTGCAGCTTCCCTGACTGGATTTGGGATCAGTGGTGCTCAGTGCTGTTGTGAAATATCTTGGCACAGATATGAGTGTGCTGGTGAGATTTGCTGAAGATGCAAAGGTGAAAGGGGCTGTCATTAAGGTGTGGGATGTCCTACAGGGAGGATTGTGTGACCTTGCTTAGGGTGACAGAAAGGAAGTTCAATGGTACAGAGGGAAAGGCCCTTTTCCAGGGGTTAATAGCAGCAATGCCAGGAACTGGCTGGGAGCTGTGGACTGAGGAAAATGCAAGTCCAGCTTGCATGGAGTGAAAAAACTAACAAAAATAGGTATGTGACTTAAGTGTTACTGATATGGCAGCTATTTGGAAGCCTCTCCCCAGTAATGCTCCTTGGGCTACTAGGTGGGCTGGTCTGGTGGTAACATCTGGACTTTCTGTCAGGGCAGGATGAGGGGCTGTGGTTTTAAACTGAAAGAGTAGATTTAAATTTGGTACAGGGAAGAAATTCTTCCCTGAGAGGGTGGAGAGGTGCCCAGAGAAGCTGTGGCTGCCCCATCCCTGGAAGTGTCTAAGGCCAGGTTGGACTGGGCTTGGAGCAACCTGGGATAGTGGAAGGTGTCCCTGTCCACAGCAGCAGTGGTTGGAACAAGATTATCTCTAAGGTCCCTTCCAACCTGAACCATTCTACTCTCTAATAAATGGGTCAGGAAAAAAAAATGGAGTGCTTCAGACTTGTTTAATATATTCATTAATGGCCTTGACATAAATATTATGAGTGTACTTAGAGAATTTGCTGAAAATGCAAAACCAAGAAGCTCTAGAGGAATAAACCTGCTGGCCCAGGAAGGCTTGTTCTGTTTGGGATGACCTGAAATTAATTTTTCATCTTTTTTGGTCATTGAACTGAAACAGTGTTTTTCACACTGTTCTAGCAATAATAGTATTTATTTACGATGTGCTTTCCTGCCTTTGATATAGTGCTGCTGGCAGGAGCAGAGAGGAAAGAGGAACATAAATGTTCCTCTATTTCTGGAAGAAAGCAGAAGACTGAAAGAAACTAAATGGGGAGAAAGAATGTTCAAGCTAGTAAACACTATGGGGAGAAAAATGTTATATATTTTGCCAAAGCATTTCCCTGTAGATTTATCACAGTGGAGAATTTTCTTCTGGAGCAATAGCCAGTTTTTCAAAGTTTGTATCAAGGTCTTTAAGAACACATATGGCTGCTAGTGTAATAATTTTAAATATCCAGTGGAAATGTTGCAATTGCTCAACTCTGTGGGAGTAGTTCCTGACCAGCAGGGACCTGTGACTACCTGACCCCTGGCCCTGGGTTTGGGGTTCAGCAGCCCCCTGGGCTACTCCAAGCAGGATATGTTTTGCTGGACAGTTCTGGGACCAGCAGAGGTGACCAATGATGCCATGATAAGCACCACTTAGAGACAACCCTAAAATGCTATGATAGTCTTCATGGACTTTCCACTTTAAAAAAAATGAAGCTTACCAAGAGAAGGCTGAATTCAGTGTTGTGCAACACATGAGCTTTAAGTGTGGGAGCAGTGCTGATGGGCTCTCAAGGTCATTTTTCTTTATTGAGCATTTATAGCAGCTGTGTAACAATTACTGTGTAATGGATACCTGCCTTCTCCAGAGTATGCAGAATTGATTTCTTTGTGAGTTACTGATTGGATTGATTTTATACTTAAGACAGTACTGGAAAATTTAAGTGCATAAGTTAGTTTGATCTCAGAAACTTTGATCAATCATGACAACCTAAATCTTTGGGCATATTTGTCATGACAATTACAAGTTTGTTACAGTTTGCTTTGTTACCTTTTTGGACTCTGAGAGGAAGGTGTGGGTGGGTGCTGGCCCTGATGGATATTACTGTTAGTGGGATGGAGAGCTTGCAATTAGATTGGAAAAGAATTATACAGATATTAAAGCAAAAGACAAAGAGCTTGAATCTGTAGAAAGGTGAGGAGGGATTCCCAACAGAATGATTCCCTTCAAGTGTGAAGGGTCCTAAAGTACCTATATTTTCTTTGTTTCACTGGAAAGCGACAGGAGGGGACATTTCAGAGTGGATATTTTCACTTGCTGATTTCATAGGAAGGAGTTGACAGCTGTATGTTCTGAAAAAGTTGCTAAATAATTCCTCTTTACCCTCTGGCTGGGACTGCACAATGTTCCTGTGTGTGGTGTTCCTGATAGCACCCTCATATCCAGACACCTTTCTGCCCTGTCTGTCCTTGCTCCATGGCATTTACACACCACTGCTGCAGGATGCCATCACCTCACACTCTTCATTGCTTTTTCCTATTCCCCCATGAATTAGGCAAATGCAGTTGTTCCCATTTGAGAGCTACAGGACTAAGGCACTTGAAAACTAAAGGCTGTAAAGTGAAAGATATTTATGCACTTCACACGTTTAGGTGCCTAATGTGATTTTCTAAAGCATCCAACTGCATTAAGCATCCAACTCCTGCTGACTGTGATGGAAGTACTTAACTCCTCCGGATGTTGTGGTAAATTGCAGCTGGCTGCCAATCTGTCTCTCTTCATATTTATTTAGATAAATTTTGGAAAACACTAGTCTAGATCACTTTGCTCCCTGCTATACAGGGAGACCCCCAACTGATAACCTATTACATTTTTTTCTTCAGCTTTTCTGTTTCACAGCAATTGGTTATTCTACTTAGAAGTTAATTTGAAATACTTTCTCTTAAAATATTATCAACATGGCACTTTAGCTATCAGGTGTCTTAGCAATTCAGCAATAGTACCACCCTTGGTTTGAATCATGCTTAGATTATCTCTCTCCTAAACCACCTATTTTCTTAAGGGCATTTATCAAAGCAGTTTTGGAAGATGTTTTAGCTAAATGCAGAGAGCACTGTTTCAGTTAGGAGGCAGATTTTGTACCCACACTTACCCTTCTGCATAGAAACTGTGCATCATATTTCTGTTATTTTAATTATAATGGATTTGATAGAGTGATAAAATATAACAGCTGCATTTTACAGTCCTGAATTAGTTCACTTTAGTCTGGGATGCTGCATTATTGCATCTTTATTACAGAGTTTCTGAAAGCTGCAGAGAGCCAAAGGTGTGACATCTGAAAGCTCTGTCAGGCTCCTGACCAGGTTTTCAGGCAGAGCAAGAAGCAGACCCTGACCCTGGACACATCTGTTTGGGGGTAGAATTTTGGAGGGAGAGCTCAGCCCCCACTGGAGCAGCCCAGCCCAATGCCTGGATTCAATCCCCAAGCCCCATGGCTGCACAAATCAGTGCCTGGCATTGTACTTGCAAGTGTTTAGTATCACGGATCCCTTTCACAAAAACCAGTTCTCACCGTTCTTTCCAAGTGAGAGATTCCTGACAGTGTTCAAATTCTTGTTATTCTTTCATATTCAAACATTTTAAAGTCTTTTCCTTCCTCTTTATCACACTGTGGAAGAGAATTGAGTTGAAAATTAATTTAAAAGGGCTGCAACTTTTGTAAAAGCTGCACCAAGTCTCTTTATCAAGTAATAGTTTGTTTTCTAAGTGGTTTAAGCATAATTGAAGTCAAAATAATTTATAGCAGCAACACTTCTGCCATTGAATTCTGATCTATTTATAGCCTACAGCATTAAAATTGCAATTAAAAACTCCATGCTTGCTTTTAATGAAATGATCATTCATCTTCTGCTCTCCAATTAATAGAATATAATTGTATTTTTACTAAGAAAATTCCTTTCTATATTTCTTTCATTCTAACCCCTTCTGGAAGTGTTTAATGCTGTATTTGATTTTAGCCACCTATAGGACACCATAAAAAAAAAATCCATCTTAAAAAGATTTTTGTGGGTGGTCCCTTCATGTCAAACTGAATTCACACTTCAACTTGAAATAGCTAAAATCTACTCTGGCAGTGAATTGCTTTCATATTTTTGCGTGGATAGAATTTTGGAATTTTTTAAATCAGAGAAGAAGATAAATTTTTCATATCCCCTGCTGGAACAAAGCTGAATATATCTTTTAGACAGATTCTTCAGGCCGGCTGTTCTGACATAAATGGAGAAATTGCAAACTGTAAAATCTGACTGTGCCTCCCGGTGGCAGCACGGGGCAATTCCTGCCTGCTGGAAGGCAAACGACTGTAACTCCAGAGAGGGATAAATGGATTATGGAGAGTGCGTTGAGCTGTGTGAAACTAGCATTTTTCTCAGCTCTGAAAGCAATCAGCACCACTTCTAACAGATAAAGAAAATCAGCATCTCTTCCATTTTGCCTGTGGCTTTCATATTTAATGAGATTTTCATCAGTATAAACATCATTCTTTTGGAATGCAAGCCTGTTTTTAGTATAAAATATGGTTTATGCATGTAATACAATAAATGTGTCTTGACTCTGAATGCTGCTGAAAATCAGTGCCTGTGAGGCTGAAAAATAATCTCACAAATATTTAGCTGCAAAACCAAAAACACTTAATGTAATTTTGAAGAGTCGTTGTATTTCCAAAAATTGAGAGGACCACAGATTTGTCTCAGTATTTCTGAGTAAATAAAAACTACCCAGCTGTTCACATTTCCTTAGGAGATTAATCCTGCTGCCTCATAAAAATCTTTCAAGCTATGTTCATGTGTGGTGTGAAAATTACTGTCAGCTCGTGTCCTTTTTGAAGGTTAGAGAGTGAAGATTAACTTTCCCAGAGATCAGCAGAGTAACTTGAAGTTCATAAAAAGACCAGACTGGGAGTTATCCTTAGTGCTCCTGGAAGGTGAGGTAGGGAGGGACTTGTCCCCAGATGTTCACATTTCCCTTCTGGGTGTGGGGTTGGATTGAGAGGCAGCTTGAGTGCTTGCAGCTTCATCTGAGTGTGAGAGCACCCGACCATTGGAGCAGAAAATTCCTACAAGTGCCAGCAACAGGCTCTTCATTGCAAAAATGGGATTTTAGGTGTTGCCTCTGACACTTGTCATGCCTGTCATGAGGCCGTGGCTTTCAAGAGGAGTCTCTCCTTAGGTGACTGGATTTCAGGTCAGAGAGCCAGGTCCTTCTCTAGTTAAAACTGTACCTTTATTTGTGCATGATCAGAAATAATCCCAGTCTTCACTGGCTGTCTAATGCTCTGGTAGTGGTCTTGTGTAGCATGTTTTGCTCTTTTTGTTTAACAAATCAAAGTTTCTCTGTTTTCCAAAGCCTTTTGGTTCTCTGAATATTTATGCTTGCTGTGTATTTTCTTCTCCTGATGTTAATATCCTGCCAACTCTCAGTCTCATCATTGCACACTTTGCTGTCTTGTCTTCACTTGAAATATTTTCTCTGCTGATGAAATTCTTCTGAGGTCTGAATGACCCTGCAGCCTTTCATTTAAAGAATGGCATCTTTTTTGGCCCACCTTTCAGATTTTGTCTGTTGTGGCTGGGATAGAGGGTTACCCCTTCCCTCCATTCCCTACAATATTCTCTTGGCTTTTTCCCACCTCCAAAGTCACTCACTCATCTCTCTGTAGCTGTCACAGATCACTTCCAGGTGAAATCTTGTGTATATAAATTATAGCTTTCACTGTAGCTAAAGTCACTTGGTGTTATCAACAAGCTGTTCCTGGGGAGAGGCAGTAGAGGAAAATGACATAGTTTTGGTGATTGGAGTTATAAAATAGCATTCCTGATGACAAATATTTGTGTGTCACCTCTGGGCTATGGGATTTCATCTGCTTGGGAATAGACCAGAGTTTGTGCAGAGTGACTGAAATTTATTTCTATGACAAATACTGACATAAAAATTTATCTGTGTGGGGTTTTTTTCTTGCTTTTTAAAATGAAGTGTTGAGGAAACTTAGTCAAAATTATTAAATATTGAGGTAACTGTACTACATGGTGAAGGTGATTCATGCAGAGCATCCCAAACCTGATGTTCCCTGGTTTTGCCCCTCTGGTTTATTATTGATACAGCCATGTGTGACTCTTTCAGGTGAGGTGATAGTGCAACTGCTGATTTTGTTCCTTTGGACATCTTTATGCAATGGAAATCCCAGCTGGTTACCCCTCATTTTCTTCCACTCTTGCTTATATTTCCTCATTTCACCTTTCTACTTTTTTTTCCCCCTCTTTTCCTCCTTATTTTCTTAGTCCTTTCCTACTGCTCCTAGTATCCCCCTGTCACTTCTGGCACGTGGTGTCCTGTGGGGTGAAGTCCTTGTACCTGTGTGCTCAGATTTGCTTTTTCCCCACCTGCCCCGTGGCACTCTCAGGAAGATGCAGGTGGCTCTCTGGAAATCTTTCACCCATCCTGAAAATCTGTGAAAAAATTCACATCAGCAAGGAAGCAGAAGGCAAAACAAGGGCATGGCCATATAAATGGAAATGCTGAACAAGTAGCAAATTGGAGAAACAAGCTTTTAAGTGGTGCAATTAATTTTAATTCTTCTTTACCTTGATGTACAAAAATATATTTAGAAGCAAGTGTTGGAAGAGAATGTAATATTTAATGATATGCCTGTGGTCCTTGTGAAAGTTAATTACCAGAGCATCCATTAGAGCCAGGAACAACATATGTTTCCTCTGGAGTGCCTTTCTGAACCTGTCTAAACATTTTTATTCTAAGAGAGCCATGCTGGGAAGCCTTTCTATCATGAGATGTCTCTAGAGAATTGTGGGCTAATCTTCCCTTGCTCAGAAGGCACCCAGTGCCTTGGGTGAACATTATTAGGGTACAGCATCTTCATCTGTATGGGCTCTTGCTGCTATCTTTTTCAATTTTGTAATTGAGTAAGATGTTTCAGTAATTATCCTTGTTAGCGTGTGAAGACAAATTAATTTTGCTGTAATGTTCCTTTATGAGCTTATGTATTTTTGCTGACATTTTTCTCCATGTGCAATGTGCTGTTTCAAATGAAATCCAGAGAAAAAGTTTCTTTTCGAAGAAAAGAGTGCAATGGTTGTACTGGTGCAGCTGTGATTTAAGGATGCATCCCTGGCTTCCCCAGCACAAAAGTGTGATGTGGAGTTTATAGGAGTACCTTGCTGGAGGGTTACCAAAGCCACCCCAAACAACAAAACACCCCAAAATGAACAGGATCAGCTGTCAGTGAGAGCAGTGAATGTGTGCTGGCTGTTTGGGTCTTTTTTATGACTGCTCTGGGGGGGAAAATGTGCTATTAAATCCATTATGTTATCTATCCTGTAGGGTTGTAGTCATCTATGGGGATTTGTCAGACCTTATAGGTTTCTGTTGAACTCCTTAGGTAGCAGTTTGTTCTAATAAACTCTTCACATTTGTCTAGAGCCCCATTGTTTTCATCTTTACTACAACCTAAAGTGACCCTCTGGGATAATTTTGAAGTGAAAAGCAGCTCACAAGTTTGAGGCTATCAGATCATCAAACTAGTTGTGAAGGAAAGAAATATTCAGAGTGACTGAACTGTAAATTTACTACTGAAAGATAGCTTTCTTTAGGAATTCACTGTTTTAGAAGCTGGCAGTGTCAGAGCCTGCTATACAGACTTTCAATAGGGGCTGCTTTTTACTTTCTGAATGAGAATCTGAAAGTGAAATTTGGTTACCAGCTGCTGGCAGCACTGCACTCCTGTTGAAGTGTTTGCAGGGAAGTTGTGCTCTTCCAGCAGCCTCTGCAGTTACTTCCATCAGTCCAGTGAGATGTTGTGAATTCAATTTGCTCAAATATTTGGTTTGAATATAGCATTTAGAATCAGGAAGTAAATGAAGCTTTCACAGACACACACACAGAGTTGAAGGATGTTGCTATTTATTCAGATTATAAATCAGCCCTGTTTTGAGCAGCTGAATGTAATCCAAACATTGGCAAAGAAAAATAATGATAACATACATCATTGCTGCATAATTTTAGGGCATTTTATAGCCTGGAAAATGCAATGTATTCTATAAAAGTGACAAATGACAGAACACTGTAATAAATAGCCATAGTTTATGCATTGTGAATTGGAGTTTAGAGTCAAGTGGAAATTCTTTTTCAGGAGATTGAATATGAATTCAATTTCACAGGCCCTCTACACAAATGATTTTGGTTTTCATCTATTAGTCTGTATTCTAATCAATGATGGTGTGCACATTCTATTATATAAAAGTACAGTACCAGTTATATTTAGAAGATACTTGACATCAGTTACTATGAATATGATACACACATGTAAGACATTTAAATGAATTTCTAATAAGACAAACTGCCTTGACTTAATTCAGAATGACTTTGATTAATTGCCTGTTTGGCATGTTTTGTTCTTACTGAGTTTGTAAGTGAATGGTTCAGGTATGTGCTGCATCTTTATCATGGTAATTAAGTCCATTGTACTGGAAAAAAATCTATTTCCATTTCCACTTAGCATCTTATATAAATATTTACAAGGATTGAGTTGTTTGAAACTCTTAATAAAAGGTAGGATGACTCTCCTGGAAAGCAATATTCCAGTGGTGGTCTTATTCAGATCAGACAGATGCATCACAGTTTAAGTGCTACAGTTTTTATTATTCAGTGGAAATGCCTTGGTATTTTTCTGGCTACAAGGAATTGTTAGGGGCCAATATTAAACTTGATATCTCATGGCTAATTAAACAATGCAATAAGTAGACATGAGGCTCAAATATAAACTGTGGGCTTTGCTCAATTATTCCATGAGTAGCTTGACTTATACAATATCATCTAATTATAGTTTGTATGGAATATATCTGTGACTGCACAGCTCTTTCTGAATAAAAAGTAAACTTTGGCTGTAATTGTATTACTGTTTACCAGACTAGAACAGATCCTGCTCAGCCTTGAACAAAATTAACTTCTAATAGTGCACTGTGTTCAGGCTCAAAAGTGTCCTGCTGGGGCTGAATCAGCTTGAGTTGGTGTTGGTGGCACAGAAGCCTTTTGGGTAAAAGAAAATGGTTCTTAATAGTAAACCAGCGTGGTTGGGGTACAAGAGAACTTCTCAGGGCTCTGCAGTGCAACAAATCTGAGTGAAATCCACTTTTTGGACAATGTTTTGCATAGGAATTGTCACAGCAGGTTGGGCTGTACCAGACCCAGTGGGGTGTTCTGCTGGTGCCTGTTGTGGGCAATATTTTTGCCAAAAGAAGGGTACAAATAATGCTGTTAGAGGAACTAACCAGTTTGCCTTTGGAAAACAGGTCCTATCTCCCATAGATTGCTTAAAATTTTGAATTATTATTGTTTGGCACACTAATGCCACATAAACTTCTCAAAATTACATCTGTACCTTGAGGAATGAAAGTGAGAAGATCCAGTATCAACAAAATAATGACTTGTGTGGTCTGGAGACCATATTTTGGATGAAGCAGTAAAATTACCATTGAGATGAGAAAATCCATCAGAATGTTTCAAGCCTGCCTTTAAAATGTGTGTGGATTAAGCAATCATGTGACTACAGTGATGTTTGAGGGTTTTCAATTTTCTTTTTTCTAAAAAACTTTTGTTTCACTATAAAATAGAAAAATACAGAGAAAATGACTAAGGGTGTAGGGAGCAATTCTCCAAAATGAAACACAATTTGCTAAGCAATGGTACAAAGTTAATAAGAAATTTTCCTGTGCTCTGTATCTTATGAAGTTTGAGTTAGCACAGTCTGTGCTAAGGAGGTTATCAGAGGCTTTCAGTGTAGAGGAGTTTGGAAGGCAGAAATTGTCCTACGAAGGTGTAAAGCTTTCCATTATTTGAATGCATAGATCCTCCTTATTCTGAGTTTTGTGACCAGTTAAGCTCCAGGTCAGTACTCACTTGAACCTGTGCATTATTCAGTTTAAGAGAGCCTATTTGAATGTAAGTGTAGAGCGCTGTGACTCGAGGCAGGGTATGTGCCCAGATGTTCCTGAAACAGGGGTCATTTGTTTGACTCCAAATTACCACAATTTAACAACTTTTTCCCATTTCAAGGCAGTAAAAATCTGCACTTGGAGTGCTCAGAGCATGAATTCCTAATTGGAAGTATCCAACCCATGTAAAAGTGTCCAGTGTTTCCCTGACCTAGGAAAGTGAAAGCAGTATCTAAGCCAGAATCCTTTGGACTTGAAACTACAGGAGCAGGTTTGGTTTTTTTTTTTTTCCATTCAAGCATATTTTTTTACCTATTGCACTTAGAATCCTAGAACACCATGGCACCAATAATTTTAACTGTTAATTGTATGTGACCATGAACAGGAAGTGTGACTAAATATATTAAGTTTACTAATATAAACTAAAAAGCCAACTAAAAAGTACTTTAGAAGTGGTACTTTCCTTCAGGTAAATAGCCAGTTTTGCAGATTATTGGTTCAAGAATCTGCAATCTTCAGAGCTGGCTGGTGTGGTGCAAATCTGTGGTCACTCATGGTGTTTCTTGGCAATCCTAACACGTATTTCAGAGCAGATTTAGGGTGGTAATATCCTCTTGGATCTGCAGGAGGGTCCTGGCTCTGCTGCCATCTGAGACAAAGCTGCAAAACCAATGTAAGTAACAGAGTAATTGTATACTTATATATTAAAAAACCCTTTTATGTAATATAGTAAAATAGTAATAGTATATCTATATTATGTATTTAGTTGTTCTTTTTGCACAGCATTTTTCTCATTCAAAGATTCTGAAGTTTCTAGAGGGATGCTAATAGTTTTCTTCTTGTATCAGAACCTGGAAAGATGAACTCAGCTGGGAGCTTTTTTTATAGAGTACTTCCTGTTGCATTTCTTCAGCTAAGAAGCAAAAAAAGTGTTATATATCTTGTGTTCTTCCTTGTGTTACTGTTAGAAAATAATGTAAAACAATGCATCTGGAAACAAGCTTTTTGGGCCATGTGCAATTACAATACTGAGCTGCTTATCTTCTGTGGGTTTGAGGATTTACAGCAAAATAACTTCATGTGGGTTGGGAGTTAAAGGTATCTTTTGTTCCTGTAGCTCCAAGTAGTCGGTGAAGTGAAAGTTCTTTCACAGAGTACTTTGAAAACTGTTTTTTTTCTTCTGAGATGCTTGTTTAGGGCAAAGTGAGCCATTTTAGAGTGTAAGTTCATTAAGTATGAAAAAAGAACATCTTTTAAATATTGACATTACAGAGTTCTTTTCAAGTAAAGGGAAACTCACCCTGCTACTCTCTTGCTTATACCCTCATAATTTGTCTTGAATAAATGATCAAATGTATTTAAATATGTGATGACTTATTTTACTTTGGGGAAAAGTCTTCATGGGATTATTATCCTGCTTCTATTTTTGCTGTTAGTATAATTTTAAATTTTTTTTCAGCTGGCAAAGATGTCACTCTACCCAGATCTTGCAGTTGTCTCCCTTGATGGCAGTTCTCATTTTAGTTTTTCAAGCAATCCTGATAGATAAAGATGTATATTAGCACTTTACTTTTTTGGTAACAAACTATTGCCTGAAATGTTCATTAGTGAAAAGTTTTTCAAACCCCTCAGCTGAGTGTGAGCAGGGGAGGGTAAGGAGGGAAGGTGACATTTAGATTGCAGGGGTCTGAGATCCAGTGTCAGAGCAAACAATACACAAATGAAATTTTAACACTGAGTTAAGATGTTGAAATTGCAGTTTTCTTCTCAAACTTTGTGCATGTTGATGCTGTGAAGGGCATCACCACCACACTAAGCAGCACTTACTTAAGACAGTACATGCACAGCTGATACTCAAATCCAGCCAAGTGGCAGTAAATGCCCTCCTTGTGTCTGAGGGATTCATGGGTGGAGGCCAATGGGAATTATTTAATGCACAACAAACATAAGGACAACCAGAGACTGAAAAAAAGGGCAGAGGGAAGGGCTTAGGTTAAAAAGAAATGGCCTCTGGGAAATTGGAGGTGATAGTGTGTTGAACTTTGATTTAGTTGCTGCATTCCTGGCAGTAATAGACTTATCTCCAATGTATTCTCTAGGGATGTAGGTACAAAGCATGGATTTGTGCTGTTTCTGAAGTGCCTTTTTGTGGCTGGACAGTAAATTTACCAGCAGACTTTAGGAGAGGGTTAGAAATGATGAAGTGGAGATGCAGCCCAAGATGAGCTCTGTGGTGAAGGAGGAGCGGGGAGCTCCTGTGCAGGTGACTCTGGTGGCTCTGGCAGTGCCATCCCAGGGCAGGATGCAGCTGCATGGGGGAGGTCCTCAGTGGGAAGAGGGAGGTGCACATGGAATGCCCTCTGTGAGCCATGGCTGTGCCTGCTGGGGGGCTGAGCACCCACCCACAGCCTGGAGGGTGCCTTTGGGGGATGTGCCAGCCCAGGATGTGCCAGCCTGTCTGCTTGGCACTGCAGCCCCAGCTTGGGAAGCCAGGAGGGGGCAATGGGATTCCCTCAGAAATGCATTCCCAGCCCAATTTAAAACCTTAGGCTAGACCTACCCAATAGCTGCAGCCTGCTGAACAGGAGGAGGAGAAGTGTTCTGTGCACAGCATTCCAACAGGCAGCGCCAGAGAATCAAGAGTTGGAAATAAGTTTTGATTTTATTTTTTTTTAGCTGTTATTAGATGTGTTTTATGAGTCAAGTAACATTAGGCCAGTCAGAAGTGACAAATCCACTAATGCATTTTATGCTGAGGAGATGCTTCAGGTTAGATACTGTTGAAATATATACATATAAATATGCATGAATATGTTTTCAGCTACTGGAGTCCATTTAGATGGGTTTTTTGTGGAATGCAAGGTTTTCCCTTTTAAATGCTACTTTAAATTGCCTGATTTGTGTGGGAATGAAAAATTCTGTTACTTCCACTTGAATCAGATAACTTTTAATAACCTTTAATTGCCACTCTATTTATACTGACTTGAATTGTAAGGATGAGATTAAAATAACTTTCCATAATGATAGAAGGTAGCTTGACACTTATAAGGCCTCATTCACTCTGACTTATGAAGAAATTGCTTTTTATCCCTTTGATTTAAAAAAAAAAAACTTGGATGTGATGGAGTTTGGTTTGGCTGATTCATTTTGGTTCTCATGTTTCTCATGGAAGAGAGAATCACCATGATAAATGGATATTTTATGGATTTGATGAATGGATACTTCCTGTTCCTTATAATTATCAGGCAGTAGTTTCAGTGAAAGATGCTGGGAAATGGAACTTTTCACTTCAGATAACCATCCACCCTGTCTGGCAAGAAAAATGGATCTCAATTTTCAACATATTACTGTGGATGGAGACCCATGGAGGGAGGGCACCTTTTAGTAGGTTGTGAAGGATAGGATGGATTTGAAAAAGTGCCTGTCTAAATGAATGAAGTTGTGATGAAATTTGAAGAAAAAACACATGTACAGGCAATGTTGAGAAACCAGATTATTTAAGAAAGCTGATTTTAATACATATCCTTCAGGGAAAGGATTGGTGTTTATAAAAGGCACTCAAATGTAGTGGTTCATTTTTGATCCTATATGTCGGGAAATGTTAATAAAGATTAATTCAGGAAGAAAAAAATTGAATATTTCTGTCTTAGGTTAGTTTAAAAACAGTAATCTGTGATTTTATTATTTAAGTTCCATGTTTCTAATTTTCAGTTTCTTTCTGAAAAGACTTGTGTTGTGCCAATTGGTTATTTTGCATTAAAAACAGGAGAAATCAGGTAACAGCTTTGCTAATCTTTACCTCTTGTTTTAAATCCTGTTAAAATTTGATTGGCTTTTGCAAATTTTTGGGAATTGCTCTGTTCTAAAGAATTGTGACAAGGCTCTCAAGAGTTGATGTTCACCTCTCCTGTGTTCAGGACCATTAGAAAAGATGGATAAAAATGAAACAGTTTGGACAAAAGTATTTCTTTTCAAATGCTGCCTTGTAATTAAAGATATGGCAATGGTCTGTAATATAAAACAATTGGGAAAGTGTATTCATTTATCATTTTGTGAGGACTGAGGGAAGTGCTGTGCTGGAGCTCCACCATGGTTGTTATAGTGAGTGAGGAGCTGTCAGTGTCTGGATTTTATCTAGGCATTTCCACATAGATATTAATTTTAAACTACTTCTACACTTAACTGCAGCTTAAAAAGTAATAACTTTTTTCTTTATCAGCTTATTTTTTAAAAACATATTTAGAACAAATCCAAATGAACAAATCCCACTATTTTTATTTTCCAACCATGAAGGTAGAGAATGTTTTCTGTTTTCAATTTCTCCTTTCATTCTTTTAAGGACTGGATGTAAAGAAATTCCAGAAAGTCACCTATCCTTGGTATTATTCTACTTTCTTAAAGGACCATAAATTCTGTGGAATTTATCTAAATGTGTGCAGAGGGAGCCAAGGGCTGAAATTAAGATTTTACATAAAAATTATTTTTTTAAAAATGTTTTCCTTAGTGACTGCTATTTAGAAACATAAAAAATACCTCTGCCCATAAATCCTGCTGCCTGATGTGAAATTTTTATGCAGGTGAGGAAGGTTTGACAGACCTGGTGGTTCAGTGAGATGCAGCTGCCACAGGGGAGTGGAGTGCAGTGGAACTGGTTGGATCAACAGCTCTCCTGCAGTAAATCATTCAGCACTTGCTGAAGGAAAATTGAAGTAAACATTTGTGCCTTAAAAACATCCAACTGCAAGCAGTTAGGGATTGTACCATGGAAGAGCTTAGAGTTTTCAGCAACAGGTGGTCAAGAAAACCCCAGGAGGAGGAGGATAACTATTTGTATGGCTTTGGTCTGGCAGTGCCCAGGCGTGTGCTGGGACCACTGAGTGATTATTTCCACAGGGACCTGTTCTCCTGGGGCTCCATCCCCTGAGGATGAGTGTGTGTGTGGGTTTCCTCAGCAGGGATAAAGAGAGAACCCAGGATGCAGCTTTTCAGCAGGAGCATTTCTGCTTACCCTTCCTACAGAAGGACAAACTGACTGATGGACATCACAGGTGCTGTGTCCACGTGTAGAGCCTAGGCCTCATTTTCAAGCTGCTTCTCTACTTTTATTTTAAGCATAGATGAAACAGATATGTCCACACTGCAGTGTTGAAAAGGAATTGTCTTGTGGTGTGATGTTCCAGTAAATTGAAAGTTATTTCAATCACAGGAGAAAAAAATCAATGATAAACAATGGTAACTGTACTACAGATGAAGATTAGGGCTATAATGCCAACATGAAATGATAAAAAACCCACTTGCTTTTCATGTAGCAATAATTATCTTAGTAAAAATATTTAATTGAATTTCAGTTTTAATAAAATAAATGAGATAATTATAACCTTATGATAAAATAAAGTGCATATTAAGTGGAGCGAGTTTGTTTAAAAAGTATAACAATTACATGAAAAGGAGAAAAAAATCCCATGAATTCTATTATATTCTTTATAAAGCAGTTTGTGAACTGAGATAAATTGCAATTGCAGAATTTGTTGTGATGTGTGTTTTGATGGAAAATTATGGAAAAGAGTTTTTCAGTTTGAAGCTGTCTTTGTGTTTCTTTTGTGATGAATGACAAATGTGCTGGAACTCAGTTTGAATAGAAACTGAGTGACTAATCATCTGACATTTCCATTACTATTAATTTATATTTTTTTGCAAGAATTCCATTATGTAGGGCTTCTGTTTTCAGGAGAATGTAGTGGTGGATTATTTTACTCACATAAGCAACTCTCATGTTCTGTGTATTCTGATGAAATGAAGACATGATGAGGAAAGAAATGCCTTTAGTGGTGATCAGAAGAATCATGCTTGCTGCATGCTGAGGAGATGTTTTCTGCAGCCTTTGGGGGAGATGTAAGGAAGAGGGATTTCAGGGATGACAATTGTGCATATTTTCAAATGTAAATTAACAATACTGTCCTCAGACCTTGGTACTGCTTTTTCATGTCCAGCCAGACCAGTTCACCACGACTTGGATATTAAAATCTGATGCTGCAGCTGTGCCTCAGTGGTTATTTTGCATCACAGTCTCAGTATTCTGTTTGTTGGTGGAAGTGCTGCTGGTCCTGTCTGGGTTCTGTGCACTGGCATCCTTCCCCACTAGGGTGTACAAACAGCCTGTGCAACTTCAGGCCATGGCAGAGACAGGATTTTAATTCTGCATGAACTTCACTAGTAACAAGCCAGCCCAAATTAATCATCTTTCTCTGAAACAAGCAAGCAGGTGGAAAGATGTTGATTTCTGAAGCAGAAGTTGCTCAAAAAAAAAAAAAAATCTAGAAAGCATCACTTTTCAGAGTCATTTAAAAGCATAAATTTCAGTCTCTGCAGCACCAGAAACTTGATGTATTGTAAATGTTACCATGCATTTCAAATCTCTTGAAAGCTGCCATCTATTATGATGAGATTAAAGGGCTGAGAGCCTCATTCAAGTAAATCTCGTACAAATCTAATTTGAGTAGATCCCTTAAATGTTTTTAGTAGGACACTTAAAAGTTAGATATCTAGCTATAGGTATAGGAGTACCAGTCATTATTCCCCTACCAGAGTTCACCTGAATATTTTAATGACAAATGGATAAGAACTAGAGCCAGAATGTGTAACAGCAAAGTCCTCACAAATGGCTGCTGATTTGGTGAGCTGAATCTCTATTTCCCCAGCTCAAGTTCCATTTAAAGGCTGACTTCCCAGAGCATCCTTCCAGTACAGTTTGATGTGAAGCACTGTCTGCCTGACTGGCTGTGTGTTCTGTTCTTGCATCCTCGATTCTGGGGGACTCTGCCTTTGAGTGCCCCAAACTCTGCAGCTCTGCTGGGGAGTTTGGAACCTTTACTGGGAGCTTCTGCTGGGAAAAGTGCTTTGCTGTGCCTGGATGCTGGTCCTTGCTCTGTCCCTTGGGCAGCTCTATTGAGGTGTGTGCTGTGAGATGCTCAGGAGAAGGGGTGCTGGGGAATACCTGACCTGGGCTGGTGGGAAAGTGCTGTGGGAGTAGGAGGAAAGGGAATGCAGTTTGGTGTTGGTCTGTTCAGCCCTCTCAGGCCACTTGCCTGCTTGAGTTGAGAAGATCTCTTTATGCAAAAGAGCTACATTTCCTGTGCCCTATGCCCAGACCTACTGTGTTGTTTTGTTTGTTTTTTTCCTGATGTTTTATGCATCTCAGCTGAGAACTGTAATGATTTGAGGTTATGTCTTTTCTGATATATGGCTTAATTTAGCACATTCAAATTCAACACCAGTGTGTGGCCTAAACACTTGGAAGCTATTTAGAGGCAAGAAAATGGAAATATAATACATCTGCTTTTCTTTCAGAAATTTTGTAATTAGACACTTGAAGACACTTGAACATTTAGGTCAGTCTTCATGATTTGAAGAGGAAAAGGAGTTTAGAGTGCAGTGTAACGGGTCTGGTTCCACAGTTTTTGGAATTCATTATCAGCTCATTATTTTAAGCTGATAACTTATACTTCAAAAGAAAAATGACATTTAAAAGATGCAAAAGGCATAAATAAAAATATGGGGAATGCCAGTTTGCACTCTTATTTCCCAGCCAAAAAGAAAAGCTTGCACTTTAGATCAGAGCTGTGAGCTTCCTTGAGGCAGCACTAGAATAAATCAAATAATGTAATGGAGAAGTTGGGAGAAAGATGAAGGGCACATTCTCAAACTAAAGGTTTTCTTGTCTTGGGATTTTGTGCATGGCCTTGTGTCCCAGTCCTGCCAATTCCTCTTCTGGGACAGCGCTTCTTGTTGCTGCTGTGAAACAGATTCTCCCAGAAACCAATCACAGCTTAACTAACAGCAACACACACATGACTTCATTTTGCATTGGAAAATTATCTGTTCAGTTTTCTCCCTGAAGACAGGCCCAGAGTGTCATGGGTCCTCTTCTGGCCCTCCCCATCATTGCTGGGCAGGGCTGGTGGCCTCTCTCCAAGGCAGGAGTAACACATGTGAAGCTGGGAAGCATTGAAGTGAATTGTAGGGAATGAGGAAATAAGAATCTCAAGGAGGGAGGCACACACCACAAGTTTGTTCAGCTAATTTTCACACTACCATTTTTCCAAGGGAATAGGAAAGATGCAATCAATTGACTGTTAATTTAATTATGCATGCTTGGAGTGTTAATATTCTTAGTTTACCTTCTCATCTACAAAACAAATACAGCTTATTATTAAATTACCACTGAAGATGAAGGCAGCTGTCTGTAGTGCTCTCTACTTGGGAATGCATGACTGCATGTATGATAATGTGGTTTTCAAGAAGAATGTAGTAAATATGTAAATTCTTCCCTTTTTTTCCCCCCCCCATTCCTTAACTTTTGAGATTTGACTGTGTTATATGTGTCAAAGTAATTTATTTTTGATCAATGCTCTTCATCTGTTTCTGTCACAGTTGACATTTGTGGCTGCTGCAGCTACAGTTCTGCACCACTGTCTTGTCCAGCCCTGCTTTGCTCCATACAGAGCTCAAACTCTTGGGGGAAAAGACCCTCTGCCTCTTCTGTATTTGGAAATTCTTTAACAGAGCAGGGTCTCTGGGTGAACAAGGGAACCTTCTCCCTTCCCAGGCTTTCTTTTCATCCTTGTCTGCACTCCATGGGGCTGCTGGCTGAGTGGGAAGAGACTGAGCACTCACATTTGGAAGGAAGTGTAGCCCAGACACGCTGGCTGAGCTGGCTTGTGCGCTCATTTAGTCGTGGCCACCAGAACTGAAGTGACCTGTAGCTCTGGGAAGTGTTTTTAGGTGCTTATGCAGTGATTTTTTTTTTTTTTTCCTCCCCCTTGTTGACTTTTATTAGGAGACTTTTTTCTTAATTGAGAAAGCTTCCTGATAATGCTTTCCAGATGTGGATTCTTAGTGCTTTTCTTTGATTGTGTTCAAGGCAGAGTTTTCTGATCCTGCTTCTCAGGTGTGGTCTTTTAATTGCTTTTCCCTAATCACACCATTTGCATGCAGCTGTGAGGTTGCTTGAATAAGCCATAATAACACATTTTTAGTTTAATTTCTTTAAAATTCATTTTATACTGCCATGTTTCATTAAAATAAAAACAGAGGGAAGTAGCTTGTGAATGTAGTGCAAAACTGGGAAGAAAACAGAACCCTTGAAAAACAGTGATTAAAATCCCTGCATTTGACCATGGGCACAGCAGAGCCTGAATTAAACTGCTCAAATTTCAAGAAGACCCTTCCAGAAGAAATATTTTCAGTTTCTGTTCCATAATTGTGCCTGTGTTACATTGTTTTGTACTGAGAGCTACCAGAGACTGTATTGCTCTGTAATTGTAGTAGAATTTTTTGAAAAACACTTTTTGGCTGCAGTGTTGCCCCTCAGTGCCAGCTGGATGGTCTTGTGGATTTATTTATGTGTGGTGAGCACTTTGTCCTGGTGTTATTTAACTTGTGCTCTGAACTGTTGCAGTAGAGGTCTACTTTTATATCAGTATCTCAAAGGAACATATTCTTTAATTCAGCAGAGAAAAGGCTTAATAAACTCCCAGTGATCAGAATTTAATTGAATTTGCTCAATTAGAAAAAAGCATTAAATGAATTAAAAAAAAAAAAGAAATATAATACTGAAAAATTAAGCTTTCAGAAATAAGTTTTAAATTAGATACCAAAGAACATTTTTATCATCTTCCCATTATTAATTAAAGAGGAAATCACATTTAAGTGGGTTACAGAATAATCTGACTGGGAAGCCTGCTGCTGTGGCCTCACACCTACAGCATGGGAGCAGCAGGGACAAAATGGCCCAGAATGGGTCTAGCCTGTGTTGAGCTGCACTGGTTGAGCTGAAGTTATTCTTGATACTTTTAACTTTGCACAAGGTACCCTTTTCTTACACTCCCACCTTTAAAATAAATATTGGGAATGCACTGGCAGGGTTGTACTGGATAGAATCTTATGAAATTATAAAAGTCTCTCCTACTATGTATGCACAAAAAGTCACAATATGCAGGGTTTGATTTTTATTGGTTTAAAATGCTTTTAATAGTGTTGCCTAATTGATGTATTAGTTGCATTTGTGGGGTGCTAATTTAATTGGAGGAGAAAAAAAACCCAATAGAGCACTTCTGTTTTTCTTGTCAACATAAAAGAGATACCTAGAATAGATGATCTGCAAGAATATTACATGACTGCAAATTAGGTCTCATTTTATTAATGAAATTATTGATTTTGATGCATGGTTAGACATGGTGGAACATGTATGGAGAATTGCATTCTTTAGGTAAAATTGGACAGGTAATGAAATAATCTCTTACAATAACTCAATCTGCTGTAATTAGCAACGTGTATAAATGCACACTGTGTCTCTGGAGTTTGTCCTGACTGTAGCTTGGCTCCTATTGCTCCTAAGCCTCTTGACCAAGGTGCATAAAGACTTTAGGAAATGTGGAAGTAACCCTGCCTCTTAGTATTTGCTTTGACCATCCCAACAAACTCTTCTTGCATGTTCCTGATTTAATAGGAGTGGTCACTGCCAGGGAGTGCTTTTATTAAGGGTATGGCATAAAAGAATCTGAACAGAACAGACACAGATAAAGCAGCATTGGCATCAGTGATGATCCTGCATGACTGTTCTCTGGCAGTCATACAATAATTTAGTTAGATTAGCCTCATGTGAATGCTGAGGTTTCCTGGGCCTTCACAGTAAAGGAGACACCTCATCTCCTCAAGACTGAACCTGGCATGGGTGTGAATACTATGAATTTGAAGGCTGTATCAATACCAATACTTTTCTGGTTACTAGAAAGCTGCTGGCTTCACATTGCTCTTCTCAGGTCTCTAAAAGGGTTTGCACATTTGTATAAATGTGAGTTCTTCAAAGACTGTTTGGAGATGATAATATATTTTAAAGAGAAATTGCATTTAAATCTATAGTTGTGGCACAGAACTGCTGCAAGCAAAATTTTAATTTTGCTGGAATCAAGCCTGATTACCATGAAATGCTCATGTTGGATGGTTCTCAACTGAAACATGTCTCTAACCTCAAGTTTTGGGGTCAGGATGTGGCACTGGCAGCATTGAGCCTGCTCTCACTGAAGATGCTGGAGGCAGAAACAGCTCAGGGCTGCAGCTGTGCAAAACCTGCCCAACTCTGGGCTTGCCCATGGTCCATGCTGTGCTTTGGAGCACCATACATGGATTTCTGAGCTGGTTAACAACCCAGCTCTGGAGCTGAGATCAGGCAGGGCAAAGCTGGGGCTGAGCTGCTGGATCCTGTGGGCAGGGGGGATAATTACCCTGAGTGTCATAGTGAGAAAATCCAGTTACAGCTCCAGGTCCTGAACTGGCAGCAGCACAGAGCTGCCTGGTGGTACTGCCAGAAGTCTGAACTCCTGCTTTGCCTTGCTCTATTTTATCTCCTAAATTCCTCCTTCATTATTTTCTTTTTGAAGATGACCTGAGGTTTTAGTACTTTGTCTTCTAATGCCTGGGGAATTTGTCTGCCAAAAGGAAAAAGCAGCATTATAATAAAACATAATTGTAGCTTCTTCACTGTTCTCTGGACTTGGAAATGCTAAATGTGAAACTAAAACCCAACCAGTTCTCTTTAATAATAAAATGTATATTTTTTTCTGAGAAATATACTATGTATGTTTTAACAATAACTTTTAGAATATTTAATTTTAATGCTAACTGTAACTGTGATTTGCAATGTCTCCTGGTGCAATTTTTCTCTGTTAAGAACTATTCATTACAGCCAGCTACTATGTGATGTATATTATGACATAAACTTCAAAATGTAATATACACACATGCATTTCAAGCTGCAGTCATTCTGGAGTCTCTGTATTTGCTTATCATAAGTTTCACATACTTGTAACAGCAAAATGGCTGTATAAAAACAATTCTGAATGTTGTAAAACCTCAGTGGAAAACACGTGAATTGCAGCTGGTAAATTGAGGCTAACCAGTGAAACTCAACTTAGGGTGACTTTGGAGAAGAGCAAGTTGCTCTGGGTCACTTGTAGAGGGGTATTTACTAAGAATCCACATATTTAGAGGTGGCAAACAATTTGTTTTCAGGGAGGAATGAGACCATGAAAATTGTTGGTCTCTTTCTTGGCAAGTTATTTACCTAGTGGAGGTTTAGGGTTTATATAATTTATTGTTTTGTTTTATTTAGTTTAGGGTTATTGCAGTGGAAACAAAAGGTAACTGGGGCCCTGGAGTGGATCTGTAGCAGCAGTGCAGAGGGTGTGTGTGCAGGTCTGTACCTGTGCTCAGCTGCAGGTGTAACTCTGGAGCTGAGGGTTGTGTGCTCACCACTTCCACAGTCTAGCCAGGGCAAACATCCTGCCTGAAACCCTCCTGAGCTTCTGTTCTCTTGCCAAACATCTGTGTTGCTAAGGGTGGGAACAGAAAGGAACTTTGCATGTTCTACATCTCTTTAAGCATTGCTTAAGTTGCTTTAAGTGATCTTTTATTTTCCCCCTGGCAGACTCTTGTTCTTCTCCTCTCAACCCCCATTGAGGCTGCTCCATGGTTCTTTGAGATGCTTTTACCTTCTGGTTAATTTTAACTTGTTTTCTTTTCCCTTCAGATCCCCATTTTCCCCTGTAGCATAAATGCTTGCCTCTGTCACCTGAAGCTCTGCTCCTTGCAAGGAAAGGTGGAACTGTGTTTCCCTTCCTAACACACTGACAATCTTTATCTTCTCCCAAGGTCTTTCACTTGACATTTTTTCCTTGCAGATGTTGATTTTCCTTCCACCTGCCCAAGGTTTCTCTCCTTATTGCCATGGTTTAATATCTGCTTTTCTCAAGGCAGCTGTCCTTGCTTCCCACTGCTCCCCTGCTTTGCCTCTGTCCCCTGTGCAGTGCTGCTCAAGGAGTGACCTGACCAGTGACATCCTCCCCCTCTGGCAGCTTGGAAATGCTCTAAACCCCCTTCTTCTGGGAGTTGTGTGAGTTTGTAATATAGAATAATATATAATCTGATGTCCTCAGGGCTACAGCTAAGTTAGGCACAGCTTGACATTTAAATAAAGATGTGGAAACATGAAAGTCATGAAGAACCTCTAAAAATGTGACCCTGTACATCCAAAAATCAGAGGCTTTTTTTTCAATCTGTTTTGTAATGATGTATGTGATGGTAACAATACACAGTGATTTTTATTTCAAAGAATAAATTATTTTACTACAAAAATGAAAGGTCTGCTGCCCAATCCATGGTAAATGTAGTAGAACACTTTTATAAGGTTTCCTGGCTAAAGCAAAAGTCTATTTTAAAGTTATTAAAGTTCTATAATGAGCTAGCTTTCTAAGCTCGCTGATAAAAGTACAATATTCTGTGGCTCAATGTAATAATTCAGGGAAATTAACCAAGTAAGTGGTCAATGAAGCAAATGATTAAAAAGCAGAAGATTGAAAAATGAAGATTAAGAAAGGAAAAAATTGTGTTTTCTATTACTGTACATTTTGTAGGTCATAATCAAAGTCCACCACATAAAGAGTAAAAACACCCTTCTAAAATGTATGAAATTATGTAGGGGTGCTTACATCTTTGCCAGCTGTATCAAACTATGTATGTGTTGCTAACTTTAAAAGGCTTAAAACAATTACAAGAGAATTTGCAAACTAGGAAAAAAAGAGCATAAAATTTTAAATGGTCTTGGGCAGCTATTCCAGCTTTTCTGCCTTTCTGCTAGTTTGTTTTTAGGTTTTGTTTGTTTGTGTTTGGGGTTTTTTTTGGTTTTTTTTTTTTTTGGTTTTTTTTTTTGTTTCCCCTCTCTCTGGGAGTGCTAATTGATTATCTTATGCATGGAACAGATATTTATAGTGATCTTCACTGACCATATTTAAGCATTTTAAGGCTGTGTTCATCCCTGATGTCTTCAAGCCCTGTTCTTGTGTGAATAGAGCAGCTGCTGCAGGGAAGGGAGAGAGTCAGAGATCCTGCCAGAGGGGATGTCAGTGGAGATGCCTGGAAGTCAGCAGGAGCTGCAACTTGACAGCCTGGGCTATTTTCTTTTAAAATTGTGGTGGTGATAGATATCATTGCTTAGAAAATTCATTTTGTCTTCCCAGTGCTGGTGGTGATAAACAAAAACTTAGAGGCCCTCAGATGGGCCTCAGTGTCACTTGTTGGCTGTGCTGAGTTTGACCTCATGTAGAGACTGCTGCAGGCTTGGGGTTCTTACATCTTTTGCTGTGACTTCCTTCCAGTCACACTTGTGTCTGGATATTTGCTGGAATAGCCATAACTTGATGCACTTTGCATCAAAAGAAATTTTTAACACTCTGCATAAAATAATGGCCTGGATTTTCAGTGTCAGGCTTCCTCAATTCCTGCTGGTGGCAGTGGAAACCATCTGAGTTTCACAGAGCTGAATTTCAAACAATTAACTGGGAACATGTAAACAATTGTCCTCAGGCAGTTGGGTGTAAATTTAATGGTTTGAGTCATTGTAACATTGATTCTACAACCAATTAGGGACTATTACCCAACAATTTTGGCATTAATAATTTCTTTTAACTAATATTTACCAATATTTCAACACTATAGTTATTAGAGAGTCTTAGAAAAATCTCTGAGTATTCAGTTTTCATAATTAAGTGTGATTTTTGTGGTTCCTTTTAATATCCCAACTTGGGGCCTTCAATTGAATCTAATTATGTTTCAATTGAAAATAAGATATTCCTCAGACCAAAGCTGTACATCAGGGCTCATTACTAAAGCAGCTCATTATTTTTAATGAGCAACTTCATTACATCTGATTCTGCAGAGAACAAGCCATAATTCCATGGCTGCTGAGAGTCTCAAAGTTTGGTAGCCAGCAGCATATGAGTAACAGCCTAAACTGGGCAACAAAGATGGGCAAAAAACCCCCAACCCCCTTAGGATTCTAACCCCACAGGTGAGTGAGTCTGCAAAAGAATTCTCTGGTTCTTTTTTGTTGGTATCAACTTTGTTGGGCTGGAATAGCTGTATATACATTTTGTGGTTATATGTTCCACCTTTAAGCAGTCTGTTATAGAAAAGGAGCAGCAAGCAAAATTCACAGCAGAACATGATTTTTCAGCTAAGTTGTACTCTGAGGAAGGAGGTTACAGCATTTCCCTGCCAATCTCAGTCCCTGCTGGGAGTGTTACAGTGTGTGTTCTGTTCCCTAACACAGCATTTTTGTGCTGTGGCTCTGAATTAGCTCACAAATGTGTAAAGTTGTGCTACCTGACAACTGCCTGGGGAGGGTACAAATTAGCAAGGCCTCAGGTAAACATGGTGTTAGTGCAGCACAGAGCAGGAACTGTGAGCTCCTGGCAGGAGCTTGGTGCTGCTCTGCTGCTCTGAATCTGCTGGGGATCCCCTGTGAAGGCACAGCAGCTCTGTGCTGGGAGGGAGAGCCTGTGATTGCAGCTCTGCTCCTGCATTTCCATCCATGCTTTCTTCAAAAGGTATTATTAAACAGTGAGGAAATAGAGAATGTGCTTACCTATAAGGCTGATCAGCCTTTTTGTGTCTTGGACACACAAGATATTTAGTTCAAATTTGTATTTTTCTCTAAATTTATTAGAGACTTGTAGCTTATTTCTTAGTTCTAGGGTCATAAAATTGATGATGTAGCATTTCTGGCTTCTATGCTCCAGCCTTATTCAGTATTGTAATAAAAAGTTGGCTGGTGGAATAGAGAATAAATTTGGAGGTAGAGTTTGAACTGAATTTTCCTATGTTGGAAGAGTCTCCTGAAAAATCAGAGAGAGTATAAAATAATATTGATAAAACAGTTACATGGTCTAAAATCATCAAGGTCTTGAGAGGTGGATCTGAATGCCCTAATAGAAGATGGGAAGAACTTGCTAGAAAGTAACATGAAGGTTAAGCAGAAAATTCATGAAGGTTAAGCAGAAAATAACCTACATGTACCTTGATAGTTTACTGATGATCAAAAATTGAGGCCTGATACTAGCCAAGAAATGACAAAGCTTCTCCATGTTTGGGTAGAAGTTTTGTGTACTTTTCAGTGAAACAGGCCCAAGGACTTGTGCCTCTCATTCTGCTGTCTCTTCTTTTGTGTGTCATTTTAAATTACTGGAATCAGTTACTGAAACAAAACCAGAAAGGATCTTTTGTTACTGCTGTGAGTGGATTGCTTCTAAAACACCTGACTCACCCCCCTACTTATGTGGCTGATAAAGCAAAGCACAAAGCATTGCATGTGCAATGCATTTAGGACTCTATTTTTCCCATTTTAAGGAGTTTTTCTGTTGCAGAGATGTTCCTGCAGTGTGTGAGCATTCCAAGATCAGAGTTAACCTTGCAGGACAGATCATTGCAACACTGGAGCCACTGTGTTAAACTTTTATGAAGGGCAGTGTAACATCTGTCTGAGGTCTCAAGTGCTCCTGAGGCACTGAGCTTAAGTCCCTCCTAATTTAGCAAAATCTTGCTTTAGTGTTACTGAAGTTGACATAACTATGACTTACTATTATTTCAGGCATCAGTTTAGACTGGGAGGTGTGCTGGGGTCTCGTTGAAAGGAGCCAAACATTTATTACATTGGCTGCAAAGTCTGTCGGTGCAGTTTTGGGATTTGCTTTCTGTGACTAGAATTAATCATTGGCCACTGGTAATGTTTGTATGTCACATACAGGAAATTTTTATGCAAATCCCTCAAAGCAGGTAAAAACCAGCAGGAGAACTACACAAGAGTGTTTCTACATACAAAGGAGTCAGGTTTATTTCCTACCTCAGAGGAATGCTTTCACTTTCTTTGAACTTCAAGTGCTTTTGTTCTGTCTTTTAAGCTCGTGATAAAACCTTCCTACCTGGATATCTATTCTATTTATTAATTTCCTTATGGAATAGCAGAGCATTTCTCCAACATGTAATCTTCTCTTTAAGTGATTCCTTCTCAACCTAGAGCTGAATGAACACGATTTTCATTCTGTTGAAAAGTTTCTTTCAAGTTTATTTCCAAATCAGAACATGTCAGAACTGCAATCGATCAGCAATGATGCTTTCTATTCAAGTCTATTCAAGAAGCAATTATCAGTAGATTCAAAAGATAACAGGATCTGTGGAACAAAGGCAGCTGATAATGAGCCTGAAATTACATTTAAAAGGTGTATTTCATGCAGTGTTTTTATATCCTATAAGATGTAGTGAATGCACATAATGCCTCTGTAAAACACCCAGTAATGTGGAATTTCTGTTCTCTAGAAATCTTGGTATCTTGGGGTCACTCCTTGAAAATCAGCCTCTAACCCTGAAAAAGTTGGTTCTTGAGCAGAGCAAAAAAAACAAAAAAAACCCCAAAAAACCCCAAAAAACCCCCAAAAATTAAAAAAAAAAAAAAAATCCCAACAAAAACAAACCAGCAGTAGGACACTGTGAGCTGTGATTGATGTGAATTAATCATACTTTGCTAAAAACATTGTCTTTATCTGTCTTTTGCATTTCTGTGGTGAAATTATTTCTCCTGGGGTCAGAAAGGGCTGATGTACATTGTATATTGAAATCATGCAGTACATGGATTTTATTTGGAGAGAAGGTGCTTCATATTTAGTATCCTCTCTAAATAGGCCCTGAATAAATCAGTGCTTGTGCAGGAACCTCGACAACATCTGTACCTGCCTGATTGCAAACTGAGCAATGACAGATGAGCAGCACTTGGAACACTTAACCTGAAGTATTTTGCTGTCATTTCTGTGCATGAATATGTAAATTATTTTTGCCATTTCTTTTCAGAACTATGTGGACACTTCATCCTGGTATGAACAGATATTGGGTTTTTAAACATGGTGGGAAGGGGTTAATTCAGCACCACCATAGGTTCTGCATGTACTGAAGTTGCATGAAAGACTATTTATGTAGTCTGTGAATGGCATTGCTTTGGCTTCAGTGGCTCTGTTCCAAATATTCCAAATATCTCTGGGTGTTAAAATCAAAGGATTGTAATGAAATGAAGACTGATATGCTTAGTTGAATTTTCAGACTTAAAGTGGGATGGAAATATGGATTTCTGTTTAATGAAATAAATTGGTTCCTGTTGAATGATAGCAGAAGGCTCCTTTTCTAATTCCTTGCAAATAACCTATAACATTTTTAAACATTGACTTGATTATGAAAGAAATGGATTGGCATTTGACTTTCAAATGCATAATTCATCAAACTATCAAATTAATATTAGGTAAAACTAAGCTTTGTGTTTGAAATTGCTTCTAGATGCAAAAATCAGACCTATGGAGCCATGACTTAAAGTGAAACAAATGATTCCTGCTAATGCGGGTGTGTAAAAGATGTGGTGAACTAGCAAACTTCAGTGACAATGTTATACATAGTGCACCTGATCTGCTTGAAAAATTTAAGTTTTAGGAAGACAGGAAAAAAGTTCCTAAATTGGCTCATGAAGGTGATTTTCTGAATGTGTTTATAATATGAAATATATAAAATTGTTATTAATTGACATAAATGGTATTAATTAATATTAAAGTTGTTTTTATTCAATAATTATATTTAAAATAATGCATTTAAATTTTTAATGCCAAGTTCTAATTTTAGGTATGCAGCAATTCTGAAAAACTGATATGAAAACTGTGAGGTTTTCTGGTTTTGTGCTAAGATTCAGCTTTCTTCAGCAGTTCTTTCCAATATATTTTAACAGATCAGAAGTGGGTTCAGTCTAGGGGAAATAATTATACTTAATACATCCTTTTCAGGCCGATTTTGCCTTTTCTTAGTGTGAGTGTGGTCCATATTGCTCAGTTATAGTGAGTCACTGATCTCAGTTGGATCACTGTGAGAGGAGAGCCCAACAATTCTCCCACCATGTCCCCCTGGCTGCAGCTCCTTCAGGGGGCTGGAAACCCTGAAAAATCACTTGAATGGATCACTTTGGTGGATGGGTTGCTGACAGAATGGAAGATCTGTGTGTTCTGTAAATGTATACTGAAAATTAACAAAAAAATGCTATTTCCAATGATGGTGAAGTCAAGGACCTAGAGAATTCCTAAGCACCTTGTGGAATGTTCTTGCTCAGCTTGTGTGTTATTCTCCAAATAAAACTTAATGGGTACTAAGCAAATGCTGTAACTGAGGTGATAAGAGACAGGACTCAAGACAAAAAATTGTGCAAACATGCAATTTTTTTGCATTTTTGAGGAAGACAGTTCCATCATTCTTAGAATAAAATAGACTTTTTGAGCAGAGTTTTTGGAAAGAAGCATGCTGATTTTTTTAGATGTGTTGTTTGGTGTTTCCTGGGGGAAAAAATGGTATTTGCTGAGCAGTGGGAAAGGGATTTCTTTGCTAAATTTGCATTTACTGGTAGCTCATGCTAGCAACTGTTCTAGTAGGTGATTTTAACAGACCAAAGGAAAAGGAGCCTAAATCAAAAACTGAGTAAAGGCAAAGATTTTTCTTAAAGCAAAACTTGGAAAGAAATACTGCTGTGCAAATCATACTCTGAACTTCAACAATGCAGTTTGTCATGCAAAAATCCTGATTTCAGGAGCCAGCTCATGGCTGGAGGAGGGACAAACTCCATGGTAAAATGTCAGAATTTGTGGTTGAGTTAGCAGTGACCTTGTGCTCTGCTGTGCCAGGTGGGCTTGTGTCCTGCAGCAGGCAATGCAGACAGAAAGAGAACAGTGATTGAAGCAGGTGCCCAGGTGGCACTGGGCCATGGAGAACCAGGGAAAAAGGGAGCTAATCATTATGGGATTAGAGTTTCTTAATGTAGTCTGTGGATTACTGCAGCTGTAAATATTCCTTGAGAGAGCCCTGCTGCCAGGGCCTGGGTGATGAATGGCCACCCTTGGAGCTCTCCTCTGGGAGTGTTTAGAAACTCTGGAGGTAGAAATAGAATAAATAGAGCACACTCCCTTTCCCATAATTTATCCTACCTTTGCACACTGGGTTTTTATTGGTTTGGATTTTTTTTTTCTGTTTTCAATGGGAAAAATATAGAAGAGACCAAATAACCTTCAGCCTTGTAGTATCCTATTTTTGCAGCTTTTTTTTGACTTGTGTGTCATGGAGGATTGGAAGAAAGGTGCTACTGGGTCAATGAGTCATAATTTTGAAAGCTCCTTCAGCAGATGTACTCTGAGAGCATATGCATTTTCTCCTTCCTCTCCCAACACCATATCTTTTGAGAAATGTTCACATTCTGAATTGAATAAGTGTGAAATTGAGAAATTTCTGGGGTGGAGAGGTGAGAGCAAGGCTGCTGCAGGATGAGGAAGAAAATGGCAGTGGGGAGAGGATGGGTGGAGGGAACTGGAAATTCAGACCTAAAGCTCTTGTACCCAGTGCTGTGAGATAACCCTGAGCTCCTCTGTGGCACCAAGTGTCCCTGGGGGCAGAAGCACCCTTGAACCCAGCTCTCAGGTTTATTTTGCTGCCCTCGGCCACCCACAGACCCAAATTCTGCACAGAGACAAAAACCCCTAATAACAAAACCCAGTGCATTTCATTTTAGTTCTGAGTCAAGCAAAACCAAGACCACCTTTAGTTCATAGCTGTGTGCAGAGCACACAAAAAAAACCCCAAACACCAAGCCCTTCCTCTGCTGAGGGCAGCAGTAATTATTGGTGCTGTTGTTGCAGGGTGACAGTAACACAGTGGCTGTTTCATTTGCCCTGTAATGTGTAATGAGCATTCCATCTGGATTGTAAAAAACCACGATGGATGAACTGGGCTCTGTCGATTGAACCTCTGTACCAGTCAGGAATCATTTGGTTCCTCAAGCTTTTATGCCTTCAGAGCAGGAATTAAAAAATGGTTTAATTAGAATGTGGGGAACTATCCCCTTCAGTCAGCACCTGCTAACAATAAAGATAAAGGGCTTGAAGACTTGCTAAAGGATGTGGGAAGTCATGAAAGACCACATGAAATGGTGTTAATTTCTTTATCAGACTTTGATTATTTCACCACTTTTTAAACTGGTTTACAATTTTTTTTTGGTTTACCTCATCTAATTATAGTATCTTCTACTTAATCTACTATTTTTCAGTGAATGGCCATTTTCTTAAAGAATTGGACTTAAATTGTCAGTATTCCATAGAAACAAAAATATTTGGAACATCTGGTAATAAAGAACTAAATAAATTCGTTCAAAAATAACCATCTTTTGTCAGTAATCTCCACTACCAGCCTCCATCTAGCTCTATTTCTTCTACAAGTTAAAAAAAGCAAACCAAAGCAGAGCTCAATCCTTTAGAAGTTAATGGGATGTCCCCAGGGCTGTGTCCTTTCTACTTCTTGCTGTTGGCTTTTCCACAGAGCTGTTGACCAACCAAAACATCTTTTCATCAAACTTAATTTTCTCTAGGGTATGAGCATGCTAAGGAAATAGGTGGGAATTAAGACTCAATGGGGAGCAGAAGGGCAACAGATTATTTTGTGTTGTGCTGTGCATTTTGGAGCCTCCTCATGCAGCTCCTGCTCCCAGGTGCCAGGAAAGGAGAGAACCAGCAGGGCTTCAACAAAGATTAAATCAAGAAAATTAGTATCACTCCAGAATGATACTTGTCCATCTTCAATTCTGATGCTGGGGGGAAGATTGGAAAGGAGGAGAGAGGGATGTGTGCTCAAGTAATGAAATTTAAGATGAAGCAGTAGTGATTTTTGGTAGACTTTGTTGAGCACCCTGGGACAGGGATGCAGGGATGGCAGAGGATGTTACCTAGCAACTGCTGCAAGGTGGTTAACTCTTTGGTACCCATCCTTTCTGCCTCCCCAATAAACTGAGAGCAGCAGCTGAATTTCTACAGAGAAAAAATTGGGAAGTTTTCTGCTATTTGGAGTGTAATGTTTTATGGATGCTGTAATTAAAATGTTAGTAAATAAAAACAAAATAAACCTGAAATGTTAAAGTTCCTGTTTAAACTACTGTAATTATTTCAGATCTTGTGAGTAGATTGTTTACAACATTTTAGGGTTTGTGTTGAAGTTCTTTATAACTATGTCTATCACCAGCTATAACACTCCTGCATTTCTGTAGCATGAATTTCTGTAACATTTAACATGCATGTGATGAGAGTCTGCAAATGTAAATCTCTTGAAGATATGAAATTTTTTTTTTTCTTTTTTTTTTTTTTGCTACAAACAAAAAATATAGAATGCATCAGTCCCATATTGTAGATCAGACTCCAGGAGGAATCAAGATTCTGCTGTTCAACCAGTTAAACACCAGTAAAATCATAGGACTTAAACCAATTGATGGTGCAACTGGAAATATGGCATTACTGGGTAACAGAGCTGTTGTTGAGATGGAAACTCATTTTAGATGCAGTGGTTTTAACAGGTTGCCAAATAAGAGCTTGTGAAATGTGTGGAGAGAGGGGTGGTGTTTAGTAAGCAGTAGAGAATGCTCAACTCTGAGTATTCTAAACCAAATAAAGACAAGGTGATCCTAACTTACCCTGATATACTTTTCCCCATGGTAGCCTTGTCAATATCTTTGTGAGGGTGTTTGGATATATAGTATTTTTAGGTATTCCCTTTGCTATGTGTGTTTTTATAATTGAATTAACATATCTGCAAAGAGGCACCAGACAGGACAATCCAGCAAGTCCCTGTCACCAACAGGGGCAGGACCCCAACTGTCCAGGGGTAGTTTAGGTGTATGTAATCTATGTTATGTTTAATAGTGCAATGAGAGACTGTTATACACAAATAAACACTTTTTTTTTCCATCCTGGTAACATTCCTATATTACTGTATTAGCTGCAAATTCAGCACAGAGTTGCAGGCAGCATGTCTTAGTAGTCTGCAGTTTTTAGAGCTGTTGGTTTGTGAGCCTTCATGCTTCTAAATGATCTCATGAAAACTGAGGTGCAGAAAGTTAAATGATTTCTCTCATTTCTTATTTTGGTTTTGCTTTCTTGCTTTTATTTATATTTTCTTAACCTCTTGTGATTTCCTCTAGGTGAGCAGGGATTTAATAACAGGTTTTATTATGCAAAAGTAAAGACTGGGTGAAAACAGGGATGAAAACTCCAAAGAATAATAGAACAGGATGTGCTGGTTGCTGCATAGACATCTTTAAATTGTATCAACAGACTGTAATGTTGTTACTGTCTCTACAGCTGAATATTGACTTTGATTTTGATTGCTTGAGCTAATATTTTGTTACGATTTCTCATATGAGAAATGTAATTGAAATTCTAACTTTTGGCATGTCAAGTATTGCTCATGTTGTAGGTGACAGTTTAGGAGTCTCATACAAGAATATTTTTCTCTTATTCTTTTCATTATTATTCATGATTCTGTCTGGCTTTGCACTGAAGCAGAGTAAAGGTGTTCAGCTGGAACTGCAGTTATGGTTTACTGTGTAATGGAGGTGGTCCAGTCCTTCATCTTGGCACCAGTCTTTTCGGGTGAGGTGGGAAACTCTGAGAGAGATTGAGAGCAAAAAGAACTTGGTGTTCATCTGATGTTTGCAGTGGCTGATGATGACAAGGAAATGTTGGGGTGGTCACTGAGGTAATTGCTCCTGTTTTTAATTTTAATTTTGAAGCCAAATCTAAAGCTTTGCATTTGTGATTTTCTTTGAACTGCAGCATTAACAGGGACCTGTTTTCAAGAAATATTTGCCTGTGGAGGGGTGGTCACAGTAGTTCTACAGGGGTTCCAGAAACTGAAAACCAGAGCAGTGTAGGGGCCACAGTTCATGTGCATTGTGCAAGCCCTACAGAAACAGAACCATAATGGAGTTGAAAATTTATGATCTGAGGCATGGCATAGCAAAACATTTTGTTCAGATCTGTGGCTATCTGTAATTCTAGTGCTGGGAATGGGATGCACCTGAGAGCTGGGGTGCTGAGGGTATCATGTCCATCTTTAAACCATGGTTCTCCAAATGGATTAATTGCTCTGAGCAATTTGACTGGGGCAAGAGCAGCTCTTTGAAACAGGGTCATGGATGCCATCATGGGGTCCAGCAGAATTCCTGCAGGCTGCACTGGGGACTTGTTCTGTGGTTTGGGGTATTCCACATCCTTCAACTCTAGCACTGCAGTTCCAGTAGGGTGTATCCAACTTTTTCTGGGCATTTTGCTCACAACTGAGATGGGTATTGCAGTTCCATTGTTAGTTATTGATACAGGCTTTTGTTACACTCCACTTATCTTTTTTTTGACTTAATGGGATGCATTTAATAAGCTTAAAATTGGACAGTCATTATACATAGTTTTATGAAATGACTGATTTGTGTTCAGATTATCTAAATGCCTTTGTATGTTCTCTGTTTTTTCAAGACTCTTGGAAACAACTATTGAAATCAGAGATGATATACATTAAAGGATCAGATGTTATAAGAGAGTCTCAGAAATAGATTTTACTCAATGCTTCCTCATTGAGAATTTAAAAACATGACATTTTGAGATTAATTATTTACTAAAGATCTTGCATTTAAATTTATAGTATGGATTTTTAAAAATAGGCAGACAAGACTGAAGTCTTAAAACATTTCTCAAACATAAGTTTGAAAGGCATCAGTGGTTATTGAAGACAGTCATGGAGACAAATTTCATTTTTAAGGTGATATAGACAAACTTGCTTGCCTCCATCTGCATTATGCTTTCCTGTTTGAATGCATTAGAAGTTTTTGAAGCTATACTGATTAAGTGGAATCAGGATGTTCTGGATGTTTTTCTTCCCTTTCTGCTGATTCAGAGAGTAATAAACAAGATGCAGAAGGACAGAAAAAGGCTGATATTAATTGCTCCTGCTTAGGAGCAATTTAGGATGGCTGCAAACAAATTCAGCCATCCAGAGCCATCCTTCATTCCCTAAGCTGGAAATGCTCAGTGAGGAAAGATGTGTTTACTGACTCCATCCTAAATGGGTTTTTTTTTCTCCTGTGACTTTTCAGGATGTGTTTCAGGCTTAGTGTTTTTGCTAATGTGAAATGTTGAAAATGAAACACAATTTTTACAGCAGTAATGTAAAGGAAAATTTCCATCACACACTGTGTGACATCACAATAAAGACCAGGTTATCTCTGTTTCCTTACAAAATTTGGCTAAATGAGAATTACTGATGATTCTGTCAACAGCCTGGAAGTCACTGTTGCATTTCAAAGGCACATCCCAATGTAGAATGTGAAATTGCACTAGGACAGTAGCACATGTTTTTCTGTGACTATTTGAAATGCTTAGCTACACAGATTTCTTTCCTTTCTGATTTTTTCTTATTGTCCTTTCACAGACATTAACACAGCTCAGGCTTAGAATATAACATGACATGAGGCAACAGCAATGTAAAAGAGGTCTTTGAATCTGTTGCTTTTTATCATGCTTTACTTCAACAGGGTTTCTGTGGTCTAATTCCTTTGCAGTTCTAAAGAGAATTACATTTCAAATTCCATAATTGCACCAGGGAATTGAAACCTTGTTTAAACAAATACATAAAAAATCAAGTATTTTGTCCAAGACTGACTTTATTATCAGCTAGTATTGATGGCAATGTACCAAGATGTATCAAGAAAATGTTCTGGGTATTGCACAAAAATCCTGTTTATAATGAATATCCATGGAAAATTCAACAGGCTTTAAACCACTTTGACACACACTTCTTGACCTCACTGAAATGTATTTGAGAAGTTCTGTGCTAGCTCAAACATCTAAAACCTCATAAATCTAATGTTTTACAGAATCTGAGTTACCCCATTCACTGCTAATTGTCTAAAATGTGAGGGTTGTGATGCTGCTTTGTCTATGCACTGGTATGGAACTAATATTAATTTACATTTGCTCCTAGTTTGCCTGGGAACTACAGAGGGGTGGTGTACTGGGCAAGAACACTTAGCCAAAGTGTAATACATCCAGACCTCCTTAAGCCTCCCCAGAATGTGCTGGGATCCCTCAAACAAGTTGAAAATTTGATGGTACCAAAAGTGCTGGATCTGGTTGCATCCTGTCTCTTATTGACCTATGTGAATTTTCTTCTTCCATTATGGATATGTTACATTCAGATGGCTAATTTTTGTGGTTTACCTCTTTGATCAATAAAATTCATAGAAAAGCTGTCTATCCAACAGAGTGTCATTTAGACACTCTGTTAAATGGAGGAATTACTGAAAAACAGCACAACTTTGTCCTGCTGGAGCACCTACAGGTATTGTGAAGGAAACATCAGTTCCAGAACTGCTGATGCTGACAATTCAGGGAAATTTGTGGTTCAGGTGTGAAGTCAAACTACAGCCCTTTTAAAAATCAATCATATTTAGTGTATTTGAATAAAATGCTACTGTCATAGGAGAAAAAAAATCCCCAAACTGAATTGGTCATGAAGTTTTCTGTAGAATAAAGTGAGGAGTTTTATTATCTTCCATAAAAATATCTATTATAATTTTACTTTTTTTATTTAGAAGCCTCAAGCTCTTGTATGTCCCCTGTACCCATTGCTTGTAGGCACTCAGACTCTAAAATAGAGCATCTTATTTTATTTTATTTAATGATGGGAAAAATCCATGGAGCAATATTATTCTGAGAGACAGTGGATGGCAGTGTTGGTTTGCAGCTATGAATCTACAAAAATGAAGCAGGACAGGACAACCTTAAAAAAAAAAAAAAAAGAACTGAAAACCACTATACGACTCCTCCTGAAAAACAAAATCCCCCACTCCATCCCTCCAGAAAACCCAAAATCAAGCTAAACCATAAACTAGTATTGTCTTAAAGTGGATGGAGTAATTTTCAAACTATGCAACAGTACTCATAAAATCTCAGACAGATGAAGATAACATGTAAGATTCATAAGCTAGAACAAAAGAAAAAATATGAAATTGGGTTGCTTCTGTCTGTTTGACACTGGTTTTGTCAAAGGAGGAAGAAAATCCCAGCTGGCTGAGGTGGTCCTTAGTGATGGTAAATTTAGCTAAAGCACTGGAAGAGCAACATGCCCTCAGTCCAGGCAGGGGTTTGAGGTTTGCTGCAGCAAGATCACAGCTGTGCAGAGAGGAGGAGAAATGTGTTCAGTCATTTAGAAACTACTTACAGATGTTGTGTGGCAAATAAGGTGTAGTTTTCATGTCTGGTTGTGGTGAGAGGGTGGGAAGGCTGATGTGGTCTTGAAGGTTACTAAGAAAAGAGCAGCATGGATTTTAAGCCCCTGGAATTGTACTGAGCTTTGCATCAAGAGATTGGATTCATTGGAAGGTTTGGTTCTTTGTTTTTGAGAAGACCAAATGCACCAATTGTTTTGTCCACTTTTATTCTAAAGGGTGAGGCACACATTTGACCAGCTTGCCCTGTAGAAGTCAGATCTGGGCATGGCCAGTCTTGTGGTGAACTTCTGGTGGTAATCTGTCCAAATCACATGCACAGGAAATCCAATACTGAGTGAACAACTTAATATTTATCATCTCAATGCCGTCATGCTTGCTTGTCAAACACCAACATTCAATTCAATTTCTGTCATGTAAATGTCATTTAAAGAGAGATTGAAACTATTAAGGGGAAATATTACCAAAAGATGAGTATGACTGTCATTATCACTAATCTTTGTTTCTGATACCAGCAACATCTCTAAAGAGAGAGAAACTTTATTTGTGGAAGTTTTACTAAATTTTACACTTAGGAATTTGATGTTACAACATTTCTAAAATCCACCAAATATCTAAGCCCTTGAGAATTGTGTGGATGCTTGGTAGCTCACAGCCATGCAGTGCTGTACATGTTTTATCCTTCTTTAGAAAAACAAAGCCTCTTTAGTTTGTAACAGTGAGGGGGAAGAGCCCAGTTGCAATTATGAGAAATTATGGCTTGACTAATTTGCCACGAAATAAACCCAATGGCTGGAAAGAGAAGCAGTACCCTTGTGAATAATAGTAAATAATTGAATTCAGCCTGGTGTAAATAACATGAGAGCATTTCTTATAGAGAATGAAAGACATTATATGCACTATGAAGTTATTCAGAAATGTGGGGTTTTTTTTATAATTTGTGCTTTTAAAGGGATTCGCATCAAATCAGGTTCACTGTTATTGAAATTGAAATTCAACCTGTTGCTCATTTCATCAAAGAAAAACACCCAGTGGAATTAATGAGGCTGCTTCTTGCCTAAATGTGCTGTTTCATTGGATTTTTGTTTGTGTAGGGCAGTTTTGCTCTTCAGTTCATTGTCCACCTCATTGCAGACAACACACAGAGACCCAGTGAATGCAGACGGAGTACCTTAACTCTGTGTAAATTCTTAATTCTTGTAAAAAAAGAGCCCTGAGTAAGTCTCAGGGGCAGCAGATTGGTTACAGGTTAATGCTATTTTAATGGAGAGTATCAGTGTTGGCTACCAATCCATTGATGAGAGACTCCTATAAACACACACTTCTATGAAGGCTATGCCTCAGAAGTGGTAAAAATTATTACATAGGCTGATAAATTTGTAAAAGGGATTAGGTGGTCATCATTGGACAGAAATTATTTTTTTTAAAACTGCTGGTGCATCATCTCTGTGATGCCTTTAAAAATTGCAAGAAGGGGCTTCTCCCAAATTACCACCTTTTGACACCAAAGCAGTACAAAATATTGATTCCATAGCTGTTTAATCTCTATCCTGTAATCAGCATGAAAGCCAGTTTTTATTTCCAGAAACACACTTATAGTCTAATAATACATTGCCTTTAGGGGATGGTAATGAAATTATACCCCTCTCAGTGTGAATTTTCTGTGTGTGAATGCCCTACAAAATCTCTCTAGCATTTGTGCCAGCTCTAGAAACCTCACACACAAAAGTCATGGCAGCTGCTTCTGGAACAGATTTTTATGTGCTGTGAGGTGACAAGGCATGCTTGTGTTTCACCTGCCGTGGGGGCAGTGCCATTTTTGCATGCTTGGACCAGGAAATGGACAGTTCATCTTATCTTTGATAATTTGTATGGATCCTTGTTGCTTCTGTAAGACCAAATTCTTGTTCTAACTAATGAAATCTTACCTTTTCCAGCCTGGATGCAGGGGTGCAGGTTGTGTACACCAACAGGATTCAGGTGCTAGGGAGCTTTGCAACAGCCAAAACCATCCTGTGCTGGTGTCTGTTTTCCTGCTTGGTTAGCTGTAAGGAAATACCCACCTCAAGAGAAGAATAAAATTGGACTTTCAGTGTTGTGTAGGAGCTTTGGCTAATACAGTACCTTTGTTTTTTTCTGCAAACCTTTGTTCTTTTCCTAAAACACAAAGCCAAGGTGGTTGCTAAGGACTCTTATTATCAGTGTGACAAGCCAGAGATGAGGATCCTTTGAGATGGTGAATGTGTTTGCCAATTAAAAAACAATGGGAGGAAAAGAAACAGTTTAGTCATGGAGGAGGATAAGAAAAGTGCAGTGGTGACATTCAAAGAAAGGAGAACAACAACAACAAAAAGATAATGATGAAACAGCTAGCTGAAACTAGTTTCAAAATTTAAGAAGACTGCAGAGCCAATCCTTTTTTCTGCCTAAATTCCTGGAGAGGAAATTGAATCCGGCCTTCTGAAATGCTAGGGGAAATAGGCTGTGCTAATAGAAAAACCTCAACATGGATATCAGCCAGCAGTAAAGTAGAAAAATATGGGTTTGTGCCAAAAAATCAGGCTGGAGATACTGAGTAAAATTGCAGCTTCAGTGTTGCACCTGTCCAGGTTGTAGATCCTGATACATCTTGTCTCTAAATGTGCTTTTTTTTTCTTTCTGTTTTTTTTTTTTTCCCCCCCATAATTTACAAATATGTTGTGTTTGATACTATTTGTAGTTTAATTTATTAAAAACATAATTTTTTAATGAATAGCTATGCTGAAGGTAGAAATGTATGAGGAAGGTCTGTTTAGATTGAGAAGTGGCACTGGGCAGTTTTTGGTTCCAGCCTGTTAAATATGCATTACTGTATGCTGCATGAATAGATTATGTAATATGGTCTGTGTGGGTAAATGAAGTGCTTCCACTCCATGAGTGAAATCTCACTCCATAGAGGGAATCTGTTTAAAAGCCTTGTTGTATAACCCAGAACTTGGTTATTATTGGCTAAGGAAGAAAGGTAAATGCAGTTGCCTTCTGCTGAGGGCAGTGCTTGTTGCTGATGGTCTTTTCCTTCATTAGGAACTTTTTTTTCCTCCCCACTTTTCCAAAGTGCTTTCAGATCCCTGGGACAGCTCATCCTTTGCTCTGCTGGTTGCCAGACACAGTTGTTCACTGGTCTGATTTTATCCAGAACATTTTTAAGCTTTTATAGCTTTTGTTTTTATTTTTTCCTTGTTCAGATCTATGTCTCTATTTTGAGAACTGACTGGAAAGTTTATAGTTAGATGCTTCTTGGAATATATCAGTTTGTTAAAATAAATGTTATGTTGAAAGGGCCTTGTTTACTTTTGTCAGGAAAGGTTTTTTGGGCCTGGTGGTCTTCTGGTTAAAATGTGAGATTCTCCTGCATTATCCAACCACCTGGCAGGTCAGATGGGTAGAGGTGCAGACCATAATAAATCTGTCCTGCAGGAGTGTCATCTTTCCCTTAGTGAAACTCCATTTTTACTGAAGCAGTGACCTGAATCCTGGTTATGCACATTTGCCATGTTCCCAGCCACTGAAGTGTCTCTCTCCTTCCTCTGCATTCTGCCTGCTTTCCTGTGTACATAATTTACTTGACATGCTGGGGGAGAAACTGGAAAATAGATGAAGTAAATTGGGATTGCAAATCTGTGATCAGGATTAGAAACTTGGTGATCTTTAAGATTTCATCTCTAAAGAGCATCTTTTGCTGCTTCTGCTTCTGGATAATCCCTCTTTTTTCTTTTAATTTTTTTTTTATTTTGGAAGTTTTATGCTCGTATCAGTGCAAAATGCAATATTTGGAATGCTTTGGAAGCTACTGAATGTTGTTCATGTCTAGATGAGAAACCTTAGTGGAGTTTTCAGAACCAGAGATGTTACGTTTCAAATTGACCCCACCAGAGGAGTTTTTGTGGTAAAATGACTTCTTGTGAACATAAAACTTGTAAATATAACTCTTATTATGTCACTTAGTTGCTCTTATGTGAAAAATAAGGGATGGAAAGGAATCACATCATAAAAAAAGAAAGAAAATCTCCTGGGATTACAGAAATACAGTCAACATATTACCAAAACTGATGTCAAGAGCTAAGGGCAAATGGCTGAGTCATTGAACATTATGTTCTACAGAGCTTTCACAGCCCTACAAAATGTAAAAATGTATTTTGTTATATGCAGCTGAGCATCAGGAGATGGCAGTAGTGCTCACTGAATTGCAAAACAAGAATACTGGGGAGAAATCCCTAGAAACTGAAAGAAGCTGCTTTGTAAATTTGCCAAAGTGGGTAACACTATTCGAATTTATTAGAACTGTGTACAGTCATCCTCTTTTAATTGCAAGTTTTATTGACTATCTGGTATGCTTAGCCTCGAATTTATTGCTTTTTATTTAAAAACATGAAAAACTGCCAGATATGTTTATCAATAACATATTAATATTAGAATTTGGAAAGACTTTCTAGAACAAATGTCCAATCTTGTCCTTGACCAAATTTATCATTTAGGTCTTGTGAAAGGTTAAAGTCATCAATCTTATTCAGGGTAGCACTTTTAGCAGGTACTATATAAAAGAGTAATCTCTGCTTCCTAGGCACAAAACTACACTGCTTTATATACAGTCATTTGATTTGAGTATGTCTGGGACTCAGGAATGTGCTTGAACTCCTTCTATGAAATAATGAAAAGGGAAGTGCTTCTTTTCTGTGCAGAGTTTCCAGATGTGATCTTTGTGTGGTAAAAGTACCTTGGGTTTCCTTCAGCATGTATCTGATACTTAAAGTTTATTCTGGAGGCAAATTACAGTTAAATGCTTTGAAATGTCCCAAAGGGGGTAAAAAAAAAAAGTCTTTTAATGAAGTTAAAGGAAGCAAATTTAAAAGGAAGTGGAATTCTGTCTTATTAGTGAAATATAATTCAATAATAAATGTTGAACAATGGAATATAATGTAGCTAATGAATATAGGAGACTATGTGGGGGCTTTTAAAAAATATTATTTATGGAAGAGAAAATACTGAAAAGCAGAAGTTGCAAGTGTTGTGACTATGTGGAGAGAGTAATTGCTCATTATTCTAAGAACATTATATTTTGATTTAAGACCACCAACAGCTTTGGTTTTTTGAGGACAAACTTACCCACTTTCAAAGTTATCAATAGTAAATGACGGTGTCTAGAAAATGCAGCTGAGCAGCAGGGCTGGGTTCTGAGGGAATTCTGTGGGTGTGTGCAAGGTTCCTGTGCAGAGTCACCTGCAGGACAGCTCCTTCAGGTGTCACAGCTGGGCCACAGCTGTCTGTGCTTGATCCTGGGGATGCCCAGCAGAGCAGAGCAGGGATAGGGATCCTTGGGAGCTGAGCATCTTCTTATTCCCTGGGCAGGACATGGACACAGGGGTGGCACCTTTTGAAAGGAGCTGCACCTGGGCTGGTTTGGGTCCCTGCCCAAGGCTCACAGAGCTGTGCCAGATGTTCCAGCTGTGTGCTGAGCTCTTGCACTTCTGTTTCACCCAGCTCTGAAGCTGGCTGCTCCTCCAGTTGTGCTGATTTGGATATGGAGAGACCATATTTGAAATTTTATCATGGCAACTTCAAAGGTTAGGAAAGGGTTTTCTGAAAAAATATCAGGGAGAACACAAAATATGGCACAGGGGGCAGTCCAGGGGCTTGCTAAACTGGAGGAGCTTGCATTCAGCCTCTTATGTTAATCACCTTTGAACACATGTAATCAGTTTTTAAATCCATCTTCATCCTTGGCTCTGGCAATCAATCCAATAATTTATTTATTTATGTGTGTAAATTATATTCCTTTTGTTCTAAACCTGCTGCCTGAAAAATTCTATTGGTGTCCATTAGTCCTTGTTTTATGAGGTATAGTGACTAATCATTCCTGTTCATCCTTTCTTCACTTGGCAGTTTGCCTCAGCTAAGGAGTCTGACTCCATCTGAACTGTCCTTGTGTTGAAGCCTTTTATGCTTCTGATGATCCTCACTGCTTTTCCCTTTCATTGTGTTGTTCTTAAGATGGAACACTCAAAGCTACATGTGCTGTTTGGGATGCAGGAATAACAAGAATTAATGTAGTGGAATAATTATATTTATTTGTCCTTTTCTCCATTCCTTTGCTGTAAATTCCTGGCAGTCTGGTTGTCATCTTACTGCCTTTTGGATGATGTGCTGTTGTTCCAGGGAAAGATCCCTGAGATATTCTTGAGTAGCATGAGCTGAATACTCTGTGGGTCTACTATGGTTACCTTTTTATCCCCATGTACCATGTTTTGTATTTATCTGCATTAAGTTTCAGTTGCCATTTTATCACCCAGTCTCTCAATGCTATGAAATCTTCATGCAATTCTTTTTAAGGCTTATTACCCTGGATAACTTTGTATCAGCACAGGATATTATCACTTCCCTCATTCATGCTCTTTCCAGAGCACTTGTGTGTGTCTCAAACACCCCAAGATTCCTCTGCAAAGCTGTGGATGTTACTTCCATGTTTGAAGACTTCTTCTACTCCTGCTGTTCCTTTAAAGCTCTGTTGTTTATCCCTTTCAGCTTTTGGGGAGATAATGAAGTAGGAGAAAGGCTTTTAAAGTCACAGCTGTTAAAGTAGTTTGTTTACTCTCTCAGCTGGGCTTCACTTCACAATATTTTTAGTGCTTGGCTATTTGTAATTTTCTTTTGGGGACTTTTGACACTGCCATGCACTTTTCATTCTTGAAATGGAAAAGTTTTAGGTTGTTTTTTTTCTTTTAATTTTAGGGATGTTGAATTTGAAAAACATGTAAGAATACAGTATCAGAGTGGTTACATTGTGAGACCTCTTGCATGATGTTCATGCCTAACTCAGGAATTCTTGGATTTTGTGACTAGTTTCTTTGAAAGAATCATTTTTGCTTAATATATTTTTTCCTGTGATCTCAATATTTCACACTCACTTGTACAATCCTTTCTTTCTTTGTGCAGGTAATAAAAATCCAGGGGAATTCTGCAATGCAATTACCCTGAATTTATTCTATTTGGCTGTTGGCTTTCCTTCACAATAAGGCATTTCTCTGACAGCCAATTCCATCATTCCTGCCATGTCAATTTTGAAATATTGGTGTTTCAGTTGTTTTCAGAGACCACAGTTTTAAAGTATTTTCATCATTAGATTATAACATAGTTGCTGAAAGCATACTAATTTTGTGGTGTGGGGACCTGGCACTGTGTCAGTGTTATGTCTCTTTACAACTGGACATTTGGAGAGATAAATGTGGTGACTGGAAGCTGTTTTATCTGTCCACTCTGGGCTTCTCTCAGCCAGGGATTTATTGACTTATTAGCAGAACAGGCAAAACTTTTGATCTTTCTTTATAACACTGATGATTTTGGGGTTTTTGACCTTTATTTTTGCTTTAGGAAAAAATATGGGTGCAGTGTTCAATGCTGCTATTAACCATGAGACTGAAAGCTTATTTCTTTCTACTATTTCTCTGCAGCAGGTTTTGTAAGAGTTTGGAGAGTGGCAGATGATGTGTGTTGGCAGTGTTTGACAACACAGAGGGACAGGATCCAGCTCTCAAAGTGGATTCCTCCACTGAGGAGTAGAATAAAATCCCTTCATGCCCCAGCTATAAAACCATGGCTTGCTGTGAGAAACAGGATCAGATCTCTCAGAAATGACTTTCCCACTTTTTCTGTGGCTTGGCCTGCTCAGGTTTGGGGGTTTTTGGCTGCTCACTAGAAGCAAAGTTTGACAACAGCAAGGAACATTTCTACCAAGTTCCACTAATGACATGTTAAGTGCTATAAGGGATTCTCAGATAATGCAAAACTTTCTCCTCTGTAGATTGTTAATGTACATGGCAATGTTTGCAATCTGCCAATGGGTAAGGAACATTTATAGAAAAGGGATTCCTTCAATAAAGACTTGTTGGGTACTAACTAAAAAGAAAAAAAAAGGCAATTGTTACTTGATGCTGCCAGGAATGTCAGATATTGTGTTTTCTGTGGTTTTCTTTTAGGGAACACTTAAAACAATCATGGCAAAATGTTGTGGAGAAGTCTGGCTTCCTGGAATCTTTTCCACTTTGTTCTAATTTTTGACTGTGACAAGATTTAGGTTTGTTTAAGCATTGCATTGCTCAGTAACCTTTTCAGGGCAATGACAGATTATGTTAGATATTCCTGGTAAGGAGCATTATTGGACATGTTCTCCTACCTCTGAACATACTGCTCTGCTAAACTAATTATGCTGCTGCCTTAATGTGGTGGGCTTCCAACACAGCAGTCATTAACTAATGGTTCTGTAACTAAGGTGCAGTCCAGAAACTGGAAAACTGCTTTCTCTAAGATATTTGGACTCTCTTAAAACTTGAATAGAAATCAGGAGTGTGTCTGAGTTGAGAGTGTCTCTTCAGCAGTCCTCTATTTCTTTATTTCTGACCTCACTTCACAGTTTCTTACCACCCTCAGATTTACTCAGAAAGTTCCTCTTGCTCTCTCAGTTCACAGCATTGTGTATCTGAATTGAACTTTGGTGCAGAAACCTGAGCAGTTTGGTGTAGTTGTCTCTTCAGTGTCAAGGCTCTAAACAGAGAAGTTTCATAAATGAAGGTTGCAATTTTCCTTTCTTTTCCATACTACCCCAACAGATGACGTGTTGAAACTCTGAACAAGGAATTGACAGAGGATAGGTGAAGAACCAAACTCTGTCCCCTGAACTAACAGAAAAAGAGGCAGGGCATAAAACAAAAAAAAAAAGGAAATATGTAGAATAATAAAAAGAAAATTGTACCTCTTCCATCAGAGGTCCTCAGCTGCCCTGTCCCAGAATGGAGGTGCCTTGTTCTCACTGTTCAGTCTCCCCCTTTGCTCTTTGAGGAGTAGCAGGGGATGGATTGATGTGTGGAGGGATTGGTGTGTAGACCCACATTTCCATGTGGTTGCAGTCCTACACTGCTGCCCCAGACCCTGCCTACATCAGCACCAATTCCCTTAAAATACAATGCAGATAGTCATGACAACACAGGGCTTTAACAGAAGCCATGGTGAGTAGCCAGGACTTCATTTAAAGGTGAGACACATCAGCCTCTGCATCATCTCTGTTAGTGCCAAATGCCTTTGGAGTGCTCATTTTGCTGCCCTGCCCTGATTTGGAGACTTTCTCTTTGCCATGATTGAGATAAATCCATTTGTTGCACAGCCCATAAACAATTTTACACTGATATCTAAAGGAACACTCCCTGGGCAAGAACAGAAACCAATAATTATGCAATATGCTATTATAACCTGGTAAGAAAAATTATATCACTAGCAACAGTTTAATGGTGATTGCTCAGTGCTTTCTCATGGATCCCTTTCTGCACAGGGACTGAATTCATGCTCAGCCTTGACTGAATGAAATCCTTTAAAGATCAAACACCTTTCTGATAGCATTTTCAAAATGTGGAATGTATTTCAAATAATGAATGACAGTGAAACTATTAGGAAAAATAGTGCTACTGCACTGTACGAGCTGGGATGTTGTCAAGGTGAGTAACATCTGGTTTAGTATATTGACTTGACTGGCAAGTAACCATGGTTTCTGCCTTCTTCCTGCTCTCCATTTACACACTTTCATTTACTGGATGAATATACTGGACTACAGGAAAGGAACTGTTTCTACACTTTGAGGAAAGAGAATCAAAGCAAAATATTCTCAGAGACTGAATGGCTGTGTGAATCATGGAAGAGCTGCAGAAAATATTGTAGAATTATTCAAAGGATTTGTTCTAACAGCTGACTGAAGTGACAATTCCAATGGCAAGGCTGGCAAACAGTTATCTGTCATTAAATGGTGCCAGAAAGCTGAAGTTTTAAAGCTCAAACTTGAGGTTTAGGACAACTGTCGAGGGATACATGTATTCCTCAGGGTAGCTGCAATTCAAAATTCCTTTTATTCTCTTGTTGAATTGTGCTGGTGAAAAGAGAAGTTTTGCTTTTTGTTTTTAAACAAAACCAATATAAATGCAGTGATCTGAGCAGTGGGTTTCTAAGTCATATCTTAAAGGTGTCCTTTATGTCAAATAGCAATTAATTGTCTAAAGCTTTGTACTCCCAAGTGCTGTTTTCCTTTAGAATCATAAAATCATGGTTGCCATTGGCAGACTTGCTGAGGGTGCACTCAGTCCCATTTCCATGTCCCAGCAAATGTGCTGAGCAGTGACATCCCAGTACCAGCCCTGAGGAGCCCTGGCACGGGGGTCTCCTCATGGACATTGAGCCGTTGGCTGCAGCTCTTTGAATGGGACCATCCAAACAGTTCCTCACCCACTAAGTGGTACCTGCCTCACACCCATGTCCAGCTTAGACACAAAGGTGTTGTGTAGGTGGTATCCAGTGCTTTGCACATGTTCTGGCAGATGCTGTCAGTCATCTAAACGTCTGTTTGGCTTTTATAGGGTTTTATCAGGCACTGAAAGTTACTTTTAAACTTCCCATAAATCCATTTCATGGCATCATACAACTTGGCTAGTTATTTATCTACTGGTTTTCTCATTTTTTTTAAACTTTGCTGGACAAAATAATGCTTGATTTGATCTGATTCATTTGTCATAACAATTATTATTATGGAAAAATGCAAAAACTGTATCAATAGCAAAGCCATTCTTTGCAATCAGTAATCAAAATTGATCTGATTAACATTCCTTTTAAATTCAGGTCTTCACAATAGGAATAATGGATTGTATTTAAAATAGTTTTTCAGATATTAGCCTTTGAGATGTTATCTGAAGTAATCTAAACATTCAAAGCTTTAAAGTTGATTCTTTGAACAAGATAAAGCAAAAATCTGGCATCTACAAAGAGTAATTTCTTTGGGGTATAGTGAGCTTCATCTTTCTCAAACCTCTTGAAAATGTTAATTAGCACAAAATAGAGAACAGAGAAAAATGTCTGCAGTCTTCCTTGGAGACTAAGATTTGGGACAAATAATTTTGCACGTGAAGTGAATATGCAAGTGTAAAGAGATTTAAATATCTGATTTTAATAGGTTTCATCCCACTGGGAGAGACACTTTTGATTATCTATGACCTATACCAATTATTGTGGTTCTCCCTGTAGGCAAGTCATAATTTTAACAACTAATCAAACTAAGCCTGAAGGTTCTGCAAAATGCCAAATATGTACTTGCACTCTTGCCAGTTACAGAGCTCATACTTGCTACCTGACCTTGTGTCAGTTTCTTAAACCACTTATTTTCAATCCATTGAAACGTTAATCTTTTAAAATAGAAATCCTTGGAAATCAAAATAAAACTTGATAACAAATTGTTGCTTCTTTGGTTTTGGTTTCACAGCACGTAAAGTCATAAAATAGCAAACTCTATTCATTTAAACTCTCAGTTTAAATGAAAGTTGGCTTGACAAATGCTGAGGCTGGAAATGTGTCAGTAGTGCAATGGTACAGGCTAAGCCATATTCTAAAGCAATAACCCCATTAAAATTGGTATCCAGTTCACAGCACCGACCTAATCTTGCTTTTTAGGTCAGTAGCACATCTTGTCTATTCACTCTGCAAAATAGACTTCAGGAAGCTCCTTAGAGTCAGGACTGAAAATAGTGCTCTGCTGAGGTGATTTTGCTCTTCTAAAAATACATTGGCTGAGGTGAAACAGGAAATTCTGCATTTATTCATCACAGTGCTCCATTCAGGAAGCGTTGTTGGGAAGCTTTAGTCAAGTCTGCATCTCTGTTCAATCTCTGCAGCCCCACGAATGGGAATTGGAGGAGATTTTAGTGTCTCCCTATGAGGGACAGGGTGTTGAGCTTATGGTGTTGTGGAAAAGGGCAAATTCATAACAGCAAACAAACAATCTTAGTTGTGCATAGTGTTGCACATGAATCTTAGAGTCAAACCCATTGCTTGAGGTGAAATGTTTTTAGGAAGTTGTTGCTGCAGTTGGACACAGAGTGAATGCTTGTCAAGCTTCTTCTCACAGAAGCTAATAGAGTTATACACAGTTAAACTTGCATTTAAATGAAATATTGTACATGTGTAGGAATATCTCTCTGCAGCTTGCAGGCCACAGGATGGCTTTTATATGTAAAATTAGTCCAGAATTTGAATTACTGTGGCCTGGTGATGCTTCTGCGCAATTGTGCTTTGAACAAAGAAAGTAAAGTAAGTATACAGCTCATTAGCTGAGACTCAGACTCTGACTGGATTTCCTGTCTCACTCTTAATGGAAATAAGCATTTCCTGATTAGAAAGCTTTGGCTGCACCAGCAGATGCTTTTGGGATGCTGCTGTTCAATTCAATTTGTGGCGTGTCAGCCAAGGCAGTACCTACAAAAATTACTGTTCCTCTCCATTGATAATTTATAAATCTAAATGCACACCAAGGTTTTCCTAACAGGATTGTTGGGTTGTAAAATCATTTGGCAAAACTTTAAGTCTTCATTGCTTCCTGAATCATGTCAGAAATTGGCTTATTGATTGGTGTTTTTGGTCAGCCATCCAAAAAATTTGAGATCTGAAAGATGGTACACAGCAGAGGTTCTAATTGTCATCATGTTTGTTTACATTGATGTTAATTAGCTTTAACCTTGAGTAATTTTACAATGTTAATTGTATTTACATTAACAGTTCTAATTTTGTTAAATACATACATTTTGTGTAGCATTTAATATTAACTTCATGCTGTTTGAGCTTGGAGCATTCCTAGTTAAATGCAGAATATGCATGGGTAAGATTTTTTTAAAGAACAAATAATATGCTATTGAAGTGCATTAAGGGCATTATAAAAACATATTCAAAACTAGAAAAACTAGTGTGAGATAAAATATAACAGATGCTAAATATTTGGTAAAATGGAACAAAAAGAAAAGTGCTATACAGCTGAATGGAAGAATATATGTAAAAAGGGATATAACAGTTTTTACTGGACTACCTAAAGTAATTGGAAAAGACTTGATGCTACTGAGAATCGAGCTGAGAATTTCTTTATTGCTCAGTTACTCATTATCATGATGCTTTTGCATTTCTTTCTTACAGCCAGAAGCCAAGTGGCACGGGCTGATCATTCCCACTTTGTTTAGGGCCATCCCCCTTTGGAGCAGATTTGTATTGCAAGGAGAGGAGTGGACTTGTCAAAACTGAATTAAACAGTAAACTAAGAATGCAGTAGTGTGGATGATCACAGGTCCTGTGTTTTAATTTTGTTGATAGAAATCTTTTTTCATTTATCAATGTAGATGTGGCTTAAGGCATCACCTGAGTGATGAGAACACAGTAAATATATTTAATCCAGCAATCACAGCCATGTTTTATACTCTTGATTTGGAGGCTACTGAGCTAATCATGCTCTGGAGTTGAAGTCTCCTTAATATTTATAGCGAGGGCTTGCTTGGAACTTAATTGTGTGTGATAATGAATCTTCTCTTTGCTTGAATGCATGTAAATATAACACAAGAGGCAGTAGGAGTGGCCCAACCTGCTCCTGCCCTTTTTGGAGCTCTTCTGTCAATAATGTGTCCTTTCAAGGACACCTGATCAGATGCCTCAAGTTGTTCAGTACACTAAATCAGGGACCTGCCAGAAATCTATAAAATGTGCTGTGCAGAGCTTATGAAATCCTGTTATTTTCTCTAAAAGCTGTCTCAAGGTGAAGTGTAGGTCAGTACTGGGATGGCCACGTTTAAAAGTGCCCTGAGCATCCCAGCTGTTGCCACTGAGTTCATAATTTGTTTGAGATGGTATTTCAGGCAAAAAACTCACTTTCTTCTCAGGAATCAAGAGCAAAGTATCACCACTAAGGTTGCTGCACTTGCCATCATCGACCAAGTGGGTGATGAGAGATGACAAATTCGTTTCCTACTCACAAATAAACTTGTGTACCAGCAAAGAGACTTTTACACTAAACAAAGATTTTATTTCTTAAGGAAATAGTAGCCTCATGTGAGAAGAGTTTGACATAATCCAAACACCTCAGTGCAGTCAGGATTGTGTTATGTATGATCTGATATTGGAATAGTCCACACTGACTGCTGCACCTGACTAAATAGGTGCATCCCAGACCTTTTGTAAGTAGTGACCATTATTGCCCGAGGTGAAAACAGAACTTTCCTTAAATGGAATCTTTTATAAAAGGAAAAAGTGAAGGAACAGAAATATTTCATATGTATTAGCAGTGAACAGTGAAATTCTCTCATTATAAGTAATTTTTGACTAAAATATGATAATTACTTATTTCCAAAGGCTATATGTTGATTATTATTTGTAGGTGAGGATTTGGCGTTTTTCCCCAGTGAAATAACAGTTCTTGCAATACTTTTATAGTGAATTATAACATTAACTTGATGGGGAGAGGATGCATGAATATAAATAATGTATTTCTCAGAACAAAATCATTTGGAATTACTATTGTAGCACCTGCAAATTTGGATTTTTATTCTAAAATTGACTCTGCAAAGCTGGACTTGATGCATAAATTAAGGAATGAAGCCTTTTTCCATGTTTACTGAGGCTGTTCTTGGTGTGCTGCTTTATGTAAAAGGCACACTGTTTAAGCAGGCTGTTTTCTTAAATGCTATTTGAAGTTATTTTCTTTGAGTTAAGCTGTCTCATTAAGCCTTTTTGTAGTGAAAACATAATTATGAATACAACTTTATTTAACTTAAGAAGATTTGTATTCCCACATTGTTGTCACTGTAGTGCTGGAAATATATAACTGTTAGGTTTTGGTTTTTTTTTCCTTCCAAACTCTTAAATTTGTATGTCACTTAAACATGTTTGCAAACTTTAAAATGACTTGTGAGTGCTGCTCTAGCATTTTCAACCTTGTCACTGTGAATCTTGATAAAATACTGATTTTTAGTTTTTGCGACTTGATGGGAAAGAGTGTCCCAAATCCAAAGACTTCACTTGCATCTTTAATTTCTGTGGGTTCAATGTCTCATGTAGGATGCTCCTCTGTGTGTGTGAAAGCTGCAAAAAAGGACCAAACCTGCACAAAATAATGCAAACCCCTCAATCTAGTTTTATAACTGAGACTTGTGCAACCAGCCACAGTCACTTTTGGATGTGACATCTTCATAGGTGAGTCTGGCCTCAAGACTGTGTATTTATTTCACTTTGAATGATTTGGGAATGAGATAAATGCCAAAACAGTAGACTTTTATTGCCCTTAACTCAGTAATCAACCATATTAAACAAGAAATAGTGAATTATAAAGCAGTCAGTGTTTCTGCATGAGAATTTAAAAACAGCAGATTTGTTCAGAAATTAAAAATAGTAGATTTTTTCAATATATAAAACCAAGAATTATTTACTCTGGCTCCAAATCAGACCCTTCCAACCTTTCAGCAGCAGTGTGAATTTAGGAATCTTGCAACTCTCAGAACATTTTAATTTTAGTGGGACAACCCACGTAATAGATGTCACCAGAGGCTGAGTGAGGACTTCTGAAATGTCTGTCTGTGTCTCAGATATATAAAGAAAACCATATATATAAAGAAGACTTGGGTACCTTAACCAAAAGCCTGATGTTTAGTGGCTTTCTGTTTCTGTCATAAATAATTATCCATATTCTCTTTTTTATCCTCAAATAAACAGCTCCAGAATATTTATAAGTTTTTCTGTTCATCTCAGGTATTGATTTAAAGTGACACATTAAAAAAAAGGTTTCAAGCAGTTTTCTGCTTTCTTGTCTTATTATACAGTCTTGACATTGATGAGTTGCAGTTGTTCTCAGTGACAAGCTGACTTGATGAAGGCTAGCAGTCTACTTTTGGGAGCAGAATGAATAGGAAGTGTGCCTGAAATGTTTGGAAATGATAGATACCTGCCACTGAGTGGTAAATGCAGTTTGAAATGACATTGTGGATAGCACATTCAGGTTATGATTTTGAAGTTAGTAATGCTCAAAGTGCCTCCAAATACTTGTGTCACCTGTTACAATAGATGTAACTACATTTTGCTCCAGTCAAATGGCACAAACCTGGAATAATTGTCCTCAGTTTGGTGGAGTTGCACCTCAATAACTGCATTGCAGTTTGCTGTAAAGTTATTATTGCCCTCTGCTTCAATGCTCATTCTTTTGTCAGTTATGCTTTTCATATAAGGTCATCTAGAAGAGTGGGCTCCATTAATAAGGCTTTACTAGTGCTTGAATATATGGAAGATATTTGTGGAAATGGGCAGTGGTATAGGATTACATGTTAAATTTAAAAAATCCTCTAGTTGGGCTACTTAGGTCTAAGTAATCACTTTTTTTTCTTCTCCCTGACTTACCATGTCATTCAGCTCTTACTAAGAAACTATTTTTTTTCCATTCATTTCAATTAGCAAAGGTGCACTATTATGGTAAATGCAAGTTCTAGCTTTTATTTCTCAGTAATCCTGCTCTGTGAGTAAGTGTCCAGCTACCCAATAACTAGCTTGGGCAGTTCAGATCATAAATCACTAATTTGTCATGTTTTTCCCTAATGAAAAAGAGGGTGAGTTACTTGGTATTCCAGTATGTGCAGGGCAATTTAGGGACAAAATCCATTGGTGCATTTGGGAATTTACTGGAGTGGAGAATCCCACTGGAGCTGCTGCCTGAGAAACATCTTTTGTTTTTTTGCAGTGAGAACTGTGCAGTGTCCTTGAGTTTGTGGGTGGGTTTGTGTGTGCTTGGTTACTGCAAACCCCAGCCCTTTGCTGAGTGTTTCACAGGGCTCAGCTGATTCTCTAACTCCTGCTGTTCCTTTGGTGCTTGAGCAGTTATTGTGGCTGCAGGCATCTCCCACACCTGAGGAAGGGCTGCAGCAATATTTAGGTGTGAGATGTGTGTGTTTAGCTGATGTTTCAATGAAAACTGTGAACTGAAACATGCAAAGACACAGGAGCTTCCAAAGATTGGTGTGCTTTGAAGCAAAACACAGATTTTGGATGCAGCCAGAAGACAGAGCCACCCTACTGACATGTTTTAATAAAAGTGCACCTATTTTCACTAAGACTTTGTCTTTCTGCATTTTCTCTGAAATGCAGAAATTAAGGAGAGTACCTCAGCAGTGCCACAAATAGCCCAGAATGTACCCACGTGCTCCAGACTTGCAGTGGTACCTAGGTGCCTTTTCATAGTGTCAGTTCTTTAAAAAGAACATTTTTTTAAATTTTTGAGATTTCACATATTTTTTTACTGCAGAAGACTGTATAAAGTATCTATTTTCAGGGATATTTCCTTAAAAAATTCCCATAGTTAGTTCTCCATAGGATTGTAAAGACACCCTGTGCACATTTCCCCCAGTAAAATTTACCTTTCAGCCTCTCTGAAGTTGGTGTTAGGGGCAATACATTCCAAATCTTAACCTGCATTTCATTGCACCCCTACATTGTACTGCTGCATAATTAATCCAAATTTTTTCTTCCCTCAGTTCCACATCATGTCTGCTTTCAGCAATAATCCATGGTGAAAATATTAAATTAAAGTACATGACTGCTGAGTGAAGTTTTTGTAGCATTTCAAATATACCAGATTGTCCAGGTAAGACAGACATGATGTACATTTTTTCCCAAATTCTTGCTAAGCCTGTTATAACTGTGATTAGGACTCACAAGCTCCTTTTGTTTAGAAAAATCAAGAATAATTAGGAAGGCAATAAGGATTAGTTGCCTGTTAAACTTAATAAAAAAATCATCTGCATATACATTACAATGAATGTAAACAATTGATTGCAGGAAATCTGGAGCACTTTTGTTGTGTCAGTTAAGATGATGCTGAGTTCTGAATTGATAAGTAGGAACACTTAGGATAGGCTGTCTGATTTCTGCTGTATTCAGGTATTGTCCATCAGTCACTTCTGGCATGGAGATGGACACTTCTCTCTGGGGTTTCTGTGGCACAGAAAGGTGTCTGACTGTAGCTCATTGTTTTGCTCATCAGGTCTGTCACTGCTTTCAAATCCACTTGCAAAAATTCTCTCAGGAGGGCCCATCCCTGTAATAGCAGTGGATTGGATAAAATGACTATTTTTTACCTTCATTCAGGAAGTGAAACAGCATTAGATTGAGTCACCTATACCTCAGTGTGCATATGAAACAAATGAAAAATTATAAAATCCCTTCAGTTTGATCCCACAAAGGTAACAAAATCTCACCTGCTTTGGCAAAATGTTACAGCAACACCAATACAGAATATCTTCTTTTCATTGTCATCTCTACCACCTTATATATATGGGAGATAAGTATCATGAAGGAGTTAACCCTCTCTCTTTCATTGGTCTCATGAAATACTTAAAGCTCCTAAAATAAATTATTGAAGATTCTAGTATTTTTAGGTTTAAATATAGATTATTTATTTCCTACATCAGTAGGCACTGGGTATCTAGGCTGGTAGATCCCCAAGGAGGTTTGCTCAGAGTTGCAGCACTCAGCTCTCAGGTATCTTTGATTTGAGTTGCCAGCATTTTCAGTAAAAGTATCAAGACTGGAAATGAGACTTGTGAAGGTCTGGATGCCTGATAGGGAACCAGAAAACAGCTAATTATTAAATAATCAACACAACTAAATACATCTTCTGTAATATGGGAGTTCATCTTCACAGGAGATAATTACTTTCTGCTCAGTTCCACTTTTCAATTCCTTTGCATGTACAAGAAGCTGGAGGAATGTTACTCTAACTAGAGCCAGGTGAAATTTCTGCAGTCATGACCAAATTTTGAATAAAATTATCCCAATCTGAGCCACCTCAGACAGGACAGAGGTTGGATCTGTTTTTCTCAGTACCACAGGACTTAGTTATAATACCTATGTGCTGTTCACATTGAGGGAAACCAGTGAACCTTTCACTCTTGTAACAATACTGGAGAGCTTTGGACATTCCTGTTCTGCCAGAATAATTTAGCACAATTGTAATTCTAATCAATGAAGTGATTCATTTATAATTGAAAAAAAAAACTAGGGAAAATAAAAGGGATTTACAACTTAAAATGTATTTGATTTTTTTTTTTTTTTTTGGGTAAAGTAATTTTATCATAGTGAATAAAATTCAGTCATTTAAAACCTGATTTCATTGTGTTAGGCCTTAGTAATAAACAGGAAGCCAGGAGCAGTAAATATTTAATTGGCTTACCTAGATCAAATGAGATTGTGCTGTATAGTACAATATTTCAATGCTCTTATTGAATTTTCTTTTTAGTAGGAAGAGTTTATCTTGAATTTCTGAGAAATTTCCTTACTGCATTTTTAACACCTACTTTTAGTAGGTAAAATGTTCCCTTCAGTGAAATACACAATAAATCAAGAAAGGTTGGTTCAACTGCTTGAGTGTGCTACAAGCACAGTAATCAAAGAAATAAGGAGGTAATTCTTCTGCTAGTAACAGTAATATTGCTTTTGAACCAGGACTGCATTGAGGTATCACTGCCTTTCAGTATTTTAAATACACTGCTGCCTCTCTAGTGGGCTTTCTTCCAAGAATGAATTTTCAGAGCTGAATATGATGGGGGAAAAGGCATCTCTTGCAATGCCATTTTTGGTTTTGGATACAGTCTTTTTGTTAAAGTGTCTTCTATCCTGTATAGGATAGACTGTGTAACATTTGATTCTGGACATAGCATTGAAAGACATAACTCCTATTTCCTGGAACTTAAAGTCTTTATTTTGCATTGAGACTTTTTCTTCAGTCTGAAATCTTTCAGAATGTAGAAATATATGTGTAATGTAATAGAAACATATTTAGTAAAAATTAATAATTCCTAAAGTTGAGAGAAAAATCATTAAAAAGAGATGAGCACTAAATATTTGGATTGCTTCAAAGCATGCAAAAAAGAATTTTCTAAACAGGTTTCTCATTCTGGATTCCTATTTAAGAACAGGCCATGGAGACTGTATTGACTGTCTGTGCAAAAATACAATGTCTGAAGTTTGATAATAGAAAAGAAGTGCTTCAGCTTTATGGAAAGTTCCTAAAAAGTTCTGTTTTTTTTTTTTTTTTGATAAGGGAAGTCTCTATTTGTGGTACCCCAATTTCCATTATTTTGCAATATTGGCACAGAAGGCTTCCCCTGTGTTGGACAGCTCTGTGAATTTTTAGTGCCAGAATCACAGGCAGAGCTGTGAAACAGACAGCATTTACTTATATTTTATAAGGCTATTTTTCCATAGGGTCTTAGCAGGTGTTAGTGTAGCTAATGCTGCTCTTAGGCTTGATTTCAGTGGATTTTCAAAAAGTTTGAACACTTTGTTATATAAAATCCCATTCTTTCCCTCAAATTACCTTAATTCATTGCCTTCTTGCTATGATAGTTTAATTGAGTGTAGGGTATAGAGCTAATTTACTTCTCTTTTGCCATCCTAATAGTTCTCATTTTCTTTATTGAAATAATAATTACTGCCTTTAGATACAATAACTGGGAAATTACTTTTTCTAATAACTTAGGTTATCATATCATCATCATCATAGTAAAAATCATTGATGCACCAAAAAGAGTTTTGTGACTTCAAATTAGTTTAAAGTAGCTGAAATTGCTATAAAAGTTATATTTGTATGGTCATCATTTAACCTTTCTTCAACAGACTTCATTGTTCTGTGCAGGAGGTAAAAGACTGGGAAAATACAAGTTTATTTTTCTGTATTTCTGTATTTTTAGCTGTTGAGGAATACATCCAGTTCTTTTAGAATAAACTTGCTGTTTTCACAGAATTTATCCCTCCACCAGATCTCTCTGAATGGTACAAGTGAAGAAACAAAGATTTAGTGCCCTAAACCAGATCTCTTCTGCAATTACATAAGCATGTGCTATAAAAGAAGGCTTAAGTGTTAGAAAAAGAACAATGCAGTGTTGATAATGGCTAAAGGTGATTATGTGAGGTCTGTGTTAACTACTTTAAAAAATGAGAAAACTGACACTTAAAATGTGTATCAGAAGAATTACTACACAAGCATTACACACTGGATATGTGAGCAATTAAAGCTGAGGCAAAGAGTTTTTGATTGCTCATCTTCTGCAAACTGAGGGCACAATAAGTGGAATAGAAAATAAGATTGTGGCTTCTAGTGTGCATAAAACTGAATTTTGCTCTTACACTTGCTTAAGTAATTCAGTGTAATTCATTTTTATTAACATGTTCATCAGGCAAGATAAGCTATGAATGGGATTGTTTTCCTCCCTCCTGCTCTGTTGTCAATAATTATTTTGCATGTAGTAATGAAATGTTTTTCTTTAGAGGTCAGGGTAAGAAGGAATCTTTAGACAGCCGAGTGGGACAGGCTCCATGTGCTGGATCTGAAAAACTTTCTAGCAATGTAAAAAACTAGGTAATGATAAAATTCTATAAATTATGTAGAAAAAAATGTATAATTTATTTATAGGACTTGCTACCTGATCTATTTTTGAGTCTTTCCATGATTTCACTGGGCCAGAGTCCAAAAGACTTCACTTTTGAGATATGTGTGCAATAAGAGGCAAGTACATATTCCTTTACCTGGCATCCTGTGAATGCTCTTCTCTACAATGCCAGGGATGAATTTTCACAGGAAAGCTGTGCAATGTGGTACCACTTAGTCTCATAATTATAGGGAGTTAGCAACCATCATTAATGGTTATTCTTCTTACTTGGCAGAGCAAGGTCACCTGACTGATATGTAGGCACTTTAACAACAGCTGTGTGAATAACAGGATTGCAGTGTCCCAGTAGGGAGCTGGAATATGTTTAGAGTCTCATTATTGAAATTATTATTAATGTTTAATTAACAAAAAACCAGCAACAACAAGAAGAAGATCAAAATGCCCCCACTCTGAATTTTCTGGGTGGTGAAAGAGGTTTGGGGGTTTTTTCCCCTCCCAAGATCAGAATTTTTCACTCTAAATTAGTCTCAGTCATGAGTTGTTTCTTTTGGGCTCAGTTACTGGTGTGACACTGGAGTGAGTCTCTGTGCATCTCCAGTTTGATGTTTGTGTCTCTGGTGGCTGCTCTCTCCTTTGCACTGTGAACGCAGAGCTTGAATCCCATGTCCCTGTCACCTGATGGACATGGACAGGAGGGAGCCTCTGTTCCAGGAGTGCAGCAGCACCTCCAGCTGTAGCTGCTGATGCTCAGTCAGTGCCTGGTGTCCTTCTCTTGTCACAAGACCAAATTTGAGCTAGGACAGCAGTGTCCCAATATTGGTGTGAAATGGTTGTGTTTTGTTCCAGAAGTTGGTGGATTTTTGTGGCAAGGAACTGGTCTGTCTGAGGCATGTTAGAATGGAAGGTAATATGCTCCTTGAGCTTTTTTAAAATATTACTTTGGTTGTTGCTTTGTACCAGGCAACCCGAATTAGACTGCGTTTGTATGTGCAAGATCAGTATAACTGCACAAAAAAAGAGAACAGAATGGTTTTATTGTCACATGGCCACCTAAGACCTAACTTTCTTCTGTCTTGTGGTCTCTTACAAAACATACAAAGCAACAAAAGAAACTGAGCCCACACTGTATATATTTATTCTTATACCATTTAATCTCTTTGGAAACATAAGTTCAGTATTATGATCTGTAATGCAGTATGGCTTCTCAGGGCTTAAATTGATCATAATCAATGATTTGCACATGATGGGGCACTGTTATCCATTGCAATTTTGTGATATAATTTTAAATATTACAGTGTACATGGAATTGCTTGTCCTCATGTTGTTGTGGTTTTGCTCTAAAATTCTGGCATTAATTCTTTCTACCATTTCCTGGAGCAGTGCACACATCAGTACTAGTGGTGGGAAAAGAAATAGATGCCATCTCATGCTTCCCAGGAGCTTTGGCTAAGTTAATGCTGGAAATGTATTTATCTTCTATTGTGCAAGGTCAATCTCTCTTCTTTTAGTAGGAAAAGGCACCAAATGCTCTGTGCTGCTTTTTGCCTAGCATATAGGATAGAAAATATGCCACATCTCAGCTCACAGATTTCCCAGTAATAAACTATAGGTGTGCAGCACTTCCTGAGTGAAGAAGATGGCAATATCTTTGAATCAAAGGCACTGCAAATAGAGAGGTCTTTCCCTCAAGACATACATATCAAATATTTAAAATGGAATGGGAAAAGACACTAAAGAGACTCCCATCTGAAACATTTTGCAAGAAGCACAGTTTACTTCTCTAAAGAGCATTGCACTGTGTATCACAGAGACAAGCCAAAGCTTGTGTTGTAATGACTTGAAATAGTAAAATATCACCAGGGTGATTTATCCATGGCAGAACTCTCTTGACTTCAAATAGCCTTATGTACTTTGCTCCAAAGCTCTAATTTGCCAGAAAGAAAGGAGTGCACCTGGTGACAGTTATTTCATTCCAGTGTAGTGCTGACTTCAAGATGTAAATAATAATGGCCTGGTTAAAAGAAAGAAGCTTTGATTCTGTTCATTTTAAATAACAGCAGAGCATTGACTGCATGCACAATGTAGTTCCTGCTATGAGATTTACCCAGTAAGAACACTTGTGACTCTATTAGGCACCTTTAATAAAAAGCAAACAAAGCTGTCTGGTGTCTGCACATTGTTCCAGGGGTGCTTCAGCAGAGCTGTTGTGTCAGAACCCTGCAGAGCTCTGGGTGGGCAGAGTTTTCAGATCTCTTGAGGCCTGGACAAGGCTCCCTGGGGAGCTGCAGGACTGAAACACCTCCTCAGTCATTCAAATGTGTGTCGGATTAAGTCTTAGTAGCTCAGCAAGGATTTTTCCTCATGTTAATGTACTGCAAAATCCATGTTCTGCAGGTCATAGTTTTGTAATTGTCAGACTTTAGGCAGCATTAGTACTATCTTAGGAGGGTGTGGGAAAATAAATCAGTGGCCCATGCTTACTTCTGAGTGTATTGACTATCTGGTGATGTGTAGCTGTTTTGAAGCAAAAACTCAGACTTCTTGTCAAGACTTTCACTGCTGTTTACCTGAATGTACAGTTATGATTTGACAGGTCTGTCTGGTTTTAAATTTGGTGGGCTGATCTGTTTTCAGACTGGGATTTCTGCTGATGAGAGCTGTTACAGTGTTGCTTTATTAGCATTCTTACTAACTCATAATTGCTCTAGACATGCCATCAAGCTCCATCCTCTGTTGTGCTAAGCAGGAAGCAGACTCTGACCAGCATTTCTAACCAGCTGAGGGAGCTTTTGATAAAAACCATTAATGGTCCATAGGGCCAGAGAGAACATAATGAGGATCTTAACACCAGAGTCTAACATTCACCTGGAAATGTGATTGCCAGGCTAGTACCTGTGCATATTTCACTCAGGTCCTCAGCAAGCACATCTGCCTTGGAAGTTACCCCTGCTTTTAGCAGAAGGTTGGACTAGATGACCTCCACAGGTCCCATCCAGTCTCAATAATCCTGGGATTTTGTGATTTCATTTTTGAAGGTTTGTGACAGTAGGTTAATCTCTAACTCTTTCTGTTGGTGCTCTGGCCTGTGTTGCTGGAGTATTTTATGCTACTAATACTGCTAGCAGCTAGGGATGCACACTGGAAGAGTAGAAAGAATTTATTTGGTACCTTTAAAATAAAGTTTTCCTGTCTTTCCTGCATGTTCTACATAAGCAAGCAGGTTTTAAGTGTCCAAAAATGGTAAAATCCTGAAAATTTCTTCAAATAGGAGGCTTGAAAATATATTACTAAATACATCCTCTGAAAGGCCAGGGCACCATTCAGTGTTTAGCAGAGTGTATCTTTGAAGCTGCCAGCCTAAACATTTGAGCTGTTGTACAGCCTCCTTTGCCTCTGAAGTACAAAAGGAATAAGGGCAAATCAATTTCAGTCATGGGCTAAATGGAAAGTCTGGAGCAAGAAATCCTGCCTCTGAGATTTGGCTGTAGAACACACAGATAACTCTTTCACCTGCTCTGGCTACAGACAGGAAAGAAATGATAAAGCTGGCATGTTATATCATCAAACACAATATTCTTTATGGTTCTATCCCTGACTTTTTTTATCCCATAGGGAAGTTTTCATGAGGTAAGGGCATGAACTCAAACCACTTGGCAAGTGTACAAACTGACCTTTAATCACCAAAGATAATGGGATGTAAAGTCTACATTTGTATTAGAATTGTTGCACTTTGTAGCTTATGTCCTTTCTGATTTAAAATTTTATAACCACCTTTAATGCTACTAGTATGTAAAAGATGAAGGAACATGGTGTAATGGTAGTGAAAAACTGGACTTAAGTATTCCTCAGATAACTATTCTGAGGATTTTAACTGTATTAAAAATCAAAGTAGTTTTAGGTGAATTTACTATCGAATCTTCCTGCTTCCTCCAGTTCTAAATTTTAAAGAAAGAATCTTATTCCAAAAGCTTCCCATGTTTGCCTCAGATTAAGTGGACTTGCCTTATGTGCTACTGCTGTGGATTTCTGTTCCACAGTGAACTGCAGCCACTGCTTCGTTTTGGTCTCTAACTGTTTTGCAAAGCATTTTTTGTTGTGACACACAAGAAGTGAGTTGAATGGCAATGGCTAGGGTGAGCCTCAGCTTGGTCTAGCTGGTATTATTCATTTATTGAGTTACAAATATAAAACCTGTAAATTACAGGGAAATAATTGGAGTGATCAAAAGCTTGATATGATGCCTGTTCAAGAAGTGGGAATCTTCCTGCTGATTTCTCTGCTTCTAATCAGGCTCCTCAATTGCATTTTTATTGTATATATAGTTGTTACACTCCCTTGTCCTGGCATGTTTAATATTAGATCTGTGAACTCTTATGGTGAAAGGTGACCATGTCTTTCTTTGCTTTGGCTAGGAGATAGGAGTGTTCCTCAGTCTTGACTAACAAATTTAGGCCCTACAGGGATACAAACACTATTATTATTATCATTATCATCATAATTTTATGCATTCAAGTGTTCTTGTTCACTTGTCTATTGCAAATACTTTTATCTGTGTCTTGTTCAGGCTTGTATGAAGCAAATGCAATTGTGTGCTGAAACAGGAGGCTGATCCCATGAACTTGTGCATAGCCTTAGAAATATAAATTGTGTCATTCAACTTCATCCCCTTGTGCAGCTCCATTAAATATAATCAGCAGCTGTTGACAGGGATTCAATAAGTGGTATCTGAAATTAAGCCATGTAGCCAGTCTTAGCAAATGCTTAACAAGGGTTGGACTTGTACATTTTCCAATTTGGGTATGAATGTTGTCATGGGAAAGGATTAATGTCCTGCCATTTTCTGCCCTTGTTACAATCTTTTTTTTTTTCCCAAAGAATGTCATATCAGAATTTTAATGTCTTGTATAATCTGTGAATTATATCATTGTGCTCTACTGCTTTGACCTTTTCTACATACTTTAATTTGATAGAGTAGCCATTCCAGTGCTCTCTTTTTTAACTGCTTTATTATCCCATAGGGAATGTGTAGTCTGGGCAGACGTTCAGGATGCACTCCACTCTCATTTTGACTGTCTGTCTTTTCATTGCTTCACAGGGCTGTTACTCAGGCCTCATATCCATTAATTGGTACCTAAAAGGAAAGTAGGCTTATCAAGGAATGTTATAGAGAAGGAACAACGTGTTCCAGAATACTGAGAAGTCAAAGTAGAGTTGCATAACATATTTCTTAAAGTAGTGTAACTATATGTGTTCCCAGATGACACAGAATTAATTTGCACTATGACAAAGGTGATATCAAAGTGGAAAAAGAAATAATTTTCACCAGTTCTCATTATGATCTGGAGATAGTACACTTGTGGCCTTAGTGCCACAATGATTGCAAAATGTATGATGAATTGAGGTAGCACCAGACATTGCATTTTGGAAGGGTACAGGAATAATGTTTCAATATTATCAATGCCACATCTGTGGTTGAACTAGACCAGAGTATTACAACTGTAAGAAAAAAATGTTTAATTTCACTGTTTTCTTTTGAGGGTTCATGAGGGGAGTGAGTGATTTCACTTTCTCTCATGCCCTAACAGAGTTTTGCCAGTCTGCTGTGCAAATGGTTGTTCTTTTGCATGACAGAAGGGCTTTAGGTGTAATTTAAAGTCCTATTTTGTCAAACTTACTCTGGCTTATTTATTCAATGCCATTTTCATGAGCTTTTGTACTTAATGTACTCTTTGAGTAAAATAATAGAATTTGCTATGACTGGAAGGTTTAGAAAGAAGAATCAGGGCTAAGGAGAAACTTGTGTAGCAAAGAGAGATTCTGAGCACAAGTTACTTGAAATGTACTTTTAAACGTTTATCAGAGGAGGTGCCTCTCACTGTGCTTTGATCACTTAAAACTCATGAAACTTGAGATAAATTTTAAGTTATAAGAAAAAGCATGTATAAGCTATTGACATTAAACCAAGATATTTCAAAATTTGGGAATGTATTTCTGGCTCCTCACCCTGCTTTGAAACAGCAAATATTTTTAATAGCAACAAAAGTATTCACAACACAGAGCAACATCTCCCTTTCACATCCATTGCTGAGAAGAGTTTCAGCCTCAAGGCCTTGCCATTGATCAAATGTTGGCACTGCAAGGGCTGTTTTTGTCTCTGGGGCAGCAGCCTTGGCTCTGAGCTGGAGCACCTACAGACCCTGCTCTGTGCTGCTGTGCACCAATGTGCCCAGGAAGCTGAAGGGACGCGGAGGAGCCAGACCCAGGCTGAGCTCCCCACACTTTGTGCCCAAATTGCTGCACCCTGGATGCTGTGAGCTAGCTTTGGGAGAATTGCTCAGCCTTCAGTCACCCTTTGGAGCCCCCACACTCTAAGCACAGATAAGAATCCCCATGTTTCCATGTTTTCTTAGGTTACAGACACAGAAGGTTTGGAAAAGCAACAGCCCATGGGATGGATGCATAAAAACTCTCCCTGAAGTCACTGTGACTCCTCCCATTGATTTCACTGGGAATTTTGGTCAGCACTGTGGTTTGCAGCGTCCAAACCAGCAGGAGGGAAGACTTGGTTTGTAACTTGCAACCAGAAAACAAAAAATAGATGCCATGGCTGAGAAGATGTCTTACACCCTTCTTTCATTTTTTGTCTTTCATTCACTTCTTAGTATTTATGCTAAAAAACAAAAAAGAAGCATTTTTTAGGAGCTTCTTTGTCTGATTTCAGTATATTATTTTTTTATGTATTCCCTCCCTTTATTGCAATTCATTTTCCTCATCTTTTGTACATTTGCTAACCAATCAGTGGCTCTCTCAAAACTTCCCTAGAAGATTGTCTTTTATTATAAAGTGCTATAATCACCCATCTTAGTGATACACTGCAGAAGGCACAATAGCTCCAAAAACAGACAGACAATTGGTGCTTATTTTCGGCCAATTTTCATTTATGTGATTTTTCTTTTTTTTTCTTTTTCTCCCCCCCCTCTTCTTTCAAATGCCTGTGAGTAACTACTTGACTCTTTGAAGGTCCCTCTGATGTGACTCTGCCTTAGGAAGATGACTCATTGTTCTGACCTTCACTTCTCTCTCCTCATTTTGATGAGGCAGCTTTCCGTTTTGTAAAACAGAAAGCTGTTTTCACTTGCAAAATCATTTTATTGTGCCAGTCAAATTGCACAAGTCCTAGCAGGATGAATCTCTGATTTCCCATGAAGGCTGTGGGCACGTTTCAAGAATCTTGCTTTGTGTGCTTGTGTTTTAAGTTTTTCTCATTTGTTTTTGAGAACCAACTCAAAACATTTGCAACACAAATCCTTCCTTTGTTTGTTTTGGTTTTGTGTTTTTTCATTAACTGGTTGAGTAATTTTGGTGCAGATGGCTCTTAGAGAGTCCTCTCTATGCATAAGCATTTCCCTTTGGTAAGAATCAGGTGCTCTGGCAAGTAGACATGCAAGGTTTTCTTGATTTAAAATAAAGGGAAAATTCATTTAATATTTTAAAAATGGTCCTTTTCTTTGATGGAACCTACTAGAAAGCACACAGAGGATTCTCTAAAATTGCTAATGTTAGATGTGTGTGTTGTTGCACTGAAATTCTAGCAAAGGAAGAAAAGTATTTATTAGAATGAACTTCTTATGAACTTGGAGTAAACGCATCCTTCCTCATTTTCATTTCAAGAGAAGTTTCTTAGGGACTTCTGTGCTTCCTAATGTTTTTATTTCCCAAAGGCCTTAGAAAAACATATTTAAGTGTCCATTGCTATTTTAAACTTTACAGAAATAAAGAAGCAGGGTTACTTTAATCTGATCCTTTTAAGCTTTCTGCAATGATGGGTTTACTACTCTCCCATTAAAAAACATCTGAATTATTACAATTTTTATAGTGACTGCCATTGTCAGTACAATATGGGTTTTTTTAAGTGCTAAAAAATTTTGTGTTAGCTTATCAGAGTCATGCCTTTCTCAGAGCACATAAATAAATGCACTTGACTTCATTTTAATCTAGGAAACACCTGAATTATGCTGAATTGTTTGAGCAGACTTCAAGTATGTTTCCATATGGGGAAAAGATGAAAAAGAGTAAAAGAATCTAATTTTCAGGAACCAATTCTTGGCTTATGATGTGACATCAAACCAGAATAACACCAAGAAGTCAGTTCTATTTGAGGATTTTTAATAAGATTTACTCTACTTTTGTGCAGTGTCCATGTAAAGCTGTGTCAGTTGCAATTTTCTTGTGTGGCATGGGCAAAGCCATGTATTGACTGGGTGATGTTCAGGTGACAGAAATCCAGACCTGGTTCAAAGTGAGGTGTAATGGGGAGTTAGGTTTTCCTTCAGAGAGGGTTCCAGGCCTGTGAGTGTTGAGTCAGTGCCATCTCTGTGTGCCTTTCCCATTTCCTGTGGGTTGGCTCAGCCTGGGCATTGGGTTTGCATGGCCAGGGTTTCTCATGGAGATCTCTTTCCCATGGGAGGGACCTCTCCTCTTCTCTCCTCTCCTCTCCATCTCTCTCCTCTTTTGAGCTCAGAAGTGCTGAGTTCTTTAATTAGGGTGCAGTTCTGAAGAGACAACCATAATTAGGACTTTTCTTTTTCTTAAGTTATCTTTACTGTTTTTTTTTTTATTGTTTACAAAATCTCCAATACTGATTTGTTCCCCATGTTATTTTCTTTCTTTGCCTTCCTCATAGGGAGCTATTTATAGTGCATTTTAGTAGCTGTATGATAGGTAATAAATACAAATGCAGATACCATTCTTTGTCATAGACACAGTATTCCAGTATTTCAAGTTTATGAAGCTAGTTTTAAACTGGCTTTTTGTTTTTATACTTATATTACCCTAATTTATAGTTCTCCTAAGACCTATGGAATAGGCACTGAAATGATGAAACTGTTAAACATTTTCAGACAATTCTTCTCATAAGCTTGGTTTCAGTTGTTGGCCCATATTCCTGATAGAAATAGTACTGCTGTTATTTGAGTGCAGTTTAAAATTTCTAAAGTTTGGGGGAAAACTCTGGAAGATTATAAGAAACAGGAAATGTATCAATTATTCTGTGCATATGCTTTATCCAAGAAATTGAAAGCCCAAGTTTTCATCTGAGAACAAAATCAGAATCTCTCCTAATGAAGGAGGAATTAAGTTACAGAGAAATACAAAGTCATTAACATAATAAATAACAATTCATATAATTTATTAGAGATACCTCTGAAATTGAGATAAAGGTGTATATTGATAAGGCTTTAGAACCTTTCCTATTTGCATAGAAAAATTCCATTAAAAAAAGGGTCCTCTGTTCTTTACACCTCTTCAGTGTTGATTGTTTTCTCATTGTCTATAGCATATTTGAATTCCTTAACTTTTTAAAAAGCTGCTGTGTGAGCAGCTCATTTTAGATGACTTTCTAGTTAAAAACATTGCTGTCTTATGCTTTAATAACTGTTGGCACTAATTTATTTGTTATTTGCACATAGACCCTCTGGATTTGGTAGTTTATGAATGTTTTAAAAGTTAAATTGATCGATTTTATCTTTTTTTTTTTTTCATCATTTTAATTAGATGATATGAACTCCCTTCCATCTATGGACCATAATCTTCCCACATGCTGGGTTTTTCTCGGCTTTCTCAGTTCAGGAATATAAATCCAGATGCTACCATAGACTGTATAATTAAAACCTGACTTAATCATCATTGCCTTTCAGACCCAGATGACAGGACATTAAGACAAAATGAATAATCTTTCTACTTCTAGTCCTTCCTTCCCCTTCAAACCCTTCAGCTGGTGACACTGTTTGAACAACAGTTGCCACCTCCCAGAAGGAGATTGTAGCTCCCCTGTTTTGTCTGCCAATAATACCCCTGTACCTGTTTCCTTCACCAGTTTAGTACCAGAGAAAGCATCAGCTGTGCAGCCCTTCTCTAGTATTCTCACTCTAGAATTAGACTGTAAACAAAATACTTTTGTCTCAGTTTGAAAAGACAGGTCCTGCTAAGGAAGGCAGGAACCTCCCCTGAAATGGAAAATGTAAACCCCCTCCCTTCAAATTATTATAATTTTGAAATTAAGGAGTGCTCTCAGGTAAAGATATGGGAATAGGAATAACAGTTCTTTACTAGGAAAATTAAAAAGAAATACAAATGCAATAGCACAAAAAGAAAAGCCACTGACAGAGTCAGAACACAACCTGGCCCCCTGTGGCTCAGGGTGGTGGCACAGTCCCATCCCAGGGGGGCTCAGCCCTCCTGCAGTGCCAGCTGTGGTTCTGCTGGAGCAGGGATCCTGCACAAGGGGGGAGTTTTCCTCTGCAGCTCCAGGGCTGCTGGAGATGGGCCTGCTCTCCCTCTGGGAATGCAGTGGGCAAAGGCTGCTGTGCTGTTCCAAACCTCAGATTGTATCCAGGTAGGAATGCTTGGCTCCTCCCCCTGGGCAGCATCTCCCAATGGGATGATGGAATTTGATCAGCCATGCAGTGACCCTCACTGGCCCATGAACAGCAGAGATCTCCTGGAGGGAGGGATAAAGCAAACTGCCCAATGAACAGAAGATAACTGCCCCACCTCTAACAGATGGGAATAGCATACATGCCCACAGCCTAAGACAGCTGTGTTGAGTGTCCTGCCACTTTTGAACTCTGAAGAAGAATGTCTTTGTATTTATGCAGTGGATTTTACTGGTTACACCTCAAACTATTCCATTTCCTCAGCATCTCTAGCGTGGTTTTCTAAGGAGCTGAGAGACGTGTGGTTGCACTTTGTGTTCTGTACTCCCAAAGCTTCTCAGCCTGTCAGCTGATTCTGTGTGGGTTTGACAGAAGTCAGATGGCATTTAATCCCTATTTTGTGGATCTCAGCCTGTGTGAACATCAGAATGCTTGGGCTGAACCATTGCAGGACAGTCAGAAAGTCAGCAGCATCTCCCCTTGGAAACTGGGAGATTTTGCCTTGCAGCAAAATTAGATTTTTCCTGTTAGAGCTCCAGACTGAACTAATAGTTATCTATAGCTATCCTGGGCTGAGTTATCCTTACCTCTTCCTAAAGATACTTTCCCTTGAGAAACTGCAAGGACAAGATCTGTGGGACTGTGTCTTGTCTTTCTTTCGTCCAAATTAAGAAAATAGGAAAAGTGTTTGCAAAGGTAAAAAAGGACTGTTGCAAAATCTGGACATGTTTTTACATCTTATTTCATGACAGCTTCATGAAAACTGCTTATCTGACAACCAGGTTGTTTTTTCTAAAACACGAAAATCTCCTTAAGGTTCTGAATACCTGTGCAGAGTGGATGCACCCTCTCTCTGGTGTCCTGCCATATTGAGGTTTCTGTACAAAAAGCTTTTACCCAGATCCTCAGGAATTTGTACAAAATCTTGGTACAGAGCTCCCATATTTTTCTAGTAAATGGCCATCTATCTACAATCTTTTTTTAAAATATATATTTTTCATTCTTCCTGCTGTGAAACTAACCCTACTTAAAATGTGTAGTAAAGGAGGGGAATTGTAGCAGATGGCAGATAATTTTGAAGATAATAAAGTCCCTTTGATTTCACTTGGATTATTTAGCCATCTCTTATTAGACGTGTTCTCTTTGGATTTAGGAAACTATTTATGCTTAAAAAACTGCTTGATCACAGCCCAGAGGTGTAGCTTTTAATGTTTCCTTTGGTGCAATTACACCAAATGAGGTGAAACAGAGTTTGCTTGGTTTACATGAAAGCTGAGAGGTAAAGAACCCCTACAGTTAAGAAGAAAACCTAAAATTACTGTAAATATTGTAAAATGCTGATTTCATGGAATAATGTTTGAAGTTAACCTGAGTATGCAAAAAAAAAAAAAAAAAGAAAAAAAATTTTGCAATTAATGCATTGCCGTGTTCCTGCTCTCAGTGCTGACCCATAACAGATGTCAGCTATGGTTATACAGATACTTTTTGGACTAATATTGCTGCTGGGCCTGTAATTAGTTTTCTGTCTGGCAACATTAGTGGAAAAAAATAATCAATTAATATTTTTGTTTTGCGCCTGATGACTTCGTAATTTTTGGGGTTCCAAGCAGTAGTGCTGATTGTTGATCTTAAACCATTTTGTTTCAAAAGAAATGTAAAGTAGCTAAAATAGAATAATTCCTCTGATTTTGGTTCAAATCATGCACATTTGCCAAGGTAAGAAGGAGAGCCATTGCAAAGGGAGAAAGCTTCCAGTGAAGTTTGGTTGTCGAGCTACCTCTGCTCTTCTGTAAAAGGTACTCCAAAAAGAAAGTTGACTTTCTGGAGAGTGTCTCTACCTCCTTAAGGTGCTGTCCTAGCACAAGGAGATCTGGGTGCAGTGTGTAACTCTGGGATGGTGTAACATGTTTTAGATCACAGCCTGACCTTACCTATCAGGCTTTTTGCCTTCTTCAGGAGAGAAGAGTCTCCTAAATAGCACTTATTGCAGAATGCCTAATGTGCTTGAGCAGTGCCTTACCCAATGGGCTAATATCCACATTAACATGTGCAACATAATAAAAGTAGTAACATAAGTCAAATAGCAAACCATTAGAAGATATGACTTATATGGATGAAACAATTTCCTCCTGTGTAATTGAAATTCAGACTCTATAAAATCAGAAGCAATACACCCTCTTTGCAGAGCTGTAGTATCACCATTATTGCCATTCTTATAATTTGAATTAATCATATGCTTCCTTACTTGCAGTTTAGTTCTTGCTCAGGCTCTTAAAGTGCCTTTTCCTTCTCTCAGCAAAAACAGTGGAGAACAGTTTTGAAGGTAAAACAGAAATTCTTTCGGAGTGTGATGCAGTTTCGTTTCTTAGACATTTGCTTCCAGTTCCTTTTGAAAATCCTTTTAGGTTTTTGCCTGTCTACCATGAATCTGACGTAAGAGAAACAATCCTTTCTGTTCAGGATAGCTCATTTCTACCTTGGGGAGTTATATTGAAAAAATCCTGTCTTTAATTCCCATGGTGTACATCTTAAAAAGAAGTGGTTGTAATTTGAGGGACTGTAGACCATAATTTGTTCTGTTGCTGTTCTGATGGGGCCACAGAAATATCTCATGGATATTTAGATAGCCATGAGTGCTGCAATTCATTAGAAAAATAAACCAGGAGAGATGTCAGGGGCTTACTCTTAATGTTGGTTTTATTTCATGTGAAGTCTGCTGGAGGAGCTGAGTGTAAATAATCAAATTCTAATGATTCCAAACTCCTCCCTCTGAGTTTGAGACCCAGCACTGGGATCACGTCTGCTAGCACTGATACAAGAAATGTACTTTACTGTTGGCTGTGTGGGAAGAAATTAGTAATTTAAAATGCTTTAGCTTTGTGACTGTTGATAAGCAAAGGGCTGGATGTGGAGAACCACATTTTCCTTCCTGTCAAATGGAGCTGGGCCCTGTCACAGCCCTGTGGAGACAGGGACTGTGTTCCCTGAGGATTTACCACATGAGAAGGGCTCTGCAGTTTGTGCACAGCACTCTGCTGCAGCCTTTATCCAAAGTCCTGCTCTGGTTATGGAAGGAGTCCTCTTCCTGTGTGGATTTATGAGCTCTTCACTCACCTGCACCTCTTGTCAGAGGTTAGCTTTTGGGACTCCTTTTGGGAAAGTTTGATAAATAGAAAATACCTGGCCCCCATCCCGAGCTCTAAGCATTAAAATCCCATTAACTGTGTGTGTAATGAACATTTAGAGTTAAACATGTTCCTTTTTTCCCATTTTGAATGTATTTTGTTGGAATCAGTCATAGGGAAGGCGAGCAATGCCATGCACATAACGTGACTGTGTATTTACCATGGTGGTATGCTGTCCTCCTTGAAGGGATGGGATATTCATGAGTTTGGTGCACAACTGAGCATGGATTTTTCATTTTTCTCTAAGTAGCAGTGTTAATTTGCACTGTTTTAAACCACTGCATAAATTAACAACATTTGGTGGGAGTAGTGCAACAGTTTGAAGATGATGAAATCGACCCTCCTGGGTTTTCTGGCTTATTGTGAGGACTTTAAAACTGCTTGTATCTTCTATATTCTTTCTTTTTTGTTTCTGTTCTAAAGCTTCTGAGAGAGGCTCAGGAAGAAATCTGTTGGCTCATTTAAGCCTATTGATTTCCCTGCTTTAAAAGTAGTTCTGGTTTGGGATTTTGGAGGTTTTTTGGGCTTTTTGTTTGTTTGTTTGTTTTTTTTTTTTTTTCAGTCCTTGTTTATTATTATTTTCTTTGATAGTACAAATTCAGAGCAGAGGAAGTAAAAAAAACAAACCCAGAATCCTGTTTGTCACTTTTGGGACCAGATGTTCACATGAGCTCCAAAGCACTTAATACATTGCTTGCAAATGTTAGTTAAGCCAGAAGATTGCTGTGATTAAATAGGTTTTCAGACTGCTGCTGTTTGGAGCCCTGCTGGTGATAAATGATGGGAGCAGTGTTTGATAAAAAATATCAGAAAAGTAATTTATGGATTTCTGCTAGATTCCACTGAGGTAGAGAGAGCTATTTAGACTTAGTGGGAATAATACAATCAGTGATTCATAAACAGTGCCTTGAAGGTCAGTTCTTGAGGACCTGGTCATGCCATTCCTCCAACAACAGCTGTAGGTAAAAATATTGTGTATCTTTGTAGTGATACAGTAATTATAATTGCTTCAGAAATTATTAAGATCTATAAAAAACACAAAGTATTGTCAGGAAATGCAGAAGTTGATTGAACATCACAGGAACTGTAGTCCATTTTCCTACCTAGAGAACTGGGAAGAGTTAATTTTTCTTTTGTTGATCCAAATAAATTTTCCTGGCTGGTTATTACAGCCCCTTCAGACCCACTGCATGTTCCCCAAAGGGCTGTCCTGTAGTTCCATAACACTGCACAACCTTTAAGTCACTTTGACAGCAAGAAAAAGTGGCCAGGTAAAGCCACTTTTATGGTAGATAAAGCCCTTACCTGGCAGGACTGCTCTGCTGCCTGTTGGCAGCTACTGCAGCAAGACTGAGCTCTCCATCATCCTGCTCCACCCCCCAGCAGCCTGGGATGGTGTTTGGTGCAGAACTGGGGGAAAATAGAAGTATTAGAAAAGTATGAAATGCATGGGCACTTTAATCCCAAATGCCCCATATTTATATCCTTGTTACACACCTGTAAATGCCCAGTCCAAGTTGATGAGCAGTCACATGGCTGGACCAGGCAGTCCAGATCAGGATTTTTAAGGCAGCTGCTCCATGAGCATTCGTTTTGTTCATTTTCTTGCATGGAACTAAAGCTACTTGATTTGGTGACCCCTGCCAGGTTTTCTCTAGGAAATTCTCTTTATTTCAAATGGTCCATACTGGCATTTATAGGTGAGGATTTGCTGTCAGTCATTGATATCTTGGTGAAATTCCAAGATATGGAATGATAGATGTGGTATGATAGATATGGAATCTCAGGCCTCTATTGCTGTGGCCTTATAATAAACAAAACCCATATCCCAAAATCTTGCAGTGTACTGAGCAGTTGTGGTGTGTGCAGAGATTTGCAAAGTGCAGCAACAGCACCAAGGTGAATTAAAGATAATTAATTTTAAGTATGTTTTACAAGGTTGCATTGATAAGTTTCATTCACCTAAATCCCAGAGGAAAAGACAAACCAAAACACCAGCCATTTTATGACTACGTGCAATAAATAAATATTTATTTAACTTTATTTAGAATGTCTGATGGTTAGTCTAGAAAAATTGTCTACCAAGAGATCAGTCAAATGCAGATAGGACACCAAGAAAATAAACTGATATTGGAGAACAGGACAGCAGGCATTCTACTTTTTCTGGCTCTCTAGGTTTAATCTATAAAGTTATATCTTTCTGCATTAATTAGGCTGCTGTCTAGAGCTGTGTTGTGAAATTTGCAGAGCAATTGAAGTTAATGAGTTTTCTCACAAATGCAGCTGTGTCCTCCTCCACTGCCACTGGTACACTGCAGCCATGAGCAGGCACTGGAGTCAGGGAACTTCTTTATACTTATTATATATAATAGAATAGTAAATATATAATATAATCTATAATCTAATAGAATAAAATATAATCTAAAAAAATCTATAATCTAATCTAATCTAAAAATAAATATATAATGGTAAAAATATATAAAACAATATATCTATTTGGTTAAGCATTTTCCAGTGCTAATTTATATATAACTACGAACAACTGCACAGTGAATCAGAGAAAGGGATGTTTCACTCATTCAATAGCTGCACTCAACTAATAAAGCAATTTTTAAGGTCAGTAATGGGATAATGTAGATCCTGGTTTTGCCCTCTGGCCTCATCACTACTGTTCCCTAGTTAAAACTTGTGCTGAAATACAAAAACTGCCTTAGCACAATGTTTCAGAAGAAGCCACAATTTAATTGTGACTTTTCTACCACTTTTAATAATTGTGTGTGTAAAATGAAATGTGAATTTTTTTTAGCCCAGGACTCTACATTTTCAAGGAAAAGCATCTATGAGTCACATGATTATTATTAAAAATAAAAGTTATTGCTATAATAAGTGATGTAAAGAACAAGGATCTTACTTAAATAATATAAGCACTTTAAGAACCATGTGAATTCATTACAATTCTGTTATCTTAGCCTATTCATTGGAAAGCAAATAATAGGGAAAAAAATACATTTAATGTGAAAAAAAGAACAGGAAAATTCCTTTAAATGCTCAGAAATGGAGATTTGCTGAAATCAAGTATAATTCTAGAACCTTGAAATGGAAGAACACAGGTTTAATTATGGGATTAGTTGTATTTGGTAGTACTGCACTTTAGAATATATCATCTTATTACAAAAACCTTGTGCTACTTGAAAAAGGGAATGAATAGTAATTCCACTGATTCTTTAAAAAGGAGAAAGGTGGGGGTTTGTGCTAGGGAGGCTACAAAACACAGTCAGTTTAGGAAAGCTCAGTTAAATTATATAACATTTTTAATGTTATAGGTAATGTCTTTTCAAGTTAGTGTTGCCAGCCTAATGCAGATAATGAGATAATGAGGCATTTATTGAGATTATATTTTACAAGTTACAAATGTACTGCTTGCCAGCCAGCAAGATTGCACACAAAACCAGAGGGGTCATTCAGGAAACCATTAGAGGTGTTCATAGTGTAGACGTGAATAAATTGAACTTTGCTGGGTTTAATGGCTTTTCCATGTGTCCTAAATACTTCTTCTGTCCTTTTAACAATTCTCCCTTCTGTTGTGCAGTTGCACTCTGGGTTTAAAGTGCATTCATCTCCTCCAACCCAAGGAATTATATTTCACATTTTAAACTCTTCCTTAGGTCCTTGTTTGGTTCCTTGCCCTGCCCAGTCAGCTGCCAAGGGGCAGGCACTTTGCCAGGTGAGATTTTTGCCATCAGCTGCTACCTCAGATGGTGGAACCTGTCCCAAAGTCCTTCCTGTGGGGGAGCCCTAACTTGTGACACAGCCTCACCTGTCCTTCTGGCCTGTTTTGGTTTGTTTTAAATGCAAACTCGTAATGTGTCGCCCTGATTTTCTAATATTTTCTAAGCCTTCTGATGTTTACCTCCTTGTGGAGAACTTTCTCACACACTTTCTGTAGATAACACATTGTTTTGCATTCCTTTATGGAAGAAGAGAAACTTGATAGACTGTTAGTTTGTCCAGTGGCATTGGAGAGGTGGCATTGTCACCCTCCAATCCACTGTCACTTTTGGAAAACGATAAATATTAGGGTCAGAGAATAAACTTCCTCTTTTGCTCTTCACCTCGGAGCAAAGGGTGCGTCCGTTTCTTTTGTGTCCGGTAGCGACAGTAATGCATTTTTAATTACCCAGCAAAAAGTTACTGACAGTCAGAAAACTGAATTTCTTTCAGAAAAACCAAGATTTCAGAGTTAGAAATCTTCCTCCATAGCTTGGAGAAATAAAGTGGATGCAGGGTGTAAAAAGAGGTGTCATATATCCTAATGTGTAAGTGCTGGACTCTCCATTGACTTGGAATCTGGTCATACATGAAGAGTATGGAGATAAAGGAATGTAGCACAGAAGGAAAAATGGAGAAGAACTGAGGAAATGAAGAAAGGAAAGCATCAGAGAAGAATAGCAAAACCATGTTCTGCAGCCAACAGGGATCCCTTTGAAGAGGATGTGGGTAACCATGGGGATCTCTTGTGAGATTGTCAGTGAAGGACTCAGAGCAGAATTGGAGCAGACCCAATGCAATATTCTTCTGATCATGTATCAATGAATTAATCATTACTCAGGGTTGTTTGATGTACCAATGAAATGCATCATTACATTGAACCATCTGAATTTTTTACAGTGCAATACATCACTGGTGAGGTAGAGCCCTAATGATAAACTAGCATGCAGCCAGGCTTCATTATGTTAAATTAACTAAAACAAGATTCTTTAGGCTGATAAATATATAATGAGAGCTGTCTCAGCTGGGAGCCTGAGAGACAGAGGACTGGTGGACTTGCACATGTCAGGGTGTAACAGGAGAGCAAACAGCACAATTTGGGGTGGTTTGGATATGAAATATCTGCCTAACGTGGCTGTGGAAGTAATTGGATGAACCAGCACTTCAATCATGAAACTTGTCACTCTGTAATTACCTCTTGAGTTCAGCATTATCACGCTGGTCTGTCAAATAAGAAATGTGGAATGGTAACTGAGAATGCATAGCTGAAAATGTCAGTGTTTCTCATTTTACAGACATGATCATTAAGAAGGGAGAAGGCTCTGAAGGTGCAGCCTCCTGTATTTGTAAGAAAACAGATGCCAATTTAGTCACAGAGGAAAGAAAAATTTAGTAAATTGCATTCAACCAGAATATAATATATTTGCTTCCCTCTCATATCACCTCTGCTGAAAGTGGCTCCATACACATTCAAACATGACCTGATTGATATGAAAAATAAATCATGTCTGGATGCCTGTAAGTTTGCTACATTTTAAAATAATAACAGCAATTCTGACATTTCTAGCATTAAAGCCATAACTCCATCTGTCATTGAGTTAAGAAAATCTCAGGTGTTACTTTTTAAAAGTATCAAATGGAAATTGCTGCTGCTGGGAGAAAATTCAGAACGTGACAAACAAGTACTTATAATCACCTATTTATAGAGAAGTGATTGCTTATCGAACTATATAAAACAAAAAAATTCTCATTAAAATGCATTTTAGTAACACATAAGTAATTCACAGGAAAAATGGTTTTAACTTTTATGGGAAATAATGATTTTGTTTTTCGTGTCAGTTTCTGGTGTGACAAAACAGAAGATGATTATAGTCAGACACAATGCAAACAGTCACTTGTTTCTACTTCAAAAATATAAAGAATTGAAATTTGGAATAAAAAAGAACATTTTTGCTTTTAATAATTCTTTGGCGTGAGGAAGCATTTTGATCAACCCTAAACAAAAGTAACAATAAAAATGTTATATTTGGAACCTGTTGGAGAACCATTTGGACAATCAGCAGTCAATGTACTACTCACAATGTGAAAAGGTGGAAAGTGTGGCCTTTTAGCATTTCCTGAATTGTAGGCTACAAACTACAAAGAAATTGATGCAGTGGAACCACCATAGAAGGATTCACTTCCCAGTGCATTTTTGTTAGGTGGGTGGGAAAATCATCTCGAATCTGCTTATTTGAAAATATCTCAAATAGTCTTTTGTGGCATTTAGAGATTTAAAACTTGGTCTGAATTCTTCATAAAATTTGGACAGCAAGGTAGTTGCATCAAACAAAATGCATCACTTTGAGGCAGTATCTTCCTTCTTTTCCTAAATTTAAATTTGAATATTAATAAGGTTTGCAGAAAGTAGTTAACTAAAAAAAATCAAATCTAATTTAAAAATTCATGGGCTGCATAAGTAAAAGGATTTTTGGAATATAGTTAAACATTCAAACCTAATTAAAAATACCTTACTACATTAAAAATGAGGGAACTGTGTTGACGATAACTATACTCCTGCAAATAAATTAGTTTTTTCATTAAGACTATTTGTTTAATGTTCTCCATTAAGCTAATGAAATGCTGAGAGATAATTTGGGATACATAGTTCTGTGAATTTTTCTTTTAGCCTAATCCTGTGTGTTTTAAGTCCTCCACTGATTATTTTTGAGTTGGTTGTGAGGCTCATATCCACTGAAAAGCTGCACAAGAGATGCCCTGAATCAACTACATAAATATATATTTGAAATTTAATTCTGTAAAAGAAATTGTATAGGTCTAACCAATGACTGTTGGTATTTATTTATTTCTTTGCTTGTTCATTTATTTATTTATGTGTACATATACCTGCAAATGAGGTTGTCTTCAGAAATGATGAGCAAAGTGTGTGTGCATGTGTTATGTGTGTACATCATATGTGTAGCTATTTAAAAAATGAGTATTTGCCAGGTCCTGGCATTCCTCTTACTCAATGAGAACAGAAGAGTTACAGCTGATGGAGAGGCTCACCCTTGAAATCTGGTTCCATGGATTCCTGGACAATTAATTTCCTTTAAAAACTTTTTTGTATTCCTTTTACTCCCATTTGTTTTTAATAGGACCCAGAAAGTTCAAGCAGAGATCAATTATTTCTTTTTGATTGGATTTATGGTAAAGAAGTCCTGATGGCACACCCATCTCTTATCATCTTCTCATGAAAAAAACAACAAAAAAAGTTCCCTGGTTCAGCCCTGAAGAGCTGAATCCAGGATAAATCTTTGACCAATCATAATATTCTTTGTTTCCCATAAAGAAGCAGATGCAAAAAGCCTGGTACAGGTAAAAAGTCCGTAATGTTTTTGCTACCCAGGTTAAATTAGGGTTGTTAGGCAGCAGTTTAATTACAAATATCTTAGCTATTATTTGCACTACCAAGAAAATAAGCATTAGAAGCATTAGACAAGTTCTGTGTGATGGTGAGTTATGCAAGGTGTTGCTTTGGTGGTCAATATTAAGCTAAAAAAGGCAGCCAGGGAATAGTTTTCACTCTTTTGTGCTCTCTTCCCCTCACTTATTGATATTATAGTTTTCATAAAATAAAAATATTTGGTGCACCCAAAGAAGAACCAGGGAGGGCACTGTTTAAATAGTACAAACAACAGCAAATCCTATTAAAAAAAAATCCACATTTCTGGTATCACAGAACATATCTAGTATGTAAAAATGTATTGTTTGTATGCAGTAGATTAGTAGCACTAAATAAATCTGAACAGTTTATTGTTCAGATTATGAACAATTAATATTGTTCAGCTATTATTGTTCAGATTATTATTCAGTTTATGAACAGTTTAAAAATGTACATATCAAAATATCCCCAGAACAGAAATTTATAGTAGCATCATGCTTCTTCATTTGCTTTGTATCTGAAGAATGAAATGTGAGCAGAGTGAAATGTGGAGGTTGTGTGAAGAGCCACGAGGGCTTTGTCTCTGGATGTGATGTGTACACACAGATACACATGGAGAAAGAGCCAGAGCATGGAGAAGAGCATTTTAGCTTAAATTGCATCACTGGATTTTTCTTCTCAATGCCATTTTGCCCTTTCACTTAATTTCTTTCTCTTCTCTCTGGAATCTCATCAAGAAACTAATTGAGAGCGTAAAAAAGCATTGGCTTAGAGTACCTTTCATGGAGCTATTTTAATCAATCTTCAGTACTGTATATGGATTCATATAAGACCTCCAATTAACTTGCACATTAACACTGGTTAAGCAATTTTAGATCCTTAACTTATCAGGAATGTTGTATGCAAGGGATTTGAATAGCTGAGCAGAGTTTGTCATCAAACACATTTCATCACCGTGCTCTTATTATGCCGGTCACCACCCAGAAAAGGAAACAAATGAACTGAGAATGGTGGTTTTTCTCTGAGATTTTCCATTCTTTAAGCATTAATGTTATCTGCATATTGCTGTCTCCCAAGTTTAAGCAGGTTTTCTGAACAGAGAAGCCCTTGCTGTCCCTGCTGACCTCATTCAGAAGTGAGGGTATTCTCTGTGTAAAGAGCCAGCCTGGTTCAGTTTTGTAACATTTGAATCTCCCTTTATGTGGCACATTATCACAGCTCTTAGTAGTGGCAGTTATGAGGAAGCCTCATTTCTGAGCTGGTGCCTGACTGGCCATTCCCAGAGCTGCCAAAGCCAGTGGAACAGCTGGCACAGAGCACCTCACTCCCTGTCCTGGGAGCTCCCTACACGTGCACATGGGGTGCCTTATGCACACATCCTGGTTTTTCCAGCAATTAACCAGCAAGATTAAATGGATTGATTCAGCTTTGAAGCATTTATTTTAAAATTATCTCCACCTCAAACATTCTACTAGAACAAAGTTGAGTTATTTTTGTGCTTTACCAATTTTTGAAATCACTTCATGGAAAATATTTTTGTGTCTTATGTTTGTTTCTAGGGCCTCATATGTAATAGGAGCTTACTGTGGTATAAATAGAAAAATTCATAGCACCCACTAGCCCTCACCATGAAGAACCTGGATTATTTTACAATGTTTTAGCCTTTTGTTCCCATGTTTTGTTTTCAGAAACGGCAAGGTAAATTCAAATCCCCATGAATGAAAAGTATTTTACTGCACTGAGTAGGAGCTAATGCTTCTTATTCAAAAGTGCCTACAGCATTTTAACCTGTAGTGCATTAATTTCTCAAAACTACTTTGTGTCCAGTCAAAAATGATTATAACAAGCCCTTTCTCTAATCAGAAAGATAACAGAGAGTTTCAAATCCATTTATTCTCTAACCTGCTCAAAATTTCTGATGCCTGGCTGACATTGTTATCATCATGCCAGGTTCCCCAGGATACTTGTTGGTGTTGCTGTCCTTGCAGCAGTGGAAGAGAACTCTGTGTGCCTCTGGGGGCCTGGCAATGGCCTTCATTTAATGCTCACTGCTGACCCTGCTGCTTTTGAGAATAAGCCATCTCTCTGGTCAGGTCCTCTCAAGTGAAGTGTGTTAGACATGGATTTTGACCCTGAGACTGGGAAAAATCTTTGCATTTAACTTACTGGAAGGGTTGTGTGATACAAAAGCTCCTAAAGTGAAGACCAGTGAACTTTATTGGAGTTTATAATTGTGTGAGGAAACTGCACAGTGTCACAAAACTGGGGTTGGTGGGAACTGCTGTGTGAGATTAATTTCTTGACTATACTCTTTGCAGAACTCAGGAAATATGAGCTTGATAAAACCTTTGCACTGCTTTACTGGTGGTTTTCAGTCAGGCTTTGTCATCTGATGAGCTCTGTGTAAAACTGAACCCCTTTATCCCTGCCACACGTGTAACTCCAGGAAGTTTGAAAACTGGTTGCAATTACCAGATACAAGATGGCAATTAAAGGAGTGCATTCTTAACACAGACATGTGTAATGTGCCAGAGACTAATTAAAGATGTGAGCACACAGATCACTAGGAATTGGTCAGGAATAGAAGTTCACTTGAAATAAGGTAATTAAGCTAATCTTCTGATAGTGGGGTTTTGCAGTAAGTGCATGTACTAAATATGAAAGTAAGGAACTTAAGAGGTAATTAAAAGTAATTCAGGCATTAAATTAACCTTCTAGCTATATGAAGTGGTAGTAATTACAGACATCAAAATTAGAATCATATTGTAATCAGATTAATTACAGTGTAATTTATGTACCTACATCACAACCTATCTACAAATCCAAATACAAGGTGTTGGTTTCCCAGCAAGCATTATTGCTTCAGCTGGAGAGCAAGTCTCAAAACTGGGAGCAGACATCAGTACCCCAAATCTGAACAAAGCTGCCTGTGCTGGGGATATGTACCATTTCACCCTGGACTTTCCAGGAAGGCTATGAAATTCTCCCCAGATTTTACCACATCCCTGTGCTGTAGGTGAGCTCTGCAGGCTCCCTGGCAGAGCAGGGGTTACAGCTCTGTGGAGGCAGGCAGAGCCTCCACTCCTGCTTTCTGCAATTAGGCTTCTCCACATCCCTCTCAGGAAAGTGCTACTGGCTCATTAAGGCCAATTGCTGGCAGACACCTGATTCCCTCTGAGGCCAAGGAGAGGAGCCAGGCTGAGGGGAGGGCTCTGGTGCCTGAGCTGCAGCGCCTACCAGGCAGGTGGATGCACTTTTAATCATTTCTACAATTGACTTACAGCTACAGGAAACTTGACCTTTTCTTTGATTAGAATCTGAGCTGATGAAATTCCCCTTTTTCCCTGCAATCAGTTGCCACATGAATTAGGCCATTAGATTTGTGTATCTACCTATCTGCCCCAGGCATGTTGTTAATGCAGCTGTGATTAAAGTAATTTATTACAAATTATTGGGTGTGAAAAGGGATCTGATACTATGAAGTAATATTTTAAAGGAGACATTCTAATAGGCACAGTCAGTGTCATGCTTTGTTTTCAATTATTTTATCTCTGGCAAGAACAATAGATTACCCACTACAGGCTTTGTGTTATAGGGCAACTTGCACATGATCTGTGAAGCAAATGGAACTAAAAAAAATCTGATTGCATTTCAGTCTTAGCAGAGGCTCTACCATTTTCCAAGGCTGCAGAAGCAGATTAAACACTGCAGCTTGGTTTCTATGTATTCCTTTATGCTAGAGTGAAGCATAAACCATTTTTCATGTCAGGAAAGGTTTCTTGCATGTTATTCCTGTCTTCTCCACTTTTTTCTGTCTCTTAATTTATTTCATGTATTTCCCTAAATAATACTCAACTTTCCTTTTAATAAAATTTTAATGTTGAGCATTTAGCTACATCTATTCCCATGTGAGCAAGAAGTCCAGCCCTTGTCCCACCATAATCATCCCAGGGAGTTTTACTGTAAACTTGGCAAGTTTTTGGCTCGAGGCTGTTCCCATGCAGCCTGACATGCTGCAAGCACCAGGAGGCTGCAGGTGTACATCAGTCCTCTTATCATCAGTCATGCCTCTGAAGGTTGAATTTTTTTGGGGCTTCAAACATTTTGGAGGGTTTGGAGATTTCTGTGGGTGGGTGCAGGCACCCCTTTGTTCCGCTCTGTGCAGAGGGTCAGGGACGCCGGGGCCACATCGATGCCATTGCATTTCCAGGACTTTCCTGCAAGGTTTGTTATTGACTCGAGCTGGAAAGATGAGAATTGCTGTGTGTAATTACACCATTGAACTGCTGGAATTGCCTGAAGGACAGATTGTATATCACACTCATGGCATTTATTACTTTTTCATCTGAGTGGAAAAAAGCTGCAGAATGCCGTGCAAGTCTGATCAAATCACACAACTATTCATCAGCAGTCATGAGTTAACACATAACATATACAAGAGTCACTGAAAAGTGTGAATTTTACCTTAAAACCTGTTTGATTGCTACATTGTGGTCCATCAATAAAAAAGATACTGTCTCTTTTTGTAATTGTGGATTAAAGTTGGGGGATAATGGATAAAAGAGCAAAGAATCAGAGAAGAAAGAAAACGTATTTTTGATTCAAAGCTCTGGTTAATTGAATAAAATGTGCCCCTTCAATATTTTCCAAAAGAAAGAAGTCTTTGTACTTGGGCTGAAACTGCTTTTATGAATTGGCAATCTGTCTAACAAAGCTGGAAAGCAGTTATTAAGTCTTCCCCTAAAAGATTTTTTCATAATTCCTGTGAAATTCTTAGACATATTTTAAAACAATCTGTCTTATTACTTGCTGACACTTCAGGGCCGTTTTTTCTGAATGAAAATCACGTAAGCATATAATTATTATTTTGTAGGTCTTGATCATGAGGACTGATAATCTTTGTTTCTCATCTGAAAAAATAATAATTCTTTGAACAGGGGTTCCAACTTTTTTTCCAATCTTATTGGTTAGAAAAAGGTAGTTGTTTAAGACCTTGAAGAAAGCATAATAGCTTTTCATAGTCAAAGGCTCTATGATTTTGCACCATAAGAAGTACAAGAAACTGACTCCTTTATTGGAGAGCTGTGAGGAAAAAACTGGGTCACAGGATGGTTGCAAAACTGGACATAGTCAGAATAATAACACTGAAGTTCTTGCAATGGTTCAGAGGCATTTGGCTCCTTATGGAGCCCTGAAGCTACAGGAAAAATGTGTCACTGAGTCCAAAATATCCTCACTCTGCATTGTGGTGGGACAAAATTGAACTGATTCTAGGGAGTCAAATACAGTCTACAGAACACTTCAAGATGTTAAACAGAAGTAGGTAACATCCTTCAGTTCCAAATAACCATAAGCAGTGACTTGGTCTTTCTCCTTTAATTTCTAGATCATATTGCAACACTAGAGAAAACCTTAGTGCAGCTGTGTGCTGTAATCTGGAGTGATGGATAGTAAATTTTTGAGAAACCTGACTTTTACATGGGAAATAACACAAAAGGACACTCCCAGCCATGCTTTTCTAACGAACAGCTGCTCCCATTCAGAATTAGATCATTATATACCTGTTTGTCCTTGGAAGCACTGGTGGGTACCTGGAAAAGCTGTAGAGCCAGGAAGCAAATTGTCAGGGGCTTTCAGGAAGGACACCTGAACACCTCTGCTGTTGTACCCTGTACGGTTAAAGCATTTATTGTTGAATGTTTTCAGTTGATTTCTGAATAGCAAGAAAGGAACATTTGTGTTTTCTAAGTTTGAGGGACATCAAGGTCTGCAATTTGAACTTTTCCTCAGAATTGCAACAGCGTATCATGTATATTGGATTTTATTTTTTTAAATTATGTAAATTTCAGCCAACTGATACTCTAAATCAGGTTTAAATTTTCAAAATTCAAAACATTGCCTTAGAGTTTTCACTACCATGTTAGATATAGCTGATGCAGAAAGAGTCAAGTTGTGGGAGCATGGGCTGCATGTAACTCATGGTGTGGAAATGGCTTTGAGGTCAGACTTAAAGCCAAAGTTGCAAAATGTCTACTCTGTGTCCTCATCAGTGTCTTCAGTGCTTCAGAGCTTGCCTCCCAGCACATTGGTCTGAAAGTGGGCAACCCCTCAGCAGCCCACCTCCGTGTTGTGCTGTGTGGTGATAAGGGGCAGAGGATAGGACAAGGCCCTTGTGGATCTGCACCAGCCCCAAAATCACCAGGCATGAGCAACAAAGAGGTTTATGGATGGTCTGATGCTCAGAGATGACACTGCCATTGTGGACCATATGGAGAGGTGGAATCAAGTGTCAGGGCTGCTCTGTGTTGGTGGCTGCTCCAGGCAGCTCAGTCTGGCTTATCCCTCTCCTGTGCCTGACTCAGGCCTCTCAGACCAAGCTGGAACGTGGGGCAGCCGGAGACACTCTTTGTGTGGTGTGTGAAATTGAGTTGAATAACCTCCTTTCATGCAGCAGCAAAGATTAATCCTGTTCCTAAATATCATCACATGTAGGTTTGTTAGGTGACCCCATGGCACAAATAAGGCAGCAGCCACTGATCACACCCAACCTCTTTCATTCTAACGCTGTACCACAGGAATTAAAGCATCTCTTGACTAAGAGCTTTGGATACCACTTCAGACTGCTGTCAGGTTTCTTTTCTGCTTCCCATTCTGGTGTGAATGGCTGACTCTTGTACGGCATGACCTAATCACCAGGACAGGTCAGCCAGAATAGAACTTCAAATTGGGCTGGATGTATCTTGACTTTAATTAACTCCTGCTGTTTAGGCCACTCAGGCCTCACCTTCTGAGCTGAATGGTTTGCTCTTCTACTTTCATCTCTTCAGGATGGGAAGCTGGGTCCAAAGACCAGCGAATTGAAAGGGCTTCAGGAAACTTTGTAGCCTGTTTCAATGACAATGGGGGGAGGGACTCAGAAAGTTCTTTTTGAGCAGCTCCGCGCCAGGTGAGAGCAAACTCGAAAGCGGAGGGCAGGACAACCGGGGTGCGCCATTCCTTCACTTCTGTTCTTGGAGCTGGAGATGAATGAGGCTGCCTTCTGCTCTCTGCTCCACATGCAGCCCACACTTTCCAGTAGGGAGCAGAGGAATGACCTGAAATGGGTTAAAAGGATTCCAGGTTAGTTCAGGTTCTCTTGATTCATCTTTGTTTTGTTCTTTACTAGAGTCGCGACTCAACAAACCCGTGTAACCAGCGGTGCTTTTAGAGTCTCAAGCAGGAGAAGGTGGCCCTCCTGCCCCCAGATAAAGAGCTGTGTTGGCTCTTTAGGAGGGCTGCTCGTGTGTGTTTGGAGTTCATGCTCTTTGACCTGTCTTGTCTGATGCTACCAGATGGGCCTGGAGGGTGACCGTGATGGCCCTTGCCATCATATAAGTGGCCACACTGATGAAAAGAGATGTTAGGATTCAGGCAAGTATTTTGCTCCCAACACAGAGCTGTTGTCTTGACATGTTATCTTCATTAATTAGCAGAGTTAAACTCACAGAAGTGTTTCCCCAGGTTCTAAGGAGATGCTCTGTGGCTGAGGTGGCAGTTCAGTGGCTCTGCAGCGTCTGGGGTTTCTGATTCCTGTAGAACCCCATCAAATGGGTCAGAGCAGGAACAGCCTGTTTGTCTCCATTATCCACTCTGCTTTGGAGACATCCTTCCAACTTTCCCACTTTGAAACCAAACTTTCAGTATCCATAATCCCGATCAAGAGTAGGTGTAAGTTCTCATAGAGCCTGAATACTCCCTTTCCCAGTGAGCTCATATAAAGCTGATAATTCTTTGTAAGGTATGGTGTTTCTTTACAGTGAATAAATAAATCTCTCTATTTTATCTTCACAGTTTTGCGAGATAACTTCCTTTTTCATAGAACTTTTTGCATATTTTGTGTGATTTTCTGGTGCCACACATTTTCTGCCACATGTCTGTTTCTTCCTCAGTATAAATATTTCATGGCCACTTAAAAAGTACAAAAAGAATTATTGCATGCAGCTGAGCTCTCAAGGGCAATAATCTAATGACAAATGTGTGGATGAGAGAGAAAAAGACTTGATTATGCATTTCTAAACCATTATGACAGACAACAACAGATAGGAAATGTTTTGAACCTGTGAAGCTTAATTAAATTTCGTCTTGCACTGTAAAATGCTCTGGCCATGGTCCAAGAAGGACTTGTGTGCAGATGTCTTCTTGCTCAATCCCTGGTTTCTCCAGCTGCTTGCACGACCCTGTGCTGGGCAGTTTGCTGTGCTAAACACATCCTGGGAAGGGCTTGGAAGAATCAAGCTGGAAGTTGGACTCTGCTTTTAAATGTTGTACTGCATTTAAATGTCAGTACTGGTCACTTGGGCCTCTCCCTGTCACCTTCAATCTGATCAGCTCCTGCTCAGGCCCTTGATGGGTCTGTGTTGGTCACTTGCATCTCAGAGCAGAGATGGGGACATGAGCACAGAGGGGACAGAGAACAAAGGGCCCCTGGAACCAGTTCTGCCTCCTGAAGGACAGCCCAAGGCTTTCTCCTTGCACAGAGGAAGAAGAAAAAGTGCTTTTCCTCTTGAGAAAATTCTCCTAGCATTTATTTTTTTAAATATTTTACATAAATTAAATAGTTTACTTTGAATCATCTTTAAATCCAGCATGTAAATATTCTCAAAGCAGGAGCTGGCTGCTCTTCCCAGCTGTCAGGGAGACCTTCCTCCCTCAGTGCTCCTGCTCAGGCACTGTGGCACATGGCATCCTTTCCATGTGAAACAGCTTAAGGGGGACACATAAGGATGGTGTGGGATGCTCAGAGATAAATGTTTGCCCCTTGCTGTGTATTACATCCTAATAATGAAGTAGAAGAACCTGAACAGTGTCCACCACTGAAAAGAGAAATGCACAGGCAAGCTAGTCAGAGCATACTAACCCTGCCTTGTCTTGAATTTGGGGACTGGAAGCTCTGTAGAAGTGTCCTCCTATACAAAATTCCATTTTTCACAAAGTATTTCTACATTTTTTCCTTCTGTGTGAGATACCTGACAAAACAGTGAAAATGTAGCTAAAACAATGTTGTAGCAATTGTGCTGTGTGATTTTTTTCAAGGATGTGTAAAGGGTGACTTCTGTAATCTGATTCTAAATCAGTCTTCCTGCAAAATCCATGCCCAGTACTTTGTCTGGCAGAATTGTTAATGTGTTCTCTGGTTGGTGGGCAAATACTGCAGTTTGTGGCCTAAGATAAGGAGCTGGACTTAATCCGAGACAGTGAGTCAGTAGCAGAACCAGAGGCAGAACACAAGTTTTGTGTATTTATGTTCCTCATTTTATACAGCTGCTATAGCTTCTCCAGAGCTCCAGGATGCTTCTGCCATTAGTGCTGCTGCAATTGTACCACTGGGATGGTCTCTGCAATACAGAGTATTGAACTTTATAGGTAATTTAACTACTGAGGGAACAGCAATGTTGCAGTAGAGAAGGAAAAGTTTAAAGAAACTAATTGTAAATACATCAGAAATCTGCTAAATGTGGCACTTTCTGTAAATCTTGAGCTGTATGGAAATATTGCCATACATGTGCAGGGCACATCACACTTCAAGGAAGTTAGTCTTAAAATAGTGTGAAGTTTGACAAAAGTAGGTTCTGAAGTACATTCCAAGACCAGTTCAGGGAGAGGGTGAATAGCATGAAAACTGCTACAAAAAATCAAGGTGAATTCTGCTCTGCATTAGAATGAGATATCCAGTGGGTGTTTGTAATGTAAGGGGAAATGTAAACTACACAAGAATTTTGACAGAACTGACATAGAGAGATGCCACAACTTATGCCATTCTGTAAAAACAGGATTTAAAAAACAATTTACGAGAATTGTTGCTACAGCAGTTGGAAATCACAGCCTAGAAAGAGCAGAGCAAATGTTCTCACTTCTTTGATTTACAAGAGTAAATACACTTGAGAAGAGCATAATTTCCCATACAGGAGATGAGAAAGAGGAGGCTGTATCTGATGCTGAGCATGTTTGTTTAATGGCAAATAGGTGTCTGTACCAGTGGTCTCAAGAGTGGTCCTAGAAGAAAAGCCCCCATGGTCTGTGAATTTCTGTTCCTTTGGCAAACTTCTGCAATCTGTGGCTTTGGTTGCATGTAGCATGGGAGATGTCACCAAAAAGTTAAAATGTGATTTTAATGATTCCAGGCTTACTAAGGTTTGTATGTACTGTATTTTCATCTGAGGTAAAGAATTGTAAATTTAATTAAACGTTTAATGAAATTCTCAATGCAGTGTTAGAGAATGTAGTGGGTAAAGCAAAACAGAACTGGCCAGGTGCAGAACCATACACGAGTGCTTTTGTACCACAATCAGCTACAGCATCCTGATCTGTGAGTTCAGATGGAGGTGGAGCCTTGGAGAAGTCAGCACTGGCTCAATGTGAAGTGGGAAATTTTTCTTATTTGTCATTTCTGTTTCCTGAGCTACCTGTTTATTGCTAATCTTGGCTGTATTGTTCTGGAAGAATACTAGGAACATTTTTCTTTTCAGGTTATGGGGGTGCAGATTGTAGCTATGGAACAAATTCAGAAGCAATTTGATGGCATACTTTAACTTCCAACAAATTTTGTTTAGCATTACATAGTCAGCTAAATACAGAACAAGAGCATATTAGATTTAATTTAGTATCTTTGTTGATGAATTGAAAGATGCAGAAAAGGTTTTATGTGAATTATAGTTGTCTGTTTTGTAAGGTTTGCATTTGTTTCTTGTCAGAAAGTACCAAAGTTTATTGTTGTTTACTTTAGAGACTGAGTAGTTAGACATATTTTTCTGTTCAGGCAAAAGTTCGTGTTTTGCACAAAGTGCATAAAAAATGCAAATAATCTGCTTTTATAGGTTTGCCATCGAGATGCTAAAGTTCAGTCTCTGAGTTAAGTTGTACTGCACAAGGCATGGCAAGAGCACAGAAAATAAATGCAACAAGCAGTGGAGGAACAGCTGTTGCAGAAGATGGATGTTTTGCTGTAATGATGTTGCTGAGATTATTAATTTATTTAATAGAATTCAGAAAGGATTCATCTGTTAGCTGTCATGATTTTATCACTGGGAGTCTGCAGGTTGCCATAGGCTATGGGCATGCTGTGTGCCCGTTAACAACATCCAAGGGGGGTCAGCTGACAAATAGCTTTGTTTATTACCATTTGGTTTATAGTTCAGGATTCATTTGGAATGTCCCAGCTAACATTTGGTCCCTCAGTTTCCTAATATTGCTGACACCAGCTGTAACAGCAGCCTTTCTCTTCTGCAAAATCCTTATTCCTTTGATGAGCTTGTTGCTGTAATTAGTTGGGTTGTTTTTTTCCTGCCTAGATTTTATTAATGTTGGTATTGCAAGGGTACCTGCAGGCCAGTTTTGACCTTGTTATTCTAGCCACAGTCTGTACACATCACAAAACCATATGTTGTTAAATATCTTCAGTTTATGTTTAAGATGAGATGATAGGTGGGTGAAAACACAGATGCAAGGGCTAAAAAATGATGAGAAATTCTCCTAATTAGGTGAATTAGTAGGATGCCATGGATTTGTTTGCTGCTCCTTTGTTGTTATTTTAGGGTTTGGTGTTTCTGTCAGTCTTTCAAAGCCATGTAGTAAACAGGACTTTTAGCACTCTAGCATCTGCCCTAAAGTGTGCTGGTCTTGTTTGGAGGCAGAGAGGTGAAGGTCACAGAAATTTATCCTGAAACCTGTGCTGATGGCATCCATATAACCTCAAACACCAGCAGTTACTGGCTGCAATCTGGGGTTGTAATTCAAGTGGTCTGATTGAATACAAGGGGTGATAATGCTTCTTCTCATTATTATTATGATTATTACAGAAAAAAAATACCAGCAAGTGACCACATAGAATGATTGCTCATCATCTGGAAACTGTGTGAATCAACACTTTCTGATTTGATTTCTGAGAAGCTAATGGAAGGATTTTTTATTCTTTATTTTTCTACTTCTTGTCCCATATATTTTTTTTAACAGAGGAGCCTTGCAGTCTTTACCCATCCTATCAGAAATCTGACATAGTTTTAGAAAATAATTTTACTTTAATTTCAAGCAATTTTATTTGGTAAATTTTCTAAGGAGGAATGTAAATAACAACTTCTTTTTGCAACTCAGGCAGATAACCCAGTCAAGTTCTCTCTAAGTGCTGGTTGAAATGGGGCACAATGGTTTGTGGAACTAAAGAAAAGCCACAAGTTTCAGGAAATGCACATAATGGCAAATTAAGGAAGAGAATGGAGCCCAAGTTTAGCAAATGGTGAAAGGAAAGCAAAGAATGTGGGATTGCTGGAAACAAACCAAACCCAACATCTTCACATTTGGAGGAGGAATCATTTTAGGCAGTGCTTCAAACACATCACAGTCAGTCCCAAGACCAGGCTAAGTAATGTGAGCTCTGTACCCTGAGCTTTCCTTGTGCTGCTCTGCTCATGTCCTTGTCATTGCCCACCTGCTCTTCCATCTTTCCATCTTCCCCCCGTCCCTCCACAAAGCCATGACAAAGGAATTTATCACTTCCCTGACTGCCATGTTGGAAACAACTAAAGGGATGTTGCAGAATTTTAAGAGTGAAGTGACAGGTTCTGTGTCAGCCTGAAGAACAGCAGTGCCCAGAAAAATGGATCAGAACTCAAATGACCTCTTTGTGCCTTGAGCAGGGGAGCTGGGTCTGCCAGTCCTTCCCTGAAACTCAGCTGAGGTGGGTGACAAGTCAGCCCTGTCCCAGTGACTGAGGTTGGACTCACCAACTTCATCTGGATAATTGGGAAATGGAAGTGCAAAGTTGTTGTTATTGAACAGTGCAAACTCTTTTAAGATGTCAGAGGCTCCAAGTCTGTGTCGTAGGGATGGAGAGAGGAAAAATCCATGTCATCAAACCAGAACATCATTCAAAATAATCTGTTTTCCAGTTGTGTTGCCTTCAAAATTTGTACCCAGACTAACAAGGTGATGATATCTGAAGAAAGTTCTTCTGAATGATGAGGGGAAAGGACACATCTGCATAAACTTAATCTATAATGTAATACAGCAAGGCCTAATTTGTATTAATCATGTTTTTGTATTATTTCTAAAATTTTGTCTGAGACAAAATAAAGAATATTGTCTCATTAAGAAATCTGGCTATATTACTGTGACAGTAATCACATTTTCGTTCTATTTTCATAACCAAAGCTTCAAAGCAGCTTGAGAAATATTCATTACTGATGCAGGCTTGAACATGCAAGTGAATAGCTGTATCAGTACTGTCATATATAATTTCACCAACACTATCCAGCACAAGAGAAGTTTATCCAACTGCAGGATAAAAACAATGGACTCCTGGATAAGATTAATGAAAATATTTCTTCAGAGGAAAAGAAGCATCTCAGAAACAGCAAAACAAACAAAAAAAAAAGTAATTTTTTACTGAAGTAGTAAAGGCTGCTTTTTTATTGCTTGCTGTTGATACAATTATTTCCCAAAGGAATGTAGTCTGCTGGATTTTAAAGATTTACTTTAAATTTTTGCTCTTTGGAGAAACACTTTAAAGGAAACAGAACTTTAATAATTTGGTTCCATATTTTATGTTTAAAATCAGGTGCCCAGGCAGGCTGAGATGTGTTCATAGAAGTTGGTGAGATGTGGTGAGGGTGAACACCTTGATTTGGCTCCAGTAGTGGGAAGGGTCAAGGGAGAATTCATTTTTCTTCTCCAGTCTTACTGGGGGCAAGCGCATTGCTGGTTTTCCTTCATTGACCTAAAAGGACAAATTAGTCTGCTGACAATTTATAATTGAAAAGCTTTTTAATGGTGTGGAGTTGAAAAAGAAAGAATTAAAGAGGGAGATGAGGACTATTCTTTTAAATTACCCAAAGGGAGCTGTGGGATACACACGAGCGAAGGCAAAATTAATCCCCACCGTGGGGTCTTCCTCTGCACATTCAGGGCTGCATAGCTGTAGTTAAATACATCTAATACTGAAACTTGTGGTGATTTAAAACTACAATTTCAATCATATTTGCCTCCTGAATCTGTGGTGAGGAAGGTGGGAAGTAACATGAGAGTGGAGCCACCCCAGGAGCTAATTTGCACATCCTAAAGCGTGCTGCCACTTGGGCAAATTGTTCCACCTTTTCAGGGTTAGTATTTTTTCTCAAGTAGACTTTAAGCTTAAATTACAGGGTTGGAATTCTCTAAACTGCCTGAAAGTGGGAAAACCGGTAAATTTGTCGTATTTGTTTTCTGATGGAGTTACTAAATAAAGGAGTTGGAATTTGCAGTACTATGCTTTTAAAACCTGAGATGAAACATGTCTTCTTAAAAAGCAGTTCAGAAAATTTGCAGTGATTTTGAACTAAATCCTTTTCCTGATATTGTCCTCAGTAAAGCCTTGCTATTATTACAGTTGTCTGCAGCAATGCAAACTTAGGTACAAGTGCTGGGAACAGGAAAGAGAGGAGTAACATTTTCTGAATCAAATTCACTGCTGTCAAAGATCATCATGAGTCTTGTAACTGTACCCATTCTTCTAAATCTGTGCATGCTAAAACAACAGGTCTGATTTTTTACCTTTGGGGTCATCCATGTTTTCCTTTGGAATATATTAATTTGTAATTATTTTGGTTTTAAGACACAGCACAGTGGTTATGTCCTGATTGCAGCCTTGCTCAGCAAAACACAACTGCAGAACATTCTTGCTCTGTGGTTTGCACTTGTCACCACGGTGATTCTTGTGAAGGCTGGCCTAGAACAGAGACTAGACAGAGTTAAAGAATAAAGTGGGTGTATATTAAAAGACCTCAATAGATTCACCTTGGGCAGCACAAGAGCCCAGCCAGGGCTGCACCCAAGATGAACCAAAATGGTCACAAAATGGACACCTGGTCACGGAGTCTCTCACTTTATAAGTTCTGGTCCATTTGCATATTGGAGTTAATTGTCCAATTACAGCTTTAGGTTATGAAGTCCCCTCCTTGTTTTTCTCTCTTCAGTCCACATTATTTATGCTCTTGAGCCTGAAATTTGGATCATTTGTCCTTGGTCCCCAGCTAGAGAAGGAATTGTCTCTCTGCTCTGTGAAGAGAGCTCACCATCCCCTAATATGAAGCTCAGAGCTACACACTAAAGCAGTCCAGAATCTGAAAAAACATGAAAGTTAAAACCTGAGGCGTCAACGGTGTGATGTGATGTTGTGTCATCATGAGCTGACTGTGCAGCCTTCAGGTCTTCTAACATGCACAAATTTCCTCCCCCACTCCATTTCTCTGCTGGTTTTCCTCTGGGCTTTCTCTCCTCTGTGGGTTGTGGTTTCAAGGTTTTGGTCTCCATAGTGTTTAATGATAGCTGAAGCAATGGGAAAAGAAACTTAGGACATTTGTACTTGTTGCTGAAGAAGTGGTTGCAGATTTTTATCTGTATATTTAAGGGTACCTAGCGAGGTGGAATTTAGAACTGCTGATAAAGATTTTGTCCTTTAAATCAACTCATGGTGACTGCAGTTCCATTTCCATTACAAATATTTAAAGGAGTCAAATGAAACAGGTAGAGTGAGAAGCAGACATAGTGATAAGGGATTTACAAAACTCAGCCTTGACATTCTGGGGATTTCCTAAATCATATCATGTGCTTTCTGCTCAGCTGTTCAGGATAGCAGAATTGTCCTGTGCCCTGGGCCAAAATAGATACTAAAGTGCTCAGTAAAGCAATGAAATATGAGAAGCTGTTATAGCAGTTTTCTTAAGGAGTGACCCTGAATGGATTGTCCTATATAGGGATTGAGTTTAGAAAGTTATGAAAGAAAGGGAGGAAGGCTTATGAAAATTCATTGGTGTGTTTTTCATTTGAAAGGCTTCACTTCTTTGAATATTTTACTTTAGCATGAACTTATTGTTCAGATAGCTCTCCCTAAATTAAGTACCAGACTCTATGAAGCAGCATTTTATGTAATGTTCTCTGTGTACTGTGTATCAGAGGTTGCTGGTTGTCCCACAAGAGCTGTCTTGTCATGTTTTTCATTACTATTAGACACAATCAGTGCTTTCCCAGGATTGAAGTTCTGTGGAAGTTCCAGGAATGCTGCATCTCTGATATTCAAGCTCAGTACATGATCATGACTGGGAAGTGTGAGATAAGTGAGAGTCTATATTCAGTTGTGGATGTACTGCAGCTCTCAGGGATGGGTTGCTATGTAGGAAATAACTTCCCACTGCTGTAGGAGATAATGGAAAATCTTTTATTTTGGACCAGGACTTGGAGTGTGTGACTTCTGCTAAAAATAATAATTGAGACCTCATTTATTCTACAGCAGCTGTGCTGACTATTGCTGGATGTTTTCCTTTGGCTCTTCAGATATTTTTGCTTCTTTTTAAGTTCTCTCTTGAAGAGATGCCAGACCTGCTGAGCACCTCTGCAGGGCTCCTGGGCTCTCCTGCAGGCTCTGCAGGGCTCGTGCTGTGTGTGCACAGGGCTGGGGGAGAAGGACAAACCCGGACCTGCTGGTCTGAGCTGCTGCCAAAGGCTCAGGGCTCTGCCCTGCCGGCAATGGGCAGGGCACAGACTGCCCTAAGAGATGCTGGATTTTAGGTTTTAGCATGCATTGCTTCCTGAACCTAGATGTTGCTCTCCTCTATTTTTCAGTGTTGCCTTCTGTGGACCTAAAAATACAGCTAGCTCTGATCTTGTGAACTTCATTCTATTTTTACTTTTCTCTCTGTCTTTCTAAATTTAGTTCACTCATCTCAGTTCTGAGTCTGTGTTGTGCCATTTCTGTGCTCTGACTGCAGCAGTGTTTCTCCATGTCTGCCATTCACTGAACACTTTTGTTTCTAAGCTGACCTCTAGCAAGGAACAGATCCTGCTTCACTCCTCAACAGCATTTAAATGTTTTAAGGAAGAGTGATCATCGTGTTTGATTTGAAAAGGAAAGGTTAGAACAGGAAAATATCAAAACAAGGAAATTCTAATCTCTATGTCTGCTTTAACTGCACAGGACACTGGAATGGTTGCTGTGCTTGTGTATGACTTTCTAGTCCACTTGTCACTAGTCCTGAAAATGAAACATTTCTCATAAAGAATCAGACATTTAATAAAGGAAGAAAGATGAGACGAAAGTGGTTGAAAATAGCTGTGTGACTTAATTGCATCAAAAAAAAAATGGCATTGATGGAGTAATGGTGAAACTTGGTAATGGTGGGAAAACTGAGAAATGTGTATATTTTCATGTAAACATAATAGCAACAATGGTGAAAACATATCAGAGCTGCCAGTAGGAAGTTAACTAGGTATGCCATTGGTTTTTTAATTTGTTTGATGCACTTCTGTTTTTATAATTGGGAAGTATATAAGTGCCTTTACTTTTCATTAAATAGACAAAGAAACCAGTGGGACCACCTAGGACAGGGTCACTCTGCCAGCTAATAATGTCCTGTGTTGAGTATTAAAATGGAAACTGAAATGCAGGTCAGAAAGTAGGGTGTGGAATATTGTAGGAAAAATACATCAATGTGGAGCAAACAGTTTGAGTGCAGTGGTTTGAGCTCCCATGTCCCTTGAAGAATATCATAATGCTGGCCATCCTTACCAACTCAATGTAAGCCAGAGAAATGAATGCTGATCCTCTTTTTGCACGTTCCCAGCCTCCTTCTGTCATTTAGAGCTAATCAAAGGCACTTGTCACATGGTATGATTCAGTTCCAGGGGTGATGGAGAATGGCCTGGGTGACCTAGATATCCCTATAGTGTCTCAGACTTTTATGATTCCATTAAAAATGGTTTTCTCTCTGTGACTGAGCACCACAGAAATGTCTTTAATCAGTGTCACTCCATCTTGCTCTGAGTGAAGGATAGATCCTAGCTGGGAACTCACTGCCCCCGTGGTTTTGCTTCCTCCCTGTAGTTCTATTTCTGGGACCTCCAGTTAGCTTTTCCCAATATCACTTGTTCAAATATGACATTTGGTTGCTATCTCCAGAGCCCAGCTTTCACATTTACACAGAGTTTGGCATTAAGGACTAAGCCCAGGCTGGTATAATTCTGATTTTGTGCTTATCAACACAGTCTATCCCTTTTTCATGGATGTAAACTGTTGCAGGTGTCTGGTACACACTGGAATAATCTAGAAATATTACAGGATAGAGGCACTTTTATCATGCTTTATGCATTTTCTGATATAAACACAGGCTTTGTAGTTTTATTATTTTAACTAATTATATTGCATTTATATTAGCACAGTCATGAATTAGAAAGTTAATGCTGTATTGCATTGGTGGGAATGTTTTCTGAGATTTATCACTGAAATTATTCCCCTTCTGATTGTATCTGATTATTCTGTTATGACTAATGCTTTTATCAGGACTTTACTGTTAGTCAACTCTCTGGCATCCTGTTCTCTGGCATTTCTTTTTAAAGTCAGCAACCCTGCAGTTGTAGTTACAGTGATAAATGCAGCACCAAATTTACATTTGTTAAGTATGCAGGTAGGCAGGGCAGAATTTTGGCCAAACTGTCCAGTTCAGCTTTCCAGTGTTATGGTTTTCAGACTTTGTCATGACAATGCTACAAAATTTCCCCAGCTGCTGCTGCCACAATGATGTTAGTGTTCATTATTGATGTAATAATTATTGACTCCTCTGAGCTACAGGTTAAGTGCTGTAAACAGTAGAAATATGAGCCAATATTAGCAGTGACACATGTTTATGGCATTGATTTTACCTCTCCTCAGCCCAGCTTGCAATATATTTGTTTGCAAAGTATTTAACCTGGCAAGGCATAAGTATTTCTTTTGGGCCATAGTGCTGTGATAAAATATTAGTGAGAAACTCAGTAAGAAGCTTCTCTTTTTAGCTGACTTCCCTACATAATTTTCCTCCTTTCTAATCTGCAATCTGTTTTTTTCACTGCCTCCTTCTCCCCTGCTGGCTCTGTACAGGCACAGTGGAGCACTTTAATGGTCCATCAAGTCTATTATCCATCTCCAATGGTGATCTGTACCTGGGATCTTGTGTACTTTGTGATATTTTTGTTTTGGCTTTGGCCTTGATGTCTGCCAGAGAAGCATCCTGTTACAGAAATGCATTAAGAAACTTTAGCTTTCATGAAAAAAAAAAAAAAAGAAAAAGGTATTGGAGCTTTCAGTTACATGGAAATAATTTTGAATCCAAGCAGAAGGTGGATTGTGGCAGCTCTGTGTGTGTGAGCCTGCCAGTATTGTAAAGCAACAAAAACATCTTTGCACTTCAGGGACGTTTGACTTCAAAATGTAATCATTACCTTATAAGTATCACCATGACCACATCATCCAGCTTTTTTTTTTTTTTTTATTGACTCTTAATACCTAGTTTCTTCTATTCAGGAGTCACACCTACTGTAGTGACAGTGGCCAAGATATAGCAATTCCCTCATTGTTTTGTTTCACCTGCAAATGATCTGTGTGCAGGTACCTTGCAAGCTCTTGCTGAGAAAACCTTTCTGCTCCTGTGCTTATGTGCTTGTTGTGTTGCAACTCATAGATAAAAAGGGAGCTAAACTTGCAGAGTTGTGTCAGGTTTCTTGAGATTGCTTATTTGTGACCTTCTGTCTGTTGAGGGCAGATATCTCAGTCACCACAAGGCTTTTCTAAAAGAAGGTAAGATAAAAAATGAATAAATAAAAAAAATGTCTCCTTCTCTCTCTAAAAAATAATGCTTGTGAAGAACAATGTCTGTTGTTCCTCTGTAAGGAGCCTGACACAGGCACTGGGTTCCTCAGTACAGTTTGGCTCTTGAGAAGCTGTAAAATACAGCCCTTAGGTCTGCATGACACTGCTGTCTGCCTGAAAGCCTCTTCTCCCCAAAGGGCATATCCCATTAAATATGACCTTGCTGCAGCCACAGTGTCCAGGAGAGCTGCCTGTCCTCCAGGCTGCCTGATTTCCCAAAAGTGCAGAGAAGGAAGATTCTCCCCTCACAGCTGATGGGAGCCACTGGGTGTGTTGGTGTTGGCTGTGACAGAAGGATTTCAGACTTGGTTCTCTTTTATGAGGAGTGGAAAAGGAACAGCTCCTCCTGCTTTTCAAAGTGTGAATGTGGGAGAGATGTGTACATGCAAAGGGCAGAAAATAATGCACTTCATGCTTTTCAGCTGCATTCTTCTGTGGCAAAGCAGAGCACACTCTCACTTGGCTGCCATTTATTGCAAAGTGTTTATTTCTGTTTAGGATGATGTATGCTGAGTCCAGAATGGATTGTCCCTTTTCTTGATGAAACAAATGGAGATTGTCAATAAGTGAAGCAGAGATAAGATAGATAGTACCTTGTTAGTGATTTGGGAGTGAGGTGATATGGCACAATAGATTAATGCTTTGCCTTCATTTGTTGACATTTAATCTCTAAACTTTGGTTTGTATTCAGTGCACAAAGTAACTGAAATCCTCTCCCATTTGGTACTTGTGAAGTTGATATTAGACTCACAGTTTGCTTGCTCTTCAGTATTTCATTTTTTAAATAACTTTGAAACTGTGTTCCTGAAAATTGACATGATTTCACCATTTTCTCCTCAAGAGATTCAGTAATTATGACTTTGTGGCACACTTCTTCTGTTCTGATCTCCCTCCTCCTTTTCCCCATTGGCATGGTTGGAGGCTTGCAGTTTTGCTGTGTTACTCAGGGACTGACCCTCATTGCTACATTTCTGCCTTGCCCTTGTAGTTCTGGTCCTTGCTGGCTCCAGACCTCCTGTGAAGATGAGTCCTGAGGAATGGGCAAAGCCTTTTTGTGCAGTACTCCCCCAGCAGAGCTCTGAATGATGCAGGAGCACATAGGAGCACACTTGTACCTGTGTTTATGGTACTCATGAGGATCCAGGGCTGGACTGTTTTTCTGCAATGCTTTGAAGAACAGTGTCATGCTGAACTGTTCCTGAATCCCAGCTGGGAGAGGCAGCCCCTCTCCTTAGGATGGCTGCTGGAAGCACACATGGCACCCCTGTGACTTTTACAGGTGCAGTGGTGATGGAAATTGCATTTTACTCAAAGAGTCTGTGCAGTGTGAGCAGCATTGAGTGAGTGAGTGCAGCCTCCTCATCCCTGCACCACCGAGCTTCATTAAACCCAGAGGTTTGCATCAAACACTGAGCTGGAGAGAGCAATTAACTCTGCAGGTCTGGTGGAGGGTGCCAGCCCTGCTGATGCATTTGATGCTGACCCTCCTCTCGTGGGAACTGCCCCTGCCATTAGGAGAGTTCCCGCTTGGCAGTGACTGCATGACCTATTGCACTGCAGGGAGCAGGGCTGGGAAGGGGCTCTGCAGGAGCTGGAAAATGCTTCCTCCTCCTGTCACATCTTCCTCTCATCATGGTAGTCACAACTGTTCCTGTCCAGCACACAATATTCTTGACCATTTCCAGGTTTTACAGGCGCAGCAGATCCCTAAGAAAAGTGATGAATGGCAAAAGAAGGCAACTGATTTTCTGTGCTGGTACAGGAGAGCACACAGGGGGCCTGGTGCACTGTGCTGCTGCAATGTGTCTTGCTTAGAGCTAACATCCTTATTCATTCAGGAAATACCAGTTGAGGCAAAAAGCCAGTTCATTCATATACTAGCTAGTGATGGAAACAGGCCCCCAGATATTATCTTGTCTTAATACAAAATTAATGAGTAAAGACCACATGCTCTGTATCAACATAAAAATAACATTTTTCAAGGGTGTTTGTTCCCTTTCCTAGGGACAACTAGTACTTGGTTTTATTTTCACCACACTTCAGCAGCCATGGCTGTACCTTCTAGAGCAGATTTTTCTGTAGTTAATATGCATTACCATATTTGATTATTAATTCATCCAGTCTCTCCTAAATCAGCCTTTTGTGTGCAGAAGAATGCTAATAGAGTTTTGCTTCTAAATCTTCTAATGAACTGTGAAAAAGTCTACTCCATGGCTGACTCCTGCCCCTTAAATATTTAAATTTGTGTTCTTCTGTCTGCATAACTGATTTGCAGTGACCATTGTTTGGATATGGAGCTACCTGGCTGTTGTAAATACTTCTCAGTCCCATGATCACCAGAACGAGCCTGCAGAAGCTCTTAAGAGACTAGTTAAAATCAAACTTCTTGTGGTTTCCTTCAGATTTATTTGACTTGGTTTTTTTAAACTGCTTCTGCTCTTTTCCTGTGCTCATTCCACTCCAGCACCAAGATTTAATCTCAGCTGACAGAATGACTTACCTGTATCTAGTCTCAAAAAAACCTTTTTTTGCCTTTGACCCTACCAGTTGACTCACTGTGGCTGATGGACAGCTGGTTAAGTAAAGCATTACAGGGCTTGTGCTGACTGCACCAAATCCCCAGAAATGAAATCCCCAGCTCAGCCTTAGCTGTAGAGACCTGGAGTTGTTCTGTGCTTTGGTGCTGTTCCAAAAGGAGGTGTGGAACCTAAGATTCATGATTTTAGCAGTATGTGTTCAGCACCCTGAAGAGGATCTTCCTTTGAGGACTTCCTTGGTTAGCCACAGCACAGTCTGGGAAGCAGGATAAGCAGAGATGTGAGGCTTTTAGTGTGTTTTGCATCATCATTTTTATTTCTTTCTTATCTCTTTTTGTTGTTGTTTTAAAGCAATACCTGCAAAACTTCTACATGAAATTACTTTTATATAGAACTTTTAGAATTGTCTTTTTGGGTGGTGGTTTCTGAGTTCTGTTGGGTTTCTCCCAGTATTTAACAGTATTCCTTAAATATTTTTTTCCCTGCAATCCTTGATCTCACCTGATCAGGTGAGCTAACCTGGGTTGTATGTGACCATACCCAGTTTGAATCACAGCATGCAGCTATTAAGCCTAGACACCTATAACACCATTTTATTTCCTAAAATTGGAAAAAAACAGCATAGAAAATTGATTTTGCTCCAGTGCAGAGTCAATAAACAAACTCTGCCAAAGTATTTGTGATGCTGATTACAGGAAGGCTGCAAAAAATGAACGTCAAAGGTCACTTGCTGCCTTCCTGTGATGTTCATGACTCATTAATCAGAAAGCCAAGTTTGCATTTATAATTTCTCTGATCAGACAGTGAAGTCCTGAAGGAGCAAGGACCATTGGAGTATAGAGAAGATTTGATGCTGAACTGGTTGAGCACATTTCAGTTCAGTGTAGGTCAGAGATTTGTGGAGGTCCTGCCTTGCTCTCACTGTGGAGAGAGGCAGGACCCCCATTTGAAGCTGGTCTGAATTTGAGTTACAGCCTTAGAGAAAGCCAGCAGCACCTGGCCTGTGAGTGATGCAGCAGAATGCAGATGGTGAAGAGAGGAAAAATGTAAAGGACCATGGGTATCCTTTAAAAGTTGCTAACTTTCAGCAAAAGTAGGTGCCACTGGTTATTAAAAGGTTTAGATCACTGATTGAGGCTTTGGAAGTGCCTTTGCCATGGAGGAGGAACTGGCCATGGTGTGTCTTTGGACTTGCAGAGACCAGACACAGGAACTGGGTTTGGTTTGTGTTTTCTGTTTCTCCTGTGGCCACAGTGCCTGTGTTGGCTTCTCAGCCTCCCAAGTCCCTGAGCAAACCTCAGGGGTCCATACCAACCAAACTGCTCCAGGACAAGGTCCTTATTTCACCCTAAAACTGGGGTGAGAATTTTAGGAAAAGGAGGTGGTCAGGAAACATGGATTAATTAAAAATTCATGTTTGAACAAAAGAGATTTGCAGAGAATTAACACTGTTGACCTTTTAATGTAAGCCCTCTGTTCCCTACAGAGAGCCCAGAGGGTGCATTTAGTCAGCTGGTGTCTGTAATCAGGTTAGGTGGCCATATGGCTGCTGGATACCACAGCACTGACAGGAGTTGGGGCATCCTTGGGAGGAGGAGCTTTATATACCTGACTGCTGGCACTTTTAGTTTTTAGAACACCTCTTACATTTAGGCACAAATGTAGATTTAAATTCTCCTACTCCTGGTTATTTTGAATATAAAATTCCTCTGCTTTTCATAGTGAGGAGGATCCATGAGGATCTGTTGGACTTTTAGTTGATTGTGAGATGATGGTTGGGTGGCTGCTAAAGATGCTGTTGTGTTTGCACATTTATACCTATTTTCTCATCTCAGGCCTGTTCCTTTGGTCTTGCTGCCTGCTCTTCTAAGTATTTCTTGACTGTTTGCATAGGTCTTTTCAAAGCAGTGTTTAAGCTGGCTTAGACCAAGTGAGGGCAGGAGCCTGCTGCTGTTCCAATAAATTTGATTCAACGCTATAAAAATAAGATAAATAGTGTAAAAGGTATGATAAACTGGTTTTTACATTAGTGAATATACACATATGTAGTCTGAGTAGGGAGTGTAGATAGGAAAGGTTTCAATGTCTCTCCTCTTTTACCTTGCCCACTGCCCCACATTTCACAGGAGTGCAGTGAACTTTGCTGGTTGTGGAGGGGAGGCTCCCAATTCCCCAGAGATGCCTGCAGAGTTTCCTGCCTCTTCATTTCCCTGCTGTTGAAGCTTTTATAAGCATAATTTTAACCCAATATCGTTATTTTACCCACTAGATAAATTTCAGCATTTCATTATAATGAATATTTTAGACTATCTGCTGTGTGTTTTTATGATTTTTTTTTTTTTTGTTAATACTGCAGAGGAATGGATAATATTTTCAGGAGTAATTGCTTAACTTAGTCTTCTGTGCCATGGAATTTATGGAAGCTTATAGAATTCAATTTAGCAAATGAAAATGACATTTGGAGTTCATTTAAAAAAATAATCTTTTGCTCTAACTTTCGTTCTGATTCTCATCTCCTGTTTTATCACAGCTGTGTTCTCATTTCAGAATAATTATTCTCACCTTTACCTGGCAGAAGAAATCTAGCTCCTTTTTTCAACCGAGCAGCAATAATTCTCTTTATGATAGGTAAATCTAGCTTAGAGTAGGAGAACTGTTTAAAGTACTTTTGAAATTGTGTGGTGTTTCACATAGTTGTGATCTGTGAAGAGATCTGTGTGGCAGGAAGCCACCACTGTGCAGGCTGATGTAAAGCCCTTTATAATTACTGCAAAGTTTAGCATTTTTGTAAACTGTATGTAAAATATTGTTATATTTCTGATAGCAATTCTTTGGGAAATAATTCAATAATTAAAATGGCAAAGTTTTGGCATACATAAACCACAAGTGTTTTGTAATCAAAGATGCACTGGACCACTTGTATATTCTAATTATGCAAGATGCAAGGAATCAACACGCTCCTCCAGCTCCATCCTTCTGCAGTTTTGAGGGTTTAACAAATCAAATCCATTTCACAAAGCTGCTTAAAGTTGTCTTTGATGTGCAAACGTTTGGAAACAGTGACTATCTTGTTATGTTCTTGTTGAAGCACTAATCAGCTAAAGGACAGACACTTGTTTTGTTATAGGAACAAACAAAGTTCCTCAGCTTGAGGGATCAGAGAGAAAGACACGAGGTCTGACAGCTGTAGGCTCCTAAAACAGGCTGGACTACAAGGAAATTTTACAGAACAAGAGCCTCTGCTGTTGTGATAATCTGTTTTCATCTGAATAACTCCATTTGCACCAAAGATGTCTCTGTAACAGTGACATTTTAATAAGAGGTATGTGTGCTTGCATTTCAACAGTAATGCACTAGAGCTGCAAAAGCTCTATAAAGAGCTCAAATTTGATAATTTTTTTATGTCAAGTGAATATAATGAGAAAGACAAATTAGGATGCTGAAGATATATAATAAAAAATATTAAGTATTAATAGAAGCACAGTGCTGAGAAAGCTTTCATGATGCCATATTTAGATTACCTTGACTAGGGTTAAGCTCTAGGGTTAAGGTTAAAATATTCATCTAGTTTGGAGAAAAAAAAGATTTTTTTACACTAAATGTGTTCTTCAAAGTAATAAAATATTTCTCTTTTTCTTTTTTTATATTTTGTAATATTCTTATCCCTGAGGTAACTCACTCCACATTTAATGCAGACTTTGCAGTGGTTCACAGAGCCACTGGGTTTCAGCAGTGCCACTGAGATACAAAGCACATCTGTGGGCCAGCATTTGGACAGTAATGCTGTACAGCAACTTGCAGGCAAAGAGCAAGAAATTTATCCTTTTATCATCTAAAAACTCTTTACAGAGTGTGAGAGCTGGGATTTCTGATGGAATATGGCAGAAGAGAGGATAAATTCCTGCATTTCCATGCAGTGCACTTATTCAGCTTAAATATAATGTGGTATTTTTGATTTTTCCTCCCTCAAAAGAGTGAGTTAGAATATGTTGTTCTCCAGTATGAAAATTTTAAAAACATCACATGTATTTCTGAAATTTTCTGTCAATCACTTCCTGAACATCCAGAAAAAGAGACCTAATAAAAACTGGTGGCTGAAAACTAATATTCCAAACTGTCATCACCTAATTAATTTTCTCATTTGTATTCTAAGTACAGCCCCAACTCATATGGACTTCTGCCAGGGAACTCAATGATAAAATGTTCAGTTAAAATTTCTAACAGTAAGAAAATATTGAAAGACTGGGAATAAACAATCTAACCCTGGATGAATCAGTCTGAAAATTCTACATTTGCAAGTATGCAAGAGACTGGCCAAGATTTGGAAGTAATGATAAAACCATAGCAACTTTGATTGCTTTGTATTTTGGGACAAACTGAATTGCCCTTCACACCTGTTAGCTTTACTTCAGACTTTCAGAATTTACTGTTGGATTTTTTTTTTCCTTCCTCACGTCTTTAATCATATCAGACAAGCCAATTGTTCATCTTGCTCTTAAAATTTAATATTGCTTACATTAAATGATTTATACAGAGACTGAGCCACCTACAAGTCATTATATTAATCTGCAGATACTGAATTCAGTAACAAGATATTTTTTTTTCACATACTGGCATACCTTAAGGTGCAACTAATGAGATCTATCAGAAAACATCAAAGGAGCTAATTCCCTAAATACTGAAGTACTTTAGAAACTCCTTGAGACATTTCCTGCATCACTAAATATCTGTAAAACTCCAGCACTACAACCCATTTAATTGCAGATTGTCAGAGCCTGTGTTCTTACTTTCCCCTGTGAAATCCCATTCATTTAATTACCCAGTGTATAAAATTTATACTCATTTATGCCCATGACACCTGGAATTATGCAGAAATGTTCATCAGGAAACCTGTTCATAGAATTTCTGCCTTGGTAACTTTTAGATAGTGTTTTTTCTCATGTTGTTTTGTTTAGTTAAACAATGTATTTGTGAGAGCAGCATTGTGCTGGGTGGTTGTGTGACACCACAAAAATGCACCAACAAACAATATATTTACTGCAGTAGAAAGGAAAAAAAAAAACACCTCACTTTTCTAAGATGCTGCTTGGTTTGGAAATTGAAAAATTGCTTGAAACTCTGCTAAGAATGGAAAGTAAATGAAATGGAAATACAATATATTATAATGAGACAGATGTGAGCTCATTTTCCCTGTGCAGCTTCATGGACTGTGCAGTCACTTGCTCTGCCTGACATTTAAATTTGAGTAAATTCAGTGGTTTATAAGAAAAGCATCTGTTGTTGGAATGACAATAGCAAGAAACAATGGCAAGCCAAAGGAATCTCATTGTTAATAGGTGTTGCAGCAGAATGTCAGTGAGGGGGCCCTGATTGTGCAGGGATCCTGGCACAGGTGCTGTGAATTTGGGCAGCTCCTCAGGGAGCACAGCCCATCAGTGAGCAGCTCAGCTGTGACTGTGTGGCCACTCAAACGTGGGGCTCTGAAAAGTTTCCAGGGCCATAAATCAAGAACAGAGCTAATAAATAACACATTCATGGGGGAAATATGATATTAATTACTGTGCTTTACTTCTACTGACTTAACCTTTAATCACATTAGGCTCAGCATTTAATTTTTTATTTTTATCATTATTTATTTTTTTATTATTTATTTTTTATTATTGATATTCCTTTTCTATTCTGTTATCAGGTTTTCAATCCACTGTAACCCAGGAAAAACCTTGAATTTTGCCATATATTCAGCCTGAGCATGCTGGAAAAGCTGCAGCTTTATGGCTTCTGCTTTAAGATCTCTATTTGGCCATGTTCAGGCACTGAATAGTGAGGGTTGCTGCTAATGACTTTTAATTAAATCAAAAAGCTTTGAGATCATAAACCTGCTGACTTCATTTCCTTTTCCAGTGCACTTCAAAAAAGTAATTACTGTACTGCACAGACAGGCAAATCTTGCAAAATACCCTCCAGATACAACTCAAAATTAAGACTTCTGGTAATGAATAAAGCCACTTATGGTTTTCAGTAAAGAAATGAACCAAAACTTACTATATTCTTCAAAACATATTTGAGAATTTTATTTCTCTTCTATTTTTAAATAAAAACCCATAAGAACCTGCATTTTCAGGCTTGGAGAGCATTAAATGTAAATCCAGTTTTCCTTTTTCATGATTGCTTTCAATTCTCTGCAGCAAATAAAGGGTCTGTAGTGGGTTTTGAGTCTTGATGTTTGATATACATTGATTTTTCTTCATCATTAAAATTAGATGAAGAGCCTTGGAGAAACATGGAGAAACTATAGAGGACAAACAGAGCAATGGTCACAGGGGTCACAAAAAGTAAAGACCAAAAGGATAAAAAAAAAGAAGAGAATAATTTTCTGGTAATTTCATGTCATCTCCAACCTCTTCTGTGTCTCTCCCTCACCAGCTTATTTTTAAAATTTATTTTCCTTTTCGGCCCAAAGGGCATTTTGAAGTCAAAGATCAGAAATTTAAAAATACAAAATAAGTTTTCTGAATAAAGTCTTGTCATGGTTACACTATTTTCTGAATTTGGGTTGCAGGTGTATCAATTGAAAGCCTACATTGTTAGGCAGGGAAAAGTAATATTTATTGGGGAAAAAAAACAGTTTTGTGCTTTCTTGTGGAATAATTATTAGTACAAAATATTGTTTGTGCCCACTGCCTTCTTTCCTACTTCCAGATTTGTCTCCCACTGCAGTGGTTGGTGTGGGGCATTTGGCAGTGCCCATACCTACTTCAATTCCCTGTGCATGACTCTTCAGTTGTTCTTAGTAATTCTTTCATCACTTTATCTGCTTTTCAGCAGGATTTCTTGTGCTGTTTATTCCTCTCTCATAAACAACAGTAATGCCCAATTTTTGTTTGTAACCCTCTTCCAAACACCAGACAAGCTGACACTTCCCACCCTCTCTGGTGCTTGCACAAGAGGTTTTGCCCAAACTCAGGATGCAGAAACTTGAGATTTTCTTGTGCATTTGGGAACATAACTAAGCCTTGAAGCTGTGAAGTCAAGGTGCCAGGAAGTCTGGTAGCTGGATATCCACTAATTGTGTTTCACATTTCTTCCACTCTTCCTTGAATATTCCCAGCAGATAAAATCATCTTAACAGTTAAAAACCCTTTTCTTTCTCTATAAATTGCTTTAATCCATGTATTTACTGCCTTCTTTTGTAGAAAGCTAGTATAAAGCTAACACATCTTTTGCATGTGGTTGCTTTTGAATTAAGACAGCAATATTTTGGAGGCAGTGGTGTGAAATACTCTTTTAGTATGCAGCAGCTAAAAAGAAACTTCTGCACAAGGTCAGGAACCAGGACAGTCATTGCTGGCAAGACTAAATAGACTAATTTTTTATTCTTTTTGTTTTTTAACTCCTACACTTTTTTTCCCCTCAATTGTACTTTTACAGGTAGCCCAGAGCAAATGTGTTAAAAACCATAAAATGTGCAATCCTGGCTGCCCCTTCCCAGGTCTAACAGCAGAGCCTTCGAGGCAGGAGCTGCTTTTTCTGTCTGTGGAAGCCTCAGAGGATTTCTGCTCCTGACCTGGGCACCTTCTCTGTGAACCACTTTGCACAGCTGCCCCTGCCCCAAGGGCAAACCCCTCCTGTTGGTTCCAGCCTTCCCTGGCTGTGCTGCAGGAGGGGGAGCAGGGGCCATCCCTCCTCTCCCGTGCCCATGAAGGGCTCTGGGTGCTCTTCCTGGGCTGTCTCTACATCTGAGGTGGGACCTTTGAGGCAGAGATGTGTTTTTGTGTGGGGACCAGCAGAGTGAGTTGTGAAAGCAAGCCAGTGCTTTGTGGATCATCACTTCAGGCTGCTGGGGCATCACTGCAGGCAGCACTGGGGGGCTCACAGGGCTGCTCCTCACAGTGCACCTCTCCCAGCCCCCTGTCCCTGGGATCTGCTCATCACTTTGTCAGCACTTTATCTGCTTTTCAGCAAGATTTCTTGAGCTGTTTATTTCTCTCTCATAAGCAACAAGTAATGCCCAATTTTTATTTGTAACCTTCTTCTAAACACCAGACAAACTGACACCTCCTACCCTCTCTGGTGGATGTGGAGTCTCAGTAATCTGTGCAGTCTTCAGCTCTAAGGAATTCTGCTCTGCACAGGAGAAATTCTGTTTCTTCATTGCAATTCCAAATTATAATTAGCTAGAAAGAACAGCCACTGTGTCCCAGTGTTACACTTCCCATTTGCACAGATGAATATAAATATGACTGTCTTGTACCTTGCAGTACCCTGCAGCCACTTGAGGTTTTATTATGTTTTAGAGATTTTTTTTCCTGTTTTTTTTTTAGGAGAGCTAAATTAGTCATTCATTTAAAATGCAAGAGAGGAGTTGAGAGATGCAGGTTTGCTGTTAAAATTCATTTTGTATCAGTTTGTGAGGAGATTAAAAAGAAGTACATGGAGATAGTACATTGAGATGTACATCACTGAGAAGTACAAAGGATATTTAGAAAATAACAACACAAATAGATTGTTCTGACATTTATTATTTATGTTCTTGTTTCTAAAATAATTACTTTTAAATCAGCTGAGGTTTTGTGTTTGCATATGAAGAAGTCATCTGTGGGCTGGGGCTGTTGGGACCTCTGATGATGGAGGGATTTGGAGGAAACTTTTGGGGAAGTAGAATATCTCCATTTTAGTGTAATGTAACACCCAGGATCCTGTGGGATCTCAGGCATGCTGGGGACTAGAGTGATGCCTTAAGTTTTAGCTTTCCTATTTTCCATTAGTGTGTAACTCTGAACTTCCTATGAAGTGTCAGCAAGTTCTCCTCAGTTTAGTCACACAAAACAATCCTGTTCCAGCCTGAGAACCAAGGTCACCACTGCAGCTTCAGGCCCAAAAAGTGCAAACAACAGGGAACTGAGGAGAGCACACTGGGAGTGTGGGACTGCATAACATGGAGCTGGAATTGGACAATTAACTCAATATGGGAATGGACCAAAACTTCTAAAAGTGTGAAAATTTGTGATTCTGGGTCCATCTTGGGTGGAGCCCTGGCCAGGCTCTTGTACTGCCCAATATCCTTTGAAGGCCTTTTAATAAATCCCTCCTTGATTCCTTTAGCTCTGTCTTGCCTCTGTTCTAGGCAGCCTCTGAAGGCATCAGGGGAAGGAACAGAAGGATGGTAATGGCTCCCTGAGCAGTACAGCTTCTTCTGCAGCTGTGCTTGTCTTTTCCTCAGCAGCAGCACTGATAACCACACTTCACCTGTCGCCCAAGGCTTGTTTTATTGAAAATATTCAGGTAGTATTGGACTTCAGTTTGGCAACAATTACTGAGAGAACACTGATCCTTTCTAAACCATTTAAATATGAGAATTTTGTGTTAGATTATTGATCATTAACTCTTGAATTGAATAGCAAGAAGACATGAAGACTTGTACTAGACTAGACCAAGAGAGGTTATCTTGAAATTTAAATATTCTACTTAGCAAAAATATATATCATACAAATATTTTTTTAAAATATGATAATATTTCAATTAGTTGTTCATACCTAAACTCTCCCCTTTCCATGCTCTACAGAAATGGTATTTTCCCCCCAGTAGTTTTCAAAATTTTTCTCAAATTATACTTTGGTTTTACTTTAATATGTGGCTTTGACTCTGTTTCCAAGAAGTACTTTTTTACTTGTGCTACCTTTCCCTTTTGTCTCTGCCCCTTTCCTGGAAATAATAGAGTTTGAGGAGAGGCTGCAAAAATTTTTGCTGCTTATACGGCTTATGGGTTTTTTGTCTAGTGAAAATAGTTTAATAGAAATATTTTAGTTGAACTATTTGGATCCTTTTATCTTTCTGTGTTGAAAACATTTTGCCCAGCTAGACTATAATTTAGAAAAATTGAAATGCATGGTAAAAGCTATATAGATAATTGCTACATAGAGAGACTAATCTGAGCTCACTAGAAATGTGTGTTTAGTACCCTGGTAATATCTGAGGAATAAATATATTACTGTCAATTATTTTAAATTTATATTAATAGTAAAGGTTTATAAGCATCTTTGAAAGTACATGGAAGTACCTAGGGCCAGTGTTAGAAAGTGGATTCTGAACTTTCCAATGGATCAAAGCCATTTGCATGAACGTCACTCCCCACCAAGCATTTTGGCTGCAGATGGCTCTAGAAACTTCTGCTTTTCCAAAGGAGTGTGAGCAGCAGCAAATTACTGCAACTGAAAGGCTGAAAGGGACTGTTATTCTATAGGAGGAATGCAAATATTATAACTGGCTTTTTGTATTCAAATGTTTCCACAGAAATGCAGTGATAGCTCTGCCCTGGGTTTGCCTACACAGGTGATGGTGAGGTGAAATTCCCTCTGCTCCAGCTGCAGGGAGTCCCATCCCACTCCTGTGGGCTTCTCCTTTTGCTGATAAGGAAACTCAGGCTGCCTTTGTGCATCCCTGGTCTTGCTGGGGAGCTGCCACCAAGGAGGATGAAGAATGCACAGAGATTCCAAGGTGGTGCTGAGCTCCAGGTGCTGCACAGCTGCAGAGTTGCTGTTTCATAAAGTGAGTTTTGTGTGGTGAAGCAATGTCACAAAAGCATCCTCTGAGAGCAGCAGTGTGCAGAGAGCCAGGGCTTCCCAGTGGTGGCAAAATCTGGATTTCTTTTTAAATGTGTTTCAATTGACTTCCAGAACCATTTACACCACAGGATTGGTCTGCTGAGCTGTACAATCAGCCTGAAACAAGAAGCATCAGCAACTGGTAAAGAAAAATGAGGTCTGTGCAGGAATAGGCATTTATGCATCTGGCATATAACCCTTGAGTATTGAGAAGATCTTTTAGCCATTTATCCCCAAACATCCATAATTCACTCTTTCCAGAAATAAAAAATATGCAGTGCTCAGTCTCATTAACTACTCACTGCCAGCTTTACTTCCATGGAGAGCAAGCTCCATTAAACACTTAATGGTGTTCCTGGGAAGCAGAGGCAAAATCCAGGCTGGTAGGGGATGTTCTCCTCTTGACTGCACCAACTATGTAAGGTTCAATGCAGAAAATAAAGTGGGACAGGGCCATTTAAAAAAGAAATATATTTATCTTTGTTTTGAGCAATTACTGTAATGGTACTATTCATCCACAAATGAATATTACCAGTCTGCTTGTAGATAAGGAGTTGGATCACCTACCTGTAACATAATTTTCCAGGTTTAGATGCAATGAGTGAGAATTATTTGTGGCTGTCCTTTTCTGTAAGAAAATAAAACAGCTGCTAGTGAGCAGTCAGGTACAACATTAGTTCGGGTGTTAAGGAAAAGGGAGGAGTTACCACATCAAGTTGGCTTAAATTCTTCCAAACCTTTTTTGGAAGGGATTTATAAATGGGTTGAAAACTGAAACAGTAAGTTTCAAGTGACTTTGCTGGAATGAAAAGGATGGGTTTAGCAATTTTAAAATAGCTGGGCTCTACTGCTTCATGGGCTGCCAGAGCAAGCTGGGAGGGAAGATATTTTAGGAAACATTTAGGCTCAGTCTGAAACTCTGGAGCACCACAGACAGTAGTCTGGTTTTGAAAGTAATTAAAAAAGTCAATAATAATTGCAATTATAACAATTGCAAACAAAATTTTAATTTTATTTGAGAATAAGGATTGTTTTGGGAGGTTTTTTTAAAAAGGTGAGACCTTGGATAAATAATTATTTGGCCAAATGAGAATTTTTCAGCTTGATAGTGTAAAATGTGAATGTCAGTTCAATAAAGGGAAAAACCCAGCATAGCCATCACAAATATCATCTTTACTGGCATGGTTATTCCACACCACAGTGAGTTACTCACTCCAGTGTCTTTAGCCAAGCAGTGGAATAGAGCTAAAAAAAGATTTCATTGTCCTGTGCTGGAAGCATAACTGAGTACAAGTGGAAATCACTAAATCAGGGAGACTTGGCTTAAAGCTGTTAACCAACCTGCCAAAGATTGTGCCCTTTCACACTCTGTGATCCCCAATATTGCCATGAAATGGGGCAGGATTCATAAACAGTGAAAGCTGAGCATTGGATAGTTGTTAGTGTCCCCCTCCTTCCTCTATCACAGAAACAATAACTGGTGCCTTCAGCTGTGCCCTGAGAAATGCTGCTGCAGACAAATCCTGAGTGCTTACAGAGCCAGCAGCACCTCAGGCCTTCTTCACTGGGCAGTGCTTGGGAGGGAGTGGAGGGATAGACTGCAGAGCCCCAACTGAGATCTTTCTGGTAGGGCTGATGAAATGATTTTTGTAGTTCTGCAAGGTGTAAAGGGCTGGAAAGAGGAGCAGAGCTTCCAGCTGGTGGAGAGAGAGCACCAGGTGCCTCCTCTGACTCCCTTCTCCTCTGCTGCTGAGTGCCTGGGGACTGGCTGAAAACACCTGAATCCTTCTCACCTTTGTTTGAGGAGAGAAAGCACAGCATCAGACATCAGAAACAAACCTGAGATTACAAAGCTCAGCAGCAGGGAAAATCACATCATTTCCAGCTCTGAAAAAGGAGAGGGAGAGCAAGGAAGCTTTTAGAAGATATTGAGAAATATCAAAGTTTTGACAAGCTGCTGAAAAAGCTGGAGATGGTGCTGAGAGTGGGGGACATCTGGGATCAGACAGAAAGTGCCTCAGTGGAGAGTAGGACCTCTGAATTTGCTGTGTGAAGGTACTACTGTAAATAAAAAGCTGTGTGTGAGTGAAGTACCCAGTGAGTGCAGAGGGGTGAAGTGTGGAACACTGAGCACTGCAGGATGTTAGAGCAGACTGCAGGCAAGGTGGGAGACAGCACTAAACATTCATGGACTGCTGAGATGGAGAAGAGGAATACACAAAGAGGTGAAAGCCAGACCAAGGGGAGTTTGAATAGTGAGGAGTTTCCAGAAAAAGGTCAATTTTAGAGACACAGAAGAGTTAACCCAGAGAAATGCTTCATTGCACTCTAAGTGTGGGCAGCAGGCTGTGTGCAGGGGATAGTCCATGTTCTCTTGGTGATGGGCATGATTGCACAGCTTGCTCTAAATTATCATTACCTGCATAAGTACAAAATTCATCAATTCCCTGATTGAAGGTCTCTGGGCACCAGCTTTCAAGAAATCACAGAAAAGAGCTGGTTTCATGTCTGGTCCTCTCCCTACTCTGTGCTCACACAGAACTTGAACAGAGGATGATTTTACTGCCTTATATTTCCTCTTTGCTCTAGGATCCAAGTATTTGTTTCATCCAATTGATGCTTAAATTCCCATTAGTTACAAGAAGCATTTCCTAATTATACAAACAGGAAGGCGAATTTTCATCTTGATATTTTGCCCATATAACAATTCCTCTGGTAAGTGCCTTCACACTTTCTTATAAATCAGGAAATAAAAAAGAAAAAAAATACACTTTTCCTCTCTTTCATATCTGCAGTATAATCAAAGGTCAATAGCTAAGACTAATACCATGTCCTGTGGTAAAATAGCTGCTGGAGGTGAAATAGCTGTTTTGTTACTACAATAATTTGCCTTGCTTATGCCAAGAAATGTGTCTTGGTAAATGTTCCCTCAGTTACAACAGTTCTATTTTCTCATGAAATACATGGAAAAAATGTCTGATGCTGAGAAAAAATTATGATTTTTTTTTTTCCCATGGAAAAAATGTCTGATGTTGAGAAAAATTGCCTGAGAAACTGCTTAGATGAAAGTTTTCTGCTGAAAATCTTGTGAATTATTCTTAAAAAAATTGTCTTTTGGAAAATAAAATATTGCATTGTGTGATTTCAATGGATAAGAGAGGGATGTTTCAGGCTGCTCCTGCCACTGCTGCTCTGGGATACTCCATACATCTCAAAGCAGCACACACATCTGAAACTATGGGGTGAAAAAAAAAAGAATTTTTAGGTTTTTCTAGCAATATAAAATTAAGCCTACTAAGTGATTTCATTTTCCCCTTTGGAGGTATTTAATTAGACACATTCATTGGGATCACTGACACTGCTTTTATCTGCTTGATTGTTAAAATTGTATTATAATTAGGTGTCACATCATGAAAACTCTTCTGCAACAGACCTTAACTATTGCTATCAAATTTCAAAATTAATTTCTAGAAACTGATACTAACCAGGCTGTTGAATATTCTTAAAATTCCAAAGAGTAAACAATTCTCATGATAGCACTTCTGTTTGCCATAATATTAATTAATTTTAAGCAGTGTACAGCATGTTGTAACATGAAGAGATGATCTGGTGCTGTATAAAACATAAACACAGGCTGAAAACCCTTTGCAATAGTGCATATTTTAAGTAACTCAGCTCTTTCAAACAACACATTTGGGTTGTGATGCTTGCCATGGAAAGAAACTCTGATTCAGCATGTGGGCACAATGCAATTAAAAGGAGAAAATACATTTTTAAGTAAATGGTAGCATATACAGCAACTTGGAGGCTGACACTTAATCTGCAAGTCCTGCTCCTTCTTGCCACATCAGCTGAAGAGATACTGTATGAAGTGGCTGTTGAATTACATGCTTTAGCAGTCTTTGTAATTGAAATGGTTGCACATAATAACTGTATCATGTCTGGATACTCTGTGTCTAATGCAGAGCTGGGATAAATTTTGATTTTTCTTGTGTAGTTCATGTTCTTGGCTTAAATACTAAGTATTTATGGAGAAATGGAATATTACACCCCCAATAATTAATATAAAGTTTTGTTGTTGTCACCGTTACTTGATTTGCTTTAATTTTGTTTTATTAAGATTTTGTTTTGTTTTAAGTCTTGAGAAATTTAATGGAAAATACCAAGTGAGAATCTACTAAGTTGGACCTGGGCAGCTGTGGTGACAAGGGAAAAGGTTCCTTGCTGTGTACTGAGAATTGGAAAGTTGTAATTGAGTGTAAAAGTCAGAAGGACCTTGTCAGTCCCTGTAATTTCAGTGGGGCTGCAGTGCTGGGCTGTTCCAGTTGTTGTGGGCAGAGGGAACCCTCTGAGCTGGGAGCAGATGTGGGCAGAGGTGGCTTCCCCCACCTGAGTGACATTGTGGAGTTTTGGGGATCTGTTTTAGCCTGGTTATTCCTGTCCCTGGTTCTGTCCTTGTATCCCAGCTTGGTGAGACACATGAGCCCAAGGAAGAGGTTAATGACAGGCATGAGCAGCAGGGTAGCCTCTCCCCAGCTCCTGATGCAGCAGTTTATCAGGCTGCAGCCTGCTCAGGTTCCCAGAAACACAGCTTGGAGCAATAACAGAACCAGCTGCAGGCCAAGGAAATGGGACTTGTGGGTTGTTTTATTCCAAACTTTCATCTTTTATCATAGTCTCTCTTTATTCTAATTTCTATTGATTGTACCTTGCTGTGCTATCCCTTACCTGCTTTTTCTTTCTTTCCCACATCTATTTTTTTTTTTCAATTGATACCAATGGTTTTGAAACAAGCTCTTCCTAGTCCTTCTGTATTGGTACAAAATAGAATATTGGAAAAGCAGAGAGCATGTGCAGGGCTTTCCTTTGTGCATGTGTAGCACCAAAGAGTTGGATTGCAGATGTTTCTCCAGGCAGATCTGCCTCTGTAGCTGTCAGAGGGCAAATGAAGGTAGATGATTGTAAAATTGTGTCCCAGGGAATAGTTGTGAAACTTTTTCTGTTTTATATTAATGCTGAATTCACAATCCCAGCATTATGATGTTATATTTTTACACTTATATACTAATCCATTTAGGATTTTAATAAACATTCCTGTGCTCAGCTTTGGAGATGTTTGCATGCAGTACAATCCCTGGCTTGATTAATGCTGGTTAGGAGCCATCAAATATAAATCTTTATTCAGGGTAGTTAGGAACTATAATCCCTGCCCCTTTCATGTCCAATATTTCACAAAACTCCATTACAACTAGAAAATTTTCAGTCTTCTGGAGTATATGTGAGGTGCCAAGATTTGTTAGGCTACAAATCTTGGGTACAGGGAAGTCATCCTGAGCAGATGCTGTCTGCTAAGGACTGCTTGCTGGTGAGGGGAGAGATCTGCACATCTTCTCTCCAAATATGGCTGGGAAACAACTACTGAACTCTTCTTCCCTGTCTTTGGTAGAGTGTTTCCATTCTGCCTTGACATAGACTTCTGTTATTGCAACAAGTTTAGAAAACAAGCAAAAGCAAAACCCACCTTCCCTGTCTCTGCATCGTCCTGCTGCTCCTCTCCCAGATCTGACTTCTAATTTCTCCTCTCCTACTGGTTTTCCACATTTAGAAATGTCTATTTCCTGTTGATCACTACCTCCTTTTGTCTTAGAGAGCTCCTTCATCTTTGGAAGCTGTGCTGCTTTCTTTACATCAACCCAGTGGCTTAGGAAGATTCTGGTGCTGCTCTGGTGTGTTGGGGCAGAACAAACAGCAGCAATGGCAGCTCAGCCCTTTACAAAACCTTCATTTCATTCCCAGACAGACTCTTTGTTCTCCAGAAAGACAAAAATGGATGTGAACCTTGCTTTGTTCACTGCCTTTTATACTCCTTCCTTCAAAGTTTGCCAGTGGGTTCATTAGGAAAAAGTCTGAAAAACCCCCAACAAAAAACCTTTGTGTGAAAAGGTTCTGATCTAAAGTTGTTGGTATCTTCAAAGTACTGCTGGTCAATGGTACTGATCTTTTCATGCAGACAAGGATAGATCTAGCTAATATTTAATTTTTAGAATACAAAGACTTCTGCATAATGGATATTATAGATGAATGTATTGCTTGTGATATTCGCATCTTCCCTTATAGCAGCTTTCCAGCTCCTAAAAGGGGCTACAAGACAGCTGGAGAGGTACTTTTTGCAAGGGCAGGTAGTGATAAGGCTGGGGCTGGTGGTTTTAAACTGAAGGATTGCAGGTTTAGATTAGATATTATGAAGAAATTATTTAATGTGAGGGTGGTGAGGCACTGGAACAGGTTGCCCAGGGAAGCTGTAGATACCCCATCCCTGGAATTGCTGGGGCTGGATGGGGCATTGGTGGAGATGATTGTAAAGGAGCATTTTCCATCAGCTTCATTTGCTTTAGCTATTCTGAGAGTGGAAAAAAAAGGGCTTCAAGATGAGCAGTGGTTCAAGTCTCTGGTGGTTTTAACTGAGAGGATGAGCTACAAGGGTTTTACATCCTGGTGGTGCTGCTGGAATTCCCTGTTCTGTGTGTCCACCATGTCTTGGTGAGTCAGACCCTGCTCCCAGTGCTTGGCTTTTAATGTTGGCACACCAGTCCTGCTGACACAGAGCAGCCTCAGAACTGGGCTGTCACACAACCAAAAAAACCCAGCCAAGACTGTGACAAAGGGGTCTTACTGCAATCATCCCACTTCTCCTTGGAGCACGAGGATGTGGGGGACACTGGCTGTTCAGACAATATCTAACCATCATCAGCCATTCTAATGGGCACTTGGCTGGGGAGAGGGCTCTGCTTGGCAATGCTCTCACCCATTAATGTCAGCAGGCTGCACCCTACTGCAGATACACCAAATGTCACTTTTCATTTGCCTCTTTGGAGAGGAAATGGTAGGAAAAGGCAATACCTGATATAGGGTTGTGTCTTCTGCCCATGAGGAAACATTTATTGTGGGAGGGACCCCAGATTGAGTAAGCAGCTGCAGGGGACAAAAAGGCCCCAAGCATTTTTGCCCATGAAAAGACTGTGCATTTCCATGTCTCACACATGGCAGGCCAGGATCTTTTACTGAGCTATGGTCAATTCACTCCTGCTGAAAGGAGGAAGAGCTCCTTCCTTGGGGGTGAGTTATTTCATGTGCTCTCCCTTCCCAAGCCCTTCCCATGGTGCCAGAGGTTGCCATGGTCTCTTACCAGTGCCTGTGGACAAACTGTCCCTTGTGGCCTTTGCTGCACTCCCTGCAGTGACCAAATGCAATTCTTAATATGCTGTGTCATAGTTTTGGGGTTGCTTTTTTCTTCCCTTCTTAAAACCAGCAAACAAGTGCATCTAACCATGAAAGCAGGTACAAATGTATTCCTGTTAGTGGGTAATAATGAAAAGTCAGAGAGATTAATGTGCTGTTGCTGTTTATTCAGTGCTGCATTGCTTGTGACTAACTACAATGGATGAGACCTTCTTTCTGCCTCATTAAATAAGTTAATCATGTAAATCAGGAGGAAAAACATTTTGGGTAGTGAGAGTACAGGCTGAGCATCAGATATCCAGTTTTTACCACCGTGTGTTAAGGGAGATTTGACAACATACAGGTGTCCCAACTATAAAACACTAATATCAGTCTTCTGTTATCTCCAAAGTAAATGAAAACAAAATTAAAAGGTCAAACTGATACTTGTTCCTATCAGGAGTACATGGCCACTGACTGGAGTTTCTTTCAGAGAAAGAAGGAAACTCTAAAGGAAATGGAAGTTCTTGAAGAAGACAAATTATAATGGACATTGCAAAATATTCAGAAAACTTTCATGGCTTTAAAATTACAAATCAAAAGCACAATTCATTATCTATAAAGTAGGATTTACTAAAACTTCCAGATATTGCTCTCCCAGCTTACCAAAAACTTGCAGAGATTTAAACTCTGGTTTGAAGGTAAGAGAACGAAAATGTAAATAGGGACATAATCTTGACAGCCTGGGAAGGAATGGGAATAAGAATAAAAATGGTTTGATTAAACCAGCAACAGTGATAAAGAAATGTAGCTCTCAGGATTAAAATATAGAATTAGGAAAAACTCACCATATTATCTGAACATTTGTCCAAAACCCTTTTTAAGCCCAAAAGGAAGCTGCTGAGACTGAAGAAATTTCAGGTTCCAGTAACGTTTTTTAATCAGACCCAGTGCTTGCATTTTTGTGATTGCAGTTGGAACAGAAGTTTCAAAATATTATTTTTTCAGCTCAGGAACTGCTGAAATGTTTAGTTTTTGTCATCATGGGTTTCTTAGTCCAGAGGCTTTAGAAACCCTAACAACTGGATACTTTAATGCCAGCCCCAAGAATAAAGTGGCTGTGGATATAATTGTTAGAAGTTGGATTAAAGGATATAGAAATATTGGAAAAGTATTGCCTTCCTTCCTTTGTTTTCAATTAAAAGATAAAGTTAAATCCATTATGGGTTTCTTTTAGAGACAGAAGTGATCACAGGGGAAACAAATAAGGAGGTCTGCAAAAGGATATGGAGAAAATGGCAGCACTTTATTGGTTGGAAGGAAATGAGTATGGATCTGAAGCAAAACTTGCTGAAATCAATGGAAGATACTCACTGGTTTCAGTGATATTTGAGTAAGGCTCAAGAGCTTGAGCTGCTGTTACCTAATTAAGCTCCTGATGGCTTATTTGATCCAACAAATTGTACTGATGCTTCATTGCTGGGATAACACAGAGATTTAAAACAAAGTATTCAATTAAAGACAGTCATGCCTTTGCAAGAGGCTTAATCTGCATTCCAAGTCAGAAATCCCTATTTTTAGCACCACAACCTGTTCTCCCTCTTCTGACTGGCACTGTGGCAGCTCGTGTTTGGCATTTATTTGTTTATTTTTTACATCAAACAAAATTTGTGTATAAGTTGGGTATTGAGACTTTTTTATTAACTGTCATAAATTTTAACCCATATTTTCATACCTTTTAATTTCATAACAATAATAGATCAATATTCATTTTGCCAAATTGAATTTTTTGATCCAATTTAATTTTGGGTAATAATGAGACAGTTGTAAATATTTTAAATTTCTGTCCTAGGTTGGAGTTGATAAATCCCTGGAGGTTTTGTTCTAACTGCCTCAGTTTTGCCTGGATGCTTTAGATTTGGGGAAGTTTTGATTTTTTGGCATTCAGCTTCAGTGTGGGAAAAGTCAAAAGTAAAAATAGAGACTGAAACTGGGGCCAACCAAGAAACAGCTTGCCTTCCACTGTGGCTGTGGTCAGACCAATCCTCTTTTCTTAATTCAATTTTGCTGGGCTTTGGGTTTGGCTGAGAAGAGCCAAAATAATTTTGACCTATCCCAAAATAAGTAAGAGGCGAGATTATGTCAGAACACCTGTCCTGATGAATTTCTATTCAAGGTGATAGAAGAGTGGCCAAAACACCTCAACTTTTGACATTTGTAGTATTGTAGGTAAAAATGTTTTCAAAAAATTTGTTGACATTTTGACATTCCTGAAACTAACCCTTAGCTTTATTTCATCCTTAGTGACATTTTTTAAACTGGTAATTGAAACAATATACAACTCTATTTTCTACAGTAAAAGTAGGTGCAGATATGGTATTTTCTTCTGTTATCTTGTAGCAGTGCAAGCTGTAATACATTATATGGCTTCCAATGACAAAAAATTATGTTTTCAATTTGGCAAGTCGTTTTCAATTGAAAATATAATGCATTCCTGTGTAAGACATATTGCTCTGTGGCAGGCTGTAAGTATCAGGGAAGACCTACTATATCTGAACCAACATAATTAACACTCTTTGTTCATGATAGGCAAATAAACAACCAGGGCAGGCCTTTTCCAGTGATGGATAGCATCTTTATTAAAGAATTAATCGAGATCTCAAAGCAGGATCTATCTGGTGCATAAATCAGGGCCTTGTGGTTCCATTTATGGTTTCTTTTACAACCTAAGTGTTAATTTTATTGCCATATAGCCCCATAATTCATTGTTGAGGGATGCCAAGCCTTAGTCTTTCTTCTCTCTATTCTCACTGCAGATGGAGACACTTTTAGTTCACAGCACCAACACTGATTTCCTCATTTCTTAGCAAGCAGTTTGAGCTCTTGCTATCTAATGTCAATGATATAACTCTATTGAGGAGGTTAAGTTGTGCTGATGAGCTGTATTTATGTATGTGAAGTATTTATTTTCCTCAAACCCCATGCAAAGTCAGGATTGTCCTGCCAGAGAGCTGCACTTGTCCTCCTGAGATGGTCGAGTTTGGAAGAACAGAGGGGTTGAATGACAGCTGTAGTGATTTATTAGTTCATGTTTGGAGATGATGAGCCTAAATACACCAAATTCCAGCAGTTTGGTAGCTGCCATGATCTGTGAAAACTTACCTGAGCATGTGACCACCATATTTCAATGTTTTCCCTGGTCAGTAGCTCCCTGTGCCTGCTGCAGGTGCTTGAGATCCCCAAGGGCTTTTTCCCTACCTGCCTTAATTGCAAGGTGGGCAATTAGAGCACAATTTTGGAAGGTGTGTTTCATCTCCCATTGCTTAGCAGCAGATCAAACAAAGGGCCCTGTCAGATCACTGGACACATGGATGTGTGGTGAAGTGCAATCAGTACAGGGATTGCAAAATGCTTTGGGGCCCAGAAAGGCTTTTGGGTGCTTCTCTTTCTAGTTTAGAATAGTCTTAGGATAAGCTTGGTAGGTTGTTTGGACTTTAATTGTATTTATTATATTTGGCTGTGAGCAGACTGTTTGATTACTTACTTAAGAGCTAAGTGGTGTTTCTATGGCTGGATGTGCAGAGGATTATCTGATGATGTTTTTGTTTAAATAATTGAGAGATATGGGAGACACCTGCCTACGAGGGGTCACATCAGCTGTAATTTCAGACTGTTGCCAAATGCACATAGATAGATCTGCAGGGATTACACTGTTGGACTGGAAAGTTTCCAGGAAAAAGATAGCAGAGCTCTAGTTTAAAGAAAATAAATTACATAGTAGTGTTTTAGTGAAAAAAGGAGATATAAGAAAGCAAAGTTTGTTTACAAGATTCTCATGCAGATGCTTCTGCTCATTAGGAAATGCCAGTGTGGAAGTTTTTCATCTACAAAGATTGCAGATACATCAAGGAGAGGGAAATGGATTATTTAAGCCTTAACAACAGTGGAAAATCTGCAGTCTACATAAGCTCTTCAAAATGCATACCAGCTTCCACTTCTCATTCTGCTTGGGAGCTTGAGAGAAGGAAGGTCCAAAGAAAGATAAAATCCTTTTTATGGAGAATTATTTTGTTTGCATTTAGTTTTGAGAAGGCAGTGAGTGAGTGAAAAGTCTAACTAACCTGGTAACTGTGGAGTAAATTGTGAAGTGGTTTTCACCAAAGGTAAAAGAATAAGAGTTTTACTCTGTATAGCCAAAATAAGCTACTATCCAAGCATGTTGATATAAGACACTGGTAACATTTTTAATATGAAAAGACTTGTGATTCTCAAAAATCAATAATTTTTATGATTTTATATCGTGGTATCAAACAAAATGAGGCCCAGATTTCTGAAATAAACAAGTGGATTCTGTAAAATGCATGTTAAAGGTCATTTGTTTTGAGTAAAGGTGTGCAGCATTGTCTTATTTTCAAATAACACCTTTCTGGCTTGTGCACAATTTTCTAAATTCATATGTAGGATATCAAAAGTCAGAATCTGAGTTTTGAATGAGCATCAGGAGGTTTTGTGCTTCACCTTGGTTTTTCAATAATTTTTTGACCAAATTCAGTGGGCTTCTGCTTCAAATGCCATACCTGGATGAGGTAATGATGTGAGCACTTAGTGAATATTTGCATAGCAACACCTCTGCTTCCTGGTGATAAATTATTTCAGCATACTTAAATATAGGTAAATTTAAAAAATAATGAACCTTCCATTTTCTAAGGACTTGGAATTTTAATGAAATGCTGTCTGGTAAGAAAGTGATGTGCTGTAAAAACCTTGCTGTACTGAAACTAAGGAACACCGAAGGTGGAATAAAATTATCCACATGGGTATTTTTAATAAGTTCAATTGTGTGTTTTCCTGCCTGTTTGAGAAAATAAATTTCTTGCTTTTGGTACATCTTGCTTATATTACCTGGAATTAGGTATGTCACAGCTCAAGCAATATTATCTTCAGTCAAGGAAGCAATAGCCTTTTTTCCCGTTAAATTACTGATACAGAAGCATTCCCAATGAGATCTTGTGCAGCTAAACTGACCCCAGAAAATCACAGCTGCCTGAAGGGGTGTTTGAAATGTTGTATGCACAAATTAAGGTTCACCCAGACCATTATTCTGCCACAGGTTCTTTTCTGTGCCAGCCTGGTGTGCAGGCACAGTCCCTTTGCTGGTGTGGCAGGTTGTGCAGGAGCACAGGATCCATCTGCCTGGGCAGCAGCACCAAGGCCACACAAAATGCTGCTGCAAAGTCTTAAAAATCCATTGGTGTGCAACATGAGAGGCACTGACAGGGGGCTGGACAGGTGGTGTAAGTCTGAATGAGAAGGAAAATGTTAGTAGAGGCTCAGGCTAGCACTTCTTCCAGGTTAACATTAAAAAAAACCACCAACATTACCCGCTTTGGATTAAATAAAATATTACAGTTCTTTTGTAGGAAGCTGGTTTAATTCCCATTTTGTTTCTATAAGTTGCTGCATAAATTGTATTTCCTCTATAAATTCTCTCTGGTTTGAGTTTTGCCTCCTGGGGTTTTAATTTATCAGACTTGTCATTGCTTGACTATTATCACAGATTGAAATGTACAGTAGACACCTGGAGGGTTTCACTTTTTTCCATCCTTGGGCTTTGTAGAAATAGGACCATCTGGCCTGTAGGTCTGGAAGCATCAACATTCACTCATTAAATGTGTCTGAAGCCCTCACTTTCAATCTGCCTCATTTAGCTACCTGAGGACTGTAGTTAGGGGGTCTGTTGTTTTCACCTGTTGTTTACAAGCAAGTTGTTAAACAAGTTGTTTAAACTTGTGCTCCAAACTCGAGGAAAGCATCTCCCACACCCATCTCAGTCTTTGTGCTTTGGTACCATTTGGCTGTTCCTGCAATAAGAATTTGGGGTTAAAGTGGGTTGGTATTTCTGAAATTTCTTTCAACATAATAAGAAACTTCCACCATTTCAGAAATGTTATCAAATACAAAGATTTGAAGAGGATCCTGCTGGGTTGTCTGATGGGTGCTTCTCAAGACACAAATGACAGGGAATTATCTGCTTCCAGTGACATTTTCTGGTAAAAACCCATGTGGGATGTGCCTTTTCTATGTCAAACAGGGCTCAGGTGCAAAAGGGAGTTCGAAGGGGCAAGCTCATCTCTCTGGCTGTGTCTGGGAAAGCAGCAGAATTTCCACATTGGGAGCAAAAGCATGTTCTAGTTGTGAATTAACTAAAGACTGTCATCTTGCAGAGTACTCCTGGGAGAAGTTAGACCCCAGAAAGGAGCTTTGTTTTGATTATTAGCAGTGACTTACCTGCCTGTCAGGAGATGGTGACAGGCTGTAAAACCCCCTTCTATTTTGTGTGTGCCTGAAGAGTTGACAGCAGCTCATTGTGAACTCAGCAATGATGTAATTGCTCTCTCTTGCAAATGCAGTTTTTCTTCTCTCTCTGGTTAATAAATACCTTTAAAACTTTTAAATAAAAACAGGGAGTATAAAATTCCAAACAAGATATCAAAACTATTAGCTTTGCCATGTGGATGACTGTGTGAACTGAGGCTTGTTGCAAGAGCAATCATTACAGGCATTTGGGCCAAACTTTATTCTATGGAGGGAGAAGAAAACCCCTCGTACACAAAAGAAAAAAATAAAGCCTGAAAATGTGCTGCTGTGATGTAAGCATGAATAAGGATTTAGCTTAATCTGGAGACTCTCAGGATCAATGAGAAATTTTAGTAGGAGCTTCTCTAAAATATATATCAGAGCATTTTTGCTGAGGTGAGGCCTTTATTTTCACAACCACAGTAGCAACTTTAATAACTGGGAATACTTAAGAGAGTCGTAATAAATATTGAGGTTCTCTTCCTTTCCTCATTTTGCCTGAAATTCATGCAGAACTATCATTTCCTGAAAGTAGATCTGCCAAAGGTTTGGAATGTGCAAACCATTCCTGTCTCTCTGTATACTTCATGTCTCTTTTGATGTAATTTCTTGTTGCTTGTCCCATTTTCACTGAAGGGAAACAGCTCTCAAAATTAACATTTCATGAGATGGTTCCAGCAGACCGTAAAATACACCATGACTATATGTAATAAATATTATTTGGTTCAGTCTTCTAAGTTGTTACAAGTGTGCACCTTAGTCATGCACCTTTCTTATAAAACTCAGAGGAAGTGGAGGGAAGGTAAAGCTGTTTTACCTCCATCTCCTTGGAGTTTTTCCTCCACCTCCTTTGCCCTTCAGCCTCACCCATCAGTGGGCTCTGGGTCATGCCAGCTCTCAGTGAGCAAAGGGCAGGGTGGGTGGTGGGGGAAATGGAGCAGTTTGCTCAGTAATGTTATTTGGCAGTGAATTTCTTGCTCTGAGTCAACAGTCTCTTCCTGATCATCCTGCCTTCTGCTATTGGTTTACACCTTTTTGTTTCCTCTGGTGTAACCTCTCTCATGCAAGGATGTGCATGATACCTCAAGTGTAAGTGCTTAATGGAGAGGAGGTCACTGGGGGATGTGAGGGGAAGGTGGAGGTGAAAAGGAGTCCCTGCTCCTGCACCAGATGTCAGAAGTCTCTGTCCTTTACTTGCAGCTTCAGTGAAATCTTTCTTCAGGCTGTCTCCAACTATAGCAAGCCTTTCTGTACAAGAAATACCTGTTCTGACTGCCAAAACTCAAAATATTTTTTATTCTCCTTGTTTAGTGACCCATAGCATCACTTGAAGGGGAGAAAGAAACTCTTCTGCAGAGAAAGGATTTCCTTTAGTGCATCAGTCACAGCACCTCACAAAACTCTAACTCCCAAATTTGGGGCTGGCAATTAGGAAAGCTCAGCTGGAAGGGATGTGGAGTTACTTCTCTTCTTCTACCATTATTAGTATTCAGCTTCTGTCCATCCATCTGAGTTAAATCCAGCAGGCAGGATGAAATGTTGGTGCTTTCTTCCAAGTCAGTAAGTAAGGCACTCTCAGAGTCGTGCATCACCTGCTGCCAGAGCCCACAGACACATCCCCGGCACAGCCAAGCAGAGAGCTGAACAAAAGCTGTCATTTAACCCTGGTGCTCTCCTTCAGGGCTTCCCAGCTTCACAAAATGCATTTTGGCCTGTGTTGTGATGATTTGGTACCTGAATGATCTGTGCACCTCAGGCAACGTGGGCGAGGTGAAATGACTGAAATAGAAACCAGTGGCAAATGCCTGGATCAGCTTAAAGAGTTTTACCAGCCTCTCTTTTCCTGCTCTTCAGCTGGAGTTTGGAAATAAAAGAATAAAACTAATTTATAGATTTCTTGATTTCTAAGAGTTATAAGAAATTGATGTATATAGCATGAATGGGAGTCTACATGTTTCAAACAAAAAGAAAGTTTCACGGTTGGTTAGAGCTCAAGCATCAGCACCCATCTCTGAAGGGGTTTGCACAGAGGGAGTCTGTTTATAAATGGTAAAACTGAGGCAGATCCCTCTGTGCAAGCTTCCATCAGCCAGAACCACTGTGCATGGAAGCACAGAGCCTGTTGCATGAGAAGCACAGAGCCTACAGCCCTTGTGCAGCTGGGCTGTGCACCTGCTGTAGCTGCAGTGTTCAAGGTGGGATGGGCTGGAGTAAACTCAGTGTTGAGACAATTTGCTCATGAGAATTCAGATTTCCAAATGTCCCAAAGCTGACAGGTCACTGCTAAGATAGCAAACCTGCCTGTGAGGTTGGATAGTTAGCTGGACAGCCTAAGAATAAATACATATGTATAACCTTTTGAATTTTCCATGTTCTTTTTATGCCTCAGACTTTATTCTGATGTCTTCCATTGAAGTCTGTACCAAAATCATTTAAATTACATCAGTGTGCAGCTAGTGTGAGAACAGAAGTGGGATTCTTAGAAAGAAGGCATTGTTTTAGCAGTAAATCAATTCAAAATTAACAATAATACATAGGAACACACAATTCATCTTTTATTGCAGCTGGTCACTTGTGAATGTGCAAGAGTTTAATGTGTGCTTTCAGCAGCTGCTTAGACTGCAACATATAAATAAAGAAGGGTATATCAGAAACACTGTCTGAAGTTTTACAGGAAATATCTGAAATAACGTAAATAACTGTGATGGGTTCATGTGGTGTCCAGGCAGCAAGGAGGGCTGACTGCTGAAGCCATCCATTCTATTGCAGACTGGTTTGTGTGCCCTTCCAACAGCTTCAGCTGAGGGAAATCCCAGAACTTGGTACCCTGCTTGCATTACAAAAGGGTGAGCTAGGAGTTGCTGAGCCAGTGCCAAGTTACTCCAGCCTGGACCTGGCGAGGGGGGACAGAATAGAGCCCTCTCTGTTCACTCCTGCCTCATGAATGTGGGCCAGGATCTTGCTCTGCTTTCAAACAGAGAAAGAAAAATGCACTGTTCACTCTCAGTCTGCAAAACCATATGAAGTGAAAACTGCCAGTTTCTGTTTGCTCTGTCAGAGGAGATATAACTCCAGTAAATCCAGGAATTCAAGTAAAAGTAGGACTGCTCATTGGTGTACAGGAAATGCAAGAGCATCATGTTAATTAGCATGAATCACAGGCAGATCTTTCTGTCGGATATAAATGTGAGTAACAAATAGCAGGTACCAGAAGATCCCATAATAATTGCATCTTTTCACACTTTAACAGCACTTTGAAGTCCTCAGGAGCAGGTGATGCAGGGTTGGACACCTCCAGACCAGAGGAGGTCTCCAGAAGCTGCCCCACAACACAGATTCAATTTTCATGGATTGAGTAGAATTCTTAGCATCTACTCCTCCCACCATTGCCACTTTCAGATCAAGATTTTTCATCCTGCACAAACTTGATGTGGTCAATGCTGTAAAAATGGACACATCTTGTACTGTGTATAAATATTGATTGCACTGATTTTTTTTTTTTTTTTGTGGTATGAAATGTGATTAACATTTTAAGCCACTATCCAAATCAAGTTGTTATTTTTATAACCCATCAAATGAAAGTTATGAGGCTCTTAAAAAGCCCTCAACAACAGACTCGTAAAGGGGATAATGACAGAGACATTAGCTGTTTATAAAAGCTAATATCTCATGCAAATTTGACATTACATGTCTTACTGCATGTTATTAGATGCTCATTTGCTATGCAAATATTATTCACTTTTTCTAAATGTCTGATCTTCAGTCAGTATAAGGAAACATGAGCTTCACTGCTAGGCTTTAGCATTTTCCCATGAAAATACAAAAGAGACAGACTATGGTCTTTGATTAATGCTTAGAATAAAATGAAGATATTCATTCTTAATTCAAATGTACTTTTTTAAGGTGAGCATCTTTTTTTTAATGTTTTCTAAATTATATAAAATGCTTTAAATTATGAGAATGTATGACAAAGTTGGTTCATAATTTCTAAAATTGTTTATTAATAGGTAACATATTAACTATTATTATTAACACAGTTATTAAAGTGTCTGTAGATTGGCATAAGGAAGAGCTAACACTGACATCTTTAATTTAATATGACATTCAGCAGTACAGTGCATTTAAGGGGTAGCCTTTGATTGTTTTTCTCAGCTGTAGTAAATACATGGTGTCCCATTCTTTTACATGAAAATTTATGTGGCCAGATAGTGTAGTCTGGAAGAGAATCAGACATGAAATTTCTTAAGACTGGATAGACCTTGGTTACATTTAATTTCTGCTCTCAAATACAGTTGCTGGTGTAGAGGGAAGGCAGGATTCTGGGTCATCAAAACCATCTTCTGTTCTGGTGTGTGAATATATCATGTAATCCTTTATTAAACTAAATATATCCCATGTATAAAAAATGTTTCTCCAGCTACTCCTCATGGAGGCTGTTCTAGGACTCTCTCTTCTGATCAAAATTATCATCTTTACTGCCTAAATATATTCAAAGCAGTTTATACCAGTTTGTTCCTTTGCCAGTATTTTAGCTTTAAAAACGTCTTTTCTCTTCCTGGATTGTCTTTGAAGTATTTTCTAAGAGCAATCATACTTCTCTCCAGCTCTTGTTTTGTTAGGCTAAGCAGACCAGGTTGTTTTAGCCTTGTCTGAACTTTTCCCTGATGATGATGCTTCTCTGCTCTCATCATGTTTTAATTCCTTATATTTTAACAGAGATAAAGAATTGTTCAGAGCCTTCAGGGCATGCACTAGCACCTTGTACAATTCTGGTTTGTACTTGCTGTATCTTCTTGGTGATATCTCTCTGCCCACACAAGAAATAGGGTTTTTTTTGCCTTTTCCCTTCCTTCAGAGCTGGCCAGTGCTTGACCCCTCCTGTTCTGAGCAGTTTCTGCCTTTAGGATGCTGCCCTGCAGCAGCTCCACTGAGCCAGCAAAAGTCACTTTTAACATGGAGTTTATCCCAGAACTTGGGGGGGCTCCAGACAGAGCACTCTCAGTTCCCCCACAGATGGAAGGGAATTGCAAACACTGAGGCACCTTGGGGGTGAATTGGTGGGATGGTGGAACAGGGCCTGGCTTCAGGGAGGGAGGGAGGGAGCCCTGGAAATCTGCACACGAGTTTGAGCTGCAGCCTGTCCTTTGTGCAGCCTTATCCAGGAGCAAGGTTTTGTCAGTCCAGTGGTCCAGCTGTGCCAGCCACACCTCTGTAGGCAGCGAGCCCTAAGCATCCCTGATGTGTGCAGAGTCTGCACAGAGCTGGGAGGGAAGGAGTGTGCTGGCTGGCCCAGAGCAGGGGCTGTGCCCCACCAGGGCTGGCACAGCACAGCACACACAGCTCCTCTCCTTAAGGAGCAGCCCTGCACTGTGCTTCTCTCACAGGACACTCCAGAACTGCTGTGCACCATTCCTGCTGTGCACAGATGGAATGGGAGTGACTGTAAATGCACATGGCTGCTGCAGCCCTCCTCCAGCCAGCAGGCTGCCCTGCCCTCAGCATCATCCCCAGCCCTCCTCCAGCCAGCAGACTGCCCTGCCCTCAGCATCATCCCCAGCCCTCCTCCAGCCAGCAGGCTGCACTGCCCTCAGCATCATCCCCGGAGCTCCTCCAGCCAGCAGGCTGCCCTGCCCTCAGCATCATCCCCAGAGCTCCTCCAGCCAGCAGGCTGCACTGCCCTCAGCATCATCCCCAGAGCTCCTCCAGCCAGCAGGCTGCCCTGCACCCAGCATCATCCCCAGCCCTCCTCCAGCCAGCAGGCTGCACTGCCCTCAGCATCATCCCCAGAGCTCCTCCAGCCAGCAGGCTGCCCTGCCCTCAGCATCATCCCCAGCCCTCCTCCAGCCAGCAGGCTGCCCTGCCCTCAGCATCATCCCCAGCCCTCCTCCAGCCAGCAGGCTGCACTGCCCTGCCCTCAGCATCATCCCCGGAGCTCCTCCAGCCAGCAGGCTGCCCTTCACCCAGCATCATCCCCAGAGCTCCTGCAGCCAGCAGGCTGCCCTGCCCTCAGCATCATCCCCAGAGCTCCTGCAGCCAGCAGGCTGCCCTGCCCTCAGCATCATCCCCAGAGCTCCTCCAGCCAGCAGGCTGCACTGCCCTCAGCATCATCCCCAGAGCTCCTCCAGCCAGCAGGCTGCCCTGCCCTCAGCATCATTCCCAGAGCTCCTCCAGCCAGCAGGCTGCACTGCCCTGCACCCAGCATCATCCCCAGAGCTCCTCCAGCCAGCAGGCTGCCCTGCCCTCAGCATCATCCCCAGAGCTCCTCCAGCCAGCAGGCTGCCCTGCACCCAGCATCATCCCCAGAGCTCCTCCAGCCAGCAGGCTGCCCTGCACCCAGCATCATCCCCAGAGCTGCTGCTTTCCTGCTTCCTGTGGGTCACTGTTCATTCCAGTCCTGCCAAAGCCCCTCAGGTGCTAAATCCAGAAATTCACCATTCACTTAGCACTGTGTTTTGTTCAGGAAGAACTCTTCAATGGCAGTATGCTGTTAGTGTAGCATTATGGGATAGCAGCCTTCTTTGCTAACAGCTTGCTGTAGTCTGTGCCAGAAAGGACAGCTGAAATAGAGCTATAAATTTATGTTTTAAGAAAGCACAGCTTAGTTTGAAGTTTACCTTAAATTTCAGCATTTCATGATTTAAAGCAATCTATTTCTTGAAGCATATTATTTTTCCTAACAGTACTTATAGATGAAAGAATTTATTTGGGGTTTTTTCTGTTTTTTGGGTTTTTTTTTAATTGTTAGGAGAATTGCTATTATGATCTGCTGATGGGTTTATGCAATTGGTGAGTTTATACCTTGGCCTTTGCACCAGCCACTATTTTTCATGTAAATTCCATCTTCCTGTGGAAGTATTTAGAATACCCTATATATGTGTCTAAAATAGAAAGGATGATGGTGTCATTGAGCTAAAAGTGCTTCAGAATATTTAAAAAAAATTCTTGAGCAGCTGCTCAGAGTTGAAGTACAGCTCATATAAGGTCCATATATATTAGAAACAAGCACAAGGAATCCCAAAGTATAGGATGAATTTGGGGCATCCTGAGAGTGTGAGTAACTGAGCAGATGAATTCGAGGCAAAATCTTTTCAGCTGGATGGAGTTTCATTGTTTATTTTCTGATACTTCATTTGTGTTGCCTCAACCTGATTTGGTCTTTTAAAAGCCTAAGAAATAGCAGATAAGTTATTTGAGGAATATCTATCTGCTTTCTTTCCTCATTTTCTCTTCCCAGCTTCCACTTCTCAGCTGGGAAGAGAAAATGAGGAAAGAAAGCAGATAGATAATTAAAAGGCCTACCAAATTATTGGGAATACCAAATTATTCTCCTGTCTAGCTTTGCATGAGAGAGCTCTGTGTGGATGTGCAGAAGTTCCTTAGTGCTAGAGAGGCTGTACAGACTGACAGGGATTTATTATCTGTTCAGCATAACCAAGTGGGACGTGGGTGTTCAAAAAAAAAGGACTTCAGAAAATCATCCAGCATCTCACCTGAGGTTTCAGATTTGCTAGAAGCTCAAATTCAGCTCTGACAAAAAACCATTACCATTTCCCCACCTATTCAGTAAGTCTGACAGTGCCTGTGCAGGCTTTTACTGTTCTCCATCTTGCCAGGTAGGCAGCTAAGAAAATGACTGAGGTTTATTAGCTGGCACTGGCAAAATAGATAGGAAGAACATGTAATAAAGAATGTTCTACTTATTGTGAGCTGTACAAGAGTGGGTGGTAAGAAAAGGCCCTGAAAGTCCATCAATTTTTCTTTCCCCACAACTTCTCATCTTTCCCTGGATCCTACAAGCAGATAAATGGACCCAGAACACACAAATGTCTTTCTGAAGTCTTTGAAAAGGAGAAGGATATTTTCTACCCCTCACCAGAGCAGTGACTCACTGAGAGTGTTCTCATTTGAAAGGTCTCTCTCCTGCTCCTTCTCTACTCCTACACCTTTTCTAATACTTGAAGAGGGATAATATTCCTTCCCTATTGAAATACAGCAGCACAAGGGGTCCATTTGTGTGAAGATGTTCTGCTCAGCATTCTTGTGACTCTGTTTTTCAAATGCCTCCTTGTATTTCTGGTTAAAATTGAGCATTTTTATTATTCATCATACAATCATCTTTGTATCAGAAATCACCTGATTGGCTTACTAAAAATGAAAATTATATTGGGAAAAAAGAAGGAATTTGGCATTAAGTTTGATGAATAAATAATTTTGTTGGCATTTTCCAGAACATTTGTGTCCAACTGTTAGTCCTTGGAACACAGGAGCAGCCACTCTGCTTTTAGATTTGAAAGGAAGCTTTTCTTCCCTTTTTCCTGGGTCTGCAAAACTTCTGTCTTGTTCACTGAGTTTCCAGTTGTGGATAAAAAATATGTGTATTCAAAACATTAAAAGATACTAAAAGTCTTCCTAAATTTAAGTAAGGTAACATTGTATTGAAGTGTTTTGTGTCTGAAGTGCTTTGGTACCTGCTGTTGGCATTCCCCACTTGCTACATTTGACTTTGTGCTTTGGGTTCCCAGTTCTCAGGATCTGGCACATTAGGCAGGGAAGGTTTGTAGCTGACACCCAACTCTGGTGACAAATTGGGCACTAATAGTGACTGGTGGCCAGGAGCTAAGGAAAAGAGAATTATTACAATAAAATGCAACACAAACCCTACAGATCAAGAAATTGTATTGTGAATGGACTCAGGAATGACTCTTCCTGATAGGACCCCTAATACCATCATGGATTTGTTTAGGCTGGAAAGGGTCTCTAAGATCATCAAGTCCAATGTTCCACCACTCCCTGTGTCCATGAGCACCACATCTGCCCCTTTCCAATACCTCCAGAGATGCTGATTCCACCACTGCCCTGGACAGCCTGTTCCAATGCCTGGCAACCCTTTCGGTGGATAAATTTCCCCTAATATCCAACCCTTTATCCCCCGCCTTTTCAGAGGATCAATTTCCCCTAATATCCAACCCAGACCCTTCCTGGCACTACTTGGGGCTGTTCCTCTTGCCCCTTCCCTGGCTCCTTGGGAGCAGAGACCAATCCCCACCTTACCACAGCCTCCTGCCAGGCAGTTGTGAGAGCAGTGAGGTGTCCCCTGAGTCTCCTCTCCCCCTGGCTAAATAACCAAATTCCATCTTATTCTCAACGAGAAGGGCTGGGATTCCTTCACTCCTGTATGCCCTTCCCGTGGGAGGCAGCCCAAGGCATTGGCTCACACCAATGATGCAGAGATGGAAGGCACAGCAGTTACACAACCCCATTAGAAGGGTATCAGTAATGAAGATAGGGAGGGACAGATTTCATCTGTGGCTGTACAGGAGCCTGGAGCTCCTGGATTTCAGCTCAGATGAACCAGCCATGCCAGAGGGTTTTCACAGCACTGCTGCTTGCACTGCCTCTGTCACACTGTGTCCTGATCCAGGAGCTGCAAGTACACCTGCACTGCTCTGTACACAGGATATTTATGGGTATTTATTTAGCATCCACCTGGGGTCTATTCCAGTCATCTGGGCTTGTTTCATCTTGTACTGTGTGTTATTTAAAATGAGGAGGATGGATAGGAGGAATGGCCATGGAACAAATCTGGAGAGGAGGATTAAAGCAAAGCATAACTACAGAAGTGCTGGGTGTGAGCACAGAATGATGATCAGAGTGTATCTGCAAACACAGGAGTCATGCTTTCACATAACATTGAGATTCCTCAGCCAATGGAATCATTACCATTTCCTCCTCTCTTTAAAGTGTTATCTCTGTGTGCCAAAATGCTGAACAAGACCACTGGAAAGGATCCAACTCACATTATTCTTCCCTTAAAACCTCATTTTAAAAAAATCACGGGCACAAGCATTATTTCAGTATCTCTTTTTGCTTTCACAAGGCAAACAGCAAAACTTATTCAAAGCAGTGTTTTCCAATGCCTAACCTGTCATGTTTAAACTCAAAACCAAGGAAAGATGTTTTCAATAGCCAAATCACCACTTATGTTAGAGGTAGGGTATGTTCCTAAGGAGAGGCATGATCATCTGAGGATTCAAAATCTTCATAAACACTGAAGTGTGAGAAAGATCAGCAACCTCTGAGATTTTTTTTGGTTCATTAACTCTAGACTTCTTTCTCAGTTGAGTCTGATTTTTTGTTGTTTTGTTTTGTATTGAAAACCAAACAGATAGCAGACAGGTGCACCATTAACCCATCCCTTTTACCAGCAATTATTCTCCCCAAGTACTGAAAGAGAATTGTACCCAAAGGAATGAGATTCAATATTTTATCCAAACCCTCATCATTAATGTACTAGAATGGATTAAATGTTAATCTCTTAATAATCCTTAATGAAGCAGGATCTTCAGAAATTAGCCCTGTTTAATTGTCAGATGCCACCTCCAAGGAAATGCTGTTTGGCAGTCAGGACAGGTCCCTGTCATGGCTGGGTTTGAGAACAGATTGTTTATTTCTTTAGGACAAAGTGCTGCTGCAGCAGCTGGAAACTCTCTGGTTTAAAGCTGTGGATGAATGCTAGGAGTGGTGTGAGACAGAGATCAGCAGTGTGGCAGCTGTTGATAAGCAATCCTTCTCCCTTGAAAAGGGAGTCAGGGAAAAACATCACACAGGATTCATGAAAAGAGTGAAATTAGGGTACAGGGGAGGGCTGGGTGCAGGAATCACAGCCACTGTGAGTCCTCAGCTGTGGGTGAGAGGGAGGGCAGCCCTGGTTCTACAGACACAGGGGCTTCCAGAGCAAGAGGGGTTCAGCAAAGATTTTTGTGAACCATTTAATATTTCTGTTAAAATGCAGTATATTTGAGCTGTCTGAGCTCTAATGCTACAGAAAATATCTGAAAGTAACAGACTTGCCAAAATAAGTCAAATTGCCTCAAAACTTCTTGATAAGTAAAAGGAAATGTTCTTAGAGGTACTCTTAGCAGGAGGAAAAGCTTGTGACTAAGATGTACATGGCTGCCTTAATTTTGCTTATCAGCCATGGGGGCTTTTGCACACAAAATAGGGAATTACATATCTGTCACAAAAATATTCTTGAAGCTACAAATCAAAACTGGTCTGTTTATGTTATTTTTATCTAATCCTGAACAATTTTTTAATGCTGTTATCTAAAATAATTGTCTGGTTTTGGATTAATTCATGTCAAAAAATGAAGTCTATGCTTGCCTGACTTAAGGCAGCTGTTTTCCCAAACACTTTTGGGTTAAAATGGGCAAAATATTTTTGTATTTATAGGTGAAATGGAATGGAGTCCCTTGGAGTTAACTATGCAAATTTTCTATTTTTTTAAAATAGTAAAGCAACAGCCAGAGGAATATTTAGTGAATAATATTTTTATTATTCCAGGGTTTTCTATCTTCATAGCCTAACTGTAGCAGGAACACTGAAAATAATGCTACAATTTGGTAGGACTAAGAATAATGAAAAAACCTCCACAGTGCAAATGTAAATAAAATGTCCATCTTTTAAACCTTACATCTTTTTGTGGCACCTAAATAGGCACATGAAAAGCAAGCACACACAGCAGAGCCTTCCTAGTACTGAGCATCCCTCAGTAATGTTATTTTAATGTATTACCCAATTATTTATAATTTTCCTTCCTTGGGAATGCATGAAGCCTTTATTTCTTTTTTATTTCCTTTCTGCCATAACCACAGGAGTGGGATATACACAACTGGCTGCCTGTTCATCACCTCTTCCATCTCTAGAAATAGTATGTGCAGGTTGGTCTCCCTTTTTCTCCACCTACTTCCAGCTAAACTTCTGAGATCTGAACCTTTCAGATAATCATCTAAGTTTAACAGAACAGTTTCTGTCAAAAATAGTATTTCCTAATTATGTTTTTAAAAGTATCATAATTAATGTCATGTGACTTGTAATATTTTCAGATCTGTTGCTTGTAAGCCTAAACTTCCTAAATGAGCCTTACTGGAAAATAACACAGCTGTGCAAGTAAAGGAACATAACTAATCAAGGATCAGATAGGATAATTCAAATTACTTACACTGTGAAAGAGAGAGGTAAGGAGGGAACAGAAACGAAGAAGGAAAGTTTCTTAGGATGATAATGGTTAAAAAGGGTCTGTGGTAAATGTTACTTGAAAAGAAAAATAAATGGGTTTTTTTTGTTGTTGTTGCTGAATTGAAGAAAATGCTGTTTGTTGTGTCAGAGGCTTTCCCACGTTGTGGTTTAGGTCCATTGCAGAGTGAGTTATGTGTCTGTGAGCAGAGGGCTCACTCAGATCAGCCAGGCTCTCACCCTGCCAGCACCCAGCAACACCAGGATCGTTTTTCTTCACTCTCAGCCTGTCTGTGGAGGCACAGCTCAGATAATTTAAGCCAGGAGAGAAGGGTGGTGATTTCAGCCCAGGAGATGTGGGGTGCTGGTGCTCTACCATCAGTGTGCCCTCTAAAAACCTTCACAGACCCCAGGGCTGGAAAGGAGCCCCTGCCCCACTGACCTGGGGGTGGGAGGGCTCTGCACCAGGGGCTGCTGGCTCACAAACCATGAGATAGCACTGGATCATGGAACTGTAAAGTTTGGAACAGCCTCCAAGATCATCAAGCCCAACCATCACTCATATGCCAGTGTTTGCTTTGTGCCCTTACTCTTGTTTTGGTAGTGGGCATAAAGGACAGGAACTTCTTTCCTTTCACTGCCAAGTTCAGTGGCTGTTCTTCTGTAGCAGATATTTCTAAATAAAAAGTCTTCCTGTCATAGTTTCTATTATTAAATGTATAAATAATAAATCTTAAAGATGGTTTCCAGTGAACTCAAAATTTCAGCTGCAAAGATGACTTTTTCATTCTCGTATTATGAAATGGTAGATAAATAGAATTTTATTCTGATTGAGCTGTGGGTTTCTTCTAAAAGGTTCATCAATACATAGCCCTTGTCTTTCCACTAAAATAAAATTTATTGGGTAGCAAACTCTATTTCAAACTTAAATGAGAAAATTAAGATTTAAAAAGTTCTGTCTATCTGCGGCTGTAATTAATGATCAAAAATGCAATTAAACATTAAAGAAGTTTTAAACTTTGTGGAATAGTTTCCATAATGAGTTCCTAATAATAAAAGATATTCAATAAGTTTGAGAATAGTTTAAGTTGGCAGTTGCTTTCAGCAAGTGCAATGCTATAAGGCTTTTTTTTTAATCAGAGAATAAAATGTATTTACCAATGGAAGATGTCCAGGATTGATCAGTGGCATATTTTCAATATCTATTAGCTGTAACTAAGCTGCTACATCTAGAAATGTACAGGTGATATTGGCACAAATACCAACACTTTGTCTTTATAAACAGCATGATGAATTAATTCCCTGTTTATTTTCTTTGGAATATCTCCAGGATAAAGTTTGATCAGTAAAATTGTCCCTTAGCTCAATAAGCAGAGTAAACATTTAGAAGATACTTAAGTAGAGGCTGCTGGTTTTGAACTAGGAATGACTGAGTGAAATGTTTCCAAATGACAATTTTTAATCAGAAAATGCAGTTTTGTTAGAACCAAATAATTTCAGTAGGAATATGTCCTTTTCTGTAACAATTCTAGAGGTATTTTTTTCTCAAATGTAATTATTTATTCCAGATAAGTAAGAATAATTTGCTAAGATAATGTTTTATTTTGACTCGTTTAGCTTTTTTTTTTTTTTGTTTTACACTTAGAGAGTCCCATTATGTTCCTGACTTTAAAGAATCATAGTGAGACTGCATCCTGTCATTCTTTTAAGTTATTTTTTTAATGAGAGATCTCTATTTTTCCAATTAGCCTAACAAAATCTTGGGGAAGATCAATGTTTCTAGGAAGAACTGTGTGTGGCAAATTAAGTTCAAAACCAAAAGAGCTTCTGGCAAATTTTTTATGAAGTTTGAAGCCCATTGCAGTAAATTTGATTGAAATTCAGCATAAAAGATGCAGACAGGAGGGTGAGTTTTATACCCATCTCTATTACCTCATGTTTCCCTCTTTTGTAAAATGCTGGATCTGAATTTTCATGGTGCACCTGTTTTTAAAACCTTGGTTTTAAGAATCCTACCCCTTCCAAAGAAAATGTGTTAGATTGAGAGCTTGTGCTGTGTCATATGAGGGAGAAAGGAGAAGAGAGGGGACAGGAAGGAAACAGGTGCAAATCAGGATGTGGTTTCTGAAGGGCGTCTGCATGGTTTCAAGGCTGTGACAACTGTTTTGATCTCACAACTGGTTTTGAAAAATATGGTTTTAACCAGTTTAAATTAGTTATGTTCACATTTTCTCTAAAAGTTTTCCTTGAAACCTAAAATTTGTGAAATATTTATTCATTTTTGTAGTGTCCCCTTGGATAAATCAACCTATTCAGAAGCAAGAAACCATAATCAGCTGATTGAGATTGGTGTACCTGAAAAGGGAATAAATATTCTATATCATTTATGGTTACTTCAAAATGACTTTGTGGACAGAGTGTTTCAGACTCCTTTTTGAGTTTGGCACCAGCCCTGTATCTGATGTAAATGGTGTGAAAGTAGTTTTATTTGTGATGCTGAGTTCTCAGGGATGTTCTGTCTCATTAAAAGATCTCTGATGTTTTCTTTCTTTTCACATTGGGATGATATAAATTACTGTGGTTTGTTTATTTGCTTACCTAACCCATCTGGAGATAAATGCTGAACATTATTTAATGAAACCCAGCTAAAAACATTACCCACACAATTAGCCATTTCCTGGAACTTTAATAAGAACATTAAATTATGTTGAAGAATTGCAGTGTGTTTATGAACAAGCAGTAACTTAGGGGGAAATTGTTGCTTTTCTCTTCTCTTTAATAAATGTCCCCTACATGTAGGAGTGCCATGAGTCCTGGAGGGGCTCAGTCACAGTTGAAGAGAAAGCAAAGGTCTGAAGTTGCCACTCTGTGTTCATGCACAAATTGCACCATGTTTATTTAGCTCAGGCCCTTCCATTATTTGCATCATTCTCAGACCTACAGTGACCAAGGTGTGGCCTTTTCCACTCTATTTTGGTGTTTTGGTGTGATTACCTGAGATTTCCTCTGAGGGGAATGAGGTTTGTCATCTGTGACAAATTTACCTGTGAACCTGTAATTTCACTGAGCAGATGATATAGCACAGATGCAATGAAAATTTTACAAATATTTTATTTGTGTCTCAAGAAGTGAACTGTTACATTTTTTTACTCCTTTAGTCTAAAAAACACTCAGAAATTATTTATTATACAATCTGGTTCAATTAATGGGGGGTTTTGCCCATTGCTAGAAAATCTTGGAAAGTATCTGTGGGTTTAGAGTAATGATACAGAGCATTTTCTTTCATGAAGAGAAATCTACCTGCATGTCTATAGGATGGACATCACATCCATCCCATGTGACATTCTGTACCTGCAAGAAAACCAAAGGCATCTTTCTATTTCTTTTCCCATGACTTGAGCATTCATTAACTAATTTAAGAGTCACTATAAATAAATGCAGAATTCTTTTAGCTTGGCTGCAGAAAGGCTCTGCTAGCTTTTGGTGCCAGCAGTGGTAGTTTCAGGCTGGTTTCCTGCAGTAGCTTCATTGATCAGAACTCCAGTGTTGTCATTATGTTGAAATGAAATCACAGCTCATCAGATCCATTGTTTGTCTCATGTTCTAGCTTCCAATTTCTCTTCTCTCTGTTTTGCCTCGGTCTGTTGAGGCTGGTTATGAAAATGTGGGACTATTAACCTTCTTTTCAGAGCTGAAAGAAGGGTAAACCCCACCCCATTTCATGGACTGGTGTAACAAATCTTTGTCCATAATGATGTCCACAGAGAGTGTTGTTTCCATTAAAGTCAGGGCAAAAATACTCTGCTCACCATACACATCCCTGCAGGTATTCCTTCCTGCAGTAGAGCTGGAAACTTGTGGGTTTTGGCAGGTTTATTTAAAGGTTGTGGTGTGTGGTACTAATCTCATCTTATTGTCAAATGGGCATTTATTAAATCTTCTTTAGGAAGTTAGAATTGCTGTCAAATAAAGTATTTTGGTGCTGTCACCCTTAGGATTTAATGGCATTGTTGTGATGAGTGACTCATTTGGACTCATTGTTTCATCGTTTTACACATTGCCTCTGCTGATGCTTTCCAGATTTTCAGGATCTTTGCAGATTTATGCATTCAATTTGTTTGTTACATGTTGTTTTTCCCATCGATGAGAATCCATGGCATACATCTTTCATGGAGGGCTGGGTTCACCTAGCCCGTATCATCATTGCTCTGTGGCCATACATTGTGGCTGCTGTCAGTGAGCTGATACAATCTGTTTTTTACAACAGTGTGGAAAGGCTTCATCCACATAATGCTGCTTTTCTGTTTCCTTTTGGTTTGGAATTTGCTTAGAAAATAAATGTTCCTTTTTTACACCCTGTAATACATCCTGTACAATGAGTTGGTAGCTGCTCTCACTATTAGGATTTGCTGTTCTTCTTGTGCTGGGTACTGGTTCCCCCAATATCTTTTATCTCTCATCTTTTATAAAGCTTGAGCCATGTTAATGAGATCTTAATATGGAAATATAAAATTATTGATATTGTTTACATGCTACCAAAAGACTGGATTGCTCCTCTTTTGTTCTCCTTCTTTTTTTAATTTGAAATATACTTCTCTACCAGCAAGCAATAATTTTCAAGGATAGAAAGAAGCTAGAAGTTAATAGAGCAATTTTGGAAGAGTAATAACCTTAGGTTGTGGGCTTGATTATCCCCTTGTTTATACCTTTCAGAATGCACAGGAAGAGATACCCTAAATATGTATATTGCTTGTTTTACAGAGATGCCCATGATTGCAGAGAATGCAGGGGAACAGCAAAGCAGGCTCAATATTTGGCATTTGCAATACCAAAAATGAACAGGAGCACCCATTCCCTGGAACATTCACTGCAGAGGTCTTGTGAAGGGCTAACATGGCTTGTTCTCTTTATTCTCTGGGAATGAGAAACAACTGAGCTGTAGCAAAAATTTAGGGGCACCTTTTAGTGCCACAGGGGCCAGCAGACAGCTTGACATGTTAGAACAGAACCAAACTAACAAAACTTCAAACTGATCCTGAAATCTGCAGCCTCATTTTCTAATGTGATTATGGACAAGCTCTTAAGAAAGGTTTAATAAATGAAGTGTTCTTTCAGGAGCACTAACAGGAGGAAAAGGTGGAAATTCAGAATGTTTTGTTCCCATTTTTGGGATGAGGGGTGGATTGTTTGATGTGGAGATTAGGGAGACAAAAGAACTTTACAGCTATTCTGTCTTTTGGTCTGCAAATCAGCGATGGGGTTTCTGTTTGGCCATAGTTCTGGAGGTGGAACAGGATGTGAGGTGTGAAACACTCCTGGTGTCCCAGAGATGCTGCAAGGGCAGGCAGCCAGGTCCAGCTCCCAGACTTACCGACTGCTGAGCCCCTCAGCCTGATAATTCTGTTTTAAAAGTCCACATATTGCACATTTGCCACTGTACTTCTTGTCAGGTGGTGCCAGATGAAGCACTGAAAGTTGAGGCTTCAGTAACACACTTTGAGACTGGCAATTGTTTACCCAAAGCTGGGGAGAGCTGGAGGCCCCTTTAATCTGAGGACTTTCAGTCAATTAACATTCATAGCTTACAATTTCTGCTGTAATGAGGCACCAAATTCTGCATTTGAAGGCTGACCTAAGCACTGATGCAAAATACCTGGTTTTGGCAGGATTTGGAGATTCTCTTTGTGTGTCAGTGTCTGAATATTTGACTGTTGCTTCCCAGGTTATGCTGGTTGAGGCTGGAGGTAACTGAGTTACCCTGAAGAAATGCAGGAGTCTGGAAAAGGCTTTAACTTTGGTGATTGTTGTCCAGAGTAGATCCTAGGAACAAAATTAACCAGAATTATTCAGAATTTTTTCTTTCTCTTTTAAGAGATAAATGTTGTAGAAGCTTGTGGTTGCTGGATAAGGTGGTGAAAACCCTGTTGACACCATTTCATTAACCACCTCCAAAATGTGGCTTCAAGCTGTTCATGTTTAATGAAGCAGTGGATAGTTACTTCTGCAAGAACTGTGATCTTTTTCTTTTCTTTAATTATAGGGCAAGAAATGATAAGCAAGGACAAGTCCTCAGTGAGAAATAAATCATTTTGGATGTGTTATCAAACACTGATTTTTAGTCATTAAATATAATTAATGTAGTGAAAATTATGTCAAAGTTTGACCTGACCCCAGCGTTTTTTTAGACTCTTTAGTGCATAAACATCCACAGAATTTGTATCATTTAGAGCTATCTTGGCATCATTGTGATGGCTACTGTGCTTTTGCAAATTACTTTGTCTTCTTTGTGGCTTTGCAATTGTTCTTCTTGATGACACGTCACTGATAATGTCACTTTTAACAGTGACTGTATGAACACTAAGAATTACTAATAATTTTCTGACAGTCTGTTTTTTAGATAAAGACTTTCCCTTCCTATCTTTCTTTCCATGAAAATCCAACGGTGACAGATTTTCAGAAAAATAGTGTCTAAATCTTTGTGTTTAAATATGATTTTCTTCACATGGTAGACTGTGCTTCAAGATTAGGAAGATAATAAGACATCTCCTTTAAATAAAGTCAAGTTGAAAGGTGTGATACAGAACAACCTTGTGAAGATTTCACTCTGCAGCAAGTAATTAAACACAATTTAAGCATACCATAAAGTATGCAATTAAAAAAAAAGAAGTTGTTCATACTGACAGGTAATGTAGTAAATTACAGTCCTGCAATGTCTCTTACCTGCTACTCTATAAGCAAACACAGAGATTATCTTTTGTTGAAGGTCCTTTGATCAGACAGCTAAATGTTGGCTAACCCAAATACCTGCCAGTGTGTGAACCCAAGGGTCAAAATAAGGATTCGTTTCATAGTAGTAGAAAAGGGACCCAAACAAGAAAATATGAAAGCATGTGGGCTCATGGATATTTTTCTTCTCTGAAAAAAATTTGTTATGACACCAGTCGTATCTGTTAGCATTGAGGCAACCATCTAGTGGTTTTTGGGGGTCTTTTTGGTTGAAAACCATCCAGTCTTTAGAAGGTCCTCCCATTCATCCTGCTTTAAAATTGCATTTGAGTACTTGCACAAAGCTGATTTGATCGGGGTAAAGAGCTTGTTCTTAAATTCCCGTGTGTGTATGGGAGTGCTATAGTCTGAGTCACCTGTATTTGGGTGAATGTGATTAAAGATAAAATGGACATCACAAGAACAGGACTATGCAGAAGTCTATCATTTTCATCAGTTTGCTCTGAAAATAATGTGAAGGTAGAAAATGAACATTAGCAGTCTTCTTTTGCATTCTTCTCCCCTCTTCCAGGTCTCCTTCTTACAGAAGGCAGTTACCTTCCTGTGTAGCAATAATTTAGACTCATGTCACCATTGTAATGACTTTGGAAAGCCATAAAGACACAGTTTGCAGAGTTTTAAAGTATGTGCCTAAAGAATATTGCTGTTGAGCAAAGCACTTAAGCAAGTGCTTAATTTCAGGTATGTGGTAAAGTGTCATTAGGTTTATTTATACAGCAGTCTGGGTGGCTGAAAAGTGAATTCGGGCCTGAACCCTGCTGCCATGCAGAGATGAGTGTGGGACAGAGGGGGAAGGGAATGCCAAGCACATGGAAACTGGGGGTTTGAAGGAAATCCTCAAATTCCTCTTGCTCCTTCCCTGAAGTGCCTGAAAACCACCTCTGGCAGTACCTGGGCGATTCAGATCCAGTTGGTAATGAGGGAAATTCCTTACCATCAGGAAGAGTCATGCTCCTGAAGCATTCCTGTGGTTTCTGTAGTGAAAATTCTTGTCTTGCTCCAGAGCAGGCTTTTGAAAAAACCCAGGTGTCCACTATCTTTTAACACTTTTCCACGTGCTAGGAGATTAACCAGGTTCAGGGCAGCTAAATCTAATCGTGTTTTCTCTTGATTAAAAAAATCAAATTTCTTTAAATGCTTCTCAGACTTTCCTAATTACTCCTCTTGTTGCTCTCTACCTTTTTTCCTTTTTTTTTTCTTTCTTTTTTTTTTTTTTTTTTTTGGTAGTGCAGCAACCAAAATTAAAAACAGACCCACAAGATCAATAATAATCAGATCAAATATTGGTTTTGCTGGCATATATATAAGGCCTGCTCTTCACCTCTCCCAGGACTGAGAAGTGGTTTTTGGGTAACAGCATCAGCCTGCAGAGTCCTGTTTAGCTCATGGGTCATGGCCTCAATCCCTGTTGGTCCTTTCCAGCTCAGGACATTCCATGATCTGATGATTCCCACTGCAAGGTGGAGTATGGGACAATGTTTCTGTGCTGCTTCTGGGCTGCAGCTCGTCCTCTCGTTGCTTTTCTGCAGAGATTTCAGCTCTGTGTGGGTACCACTTCACACACTTCTTGATTGAGTTTCACATTGTTGATTTTGGATCACTTTTACAGCTTGCTTCCAATTCTGGTTCTGTTCTGAACTGTCTGTAAGAACACTCCAAGAGCTGCAATAGTGATGAATAGTGATGGACTTGCACGGAAAGTCCCTGAGAGTTCCTAATTGAAACTGCTTCCCCTTTTGACAATTCAGTATTAAGAACTGACATTTCACACAGCTTGTCAAACAGCTGTGCAACAATAATTTCATCTAAATCTAATTTTCTTACAAGAAAATCATGTGGTATTTTTCTGTAAGTCTTGCAGCACTTTGTCCTGATTATGCCTAGTTTGGTTGAGTGAAACGAGATGGGCTGGATATAATCTTGTCTGGACAAATTAATGCTGGCTTTTTTATCACCTCATTGTCTATAAACCTAAGTTTTGTAGGTATATATTTTTTTCTTTTCTGAGACCTAACAACTAAGCTACTTGGGTGTACTTTATTCTCCCCTTCCTTAGAGTTTTTGCCATCCTCCAATCCACCAGAAATACCCTGTCATTTTGAACTTCTCAGAGATTTCTCTTAAATAGTTAATAGATTGCTGAAGCCTGAAATATTTCTGAGTAAGATTGATTTGTTGATTGAGATTTGGATTTATCTATTTGTTTATTTCCTTTATATTTTTATATACATGTTCTGGTCTTCATAATTTGTGAGCATATAGTTAGGTGTCTAGACTCAGGGTTTTTTTGTCTGACAGGAGTATTGGAAACATCAGCCTTAATCCTTTTCTCCTTCTTCTTTTGAAGTTTTCTTTTGCAGAAGATTTCTCTCTTTCACCTTTCTTATTTTTTCCTAATCTCCTCATCAGAATAACTTTACAACTTCAGATTCTTAACCAGTTCTTTTATGCTCCTACTATTTCCCTGGAGGTTTCTCCTTCCTTTTGGAAGACAAAATGCAGTCCCTGGTGTTTTCAGAAAGTTGACATAAACTGTATAATAAAAATCCTTCCTGCTGCCTGATCCATCCTGAGGGTGCGTCTGCACATTACTCCCATCAATACATAGACATGAATCTCAGGATGTTTGTGGAGCCTGGGGCTTGTGCTTGATTTTCAAGGTTAAAGAGGGAAAGAATGAGTCCCTGCAGTCCAGCACCCGTGGTTGTGGTTCCTTTTATCTTTATGCAGTCATTCAAGGAGACATTGATTCCCTCTGGCTGGTGGAGCTGCAGACTTCAGAACCAGCAGAGATGTTATTGATACAGAGGCAACACCTCCCTCTTGCCCTGTCCTGCTCCTCTTGAACAATTTATTGCCCTTTTACAGCAAAATCCCAGACCACAGCACATCCCATTAATGCTTTGGTGCTGCTTCATTATTGACCTTGTGCAAAAATTTCAACCTCTTGCAGCTGTTTTTCATTTTCATGGCATTTACATATCACTACCTTAGATACTTAATTGGGGGCTCCCTTTTTTCCTTTCCAATAATTCTGCTTTAATTTCCCAAGCAAATAACTGGCCTTAGAGTTTCAGACTCTCATATTATCCCTTTTTTGTCCATCTCTGTGATTTTTTTCACTGTACCAGCCTAGCTTAGGGGTGCAATGTGAAGGATAGTTCTTCTCCTTAATAGCATTTTATTTTTCTCAAACCTCCTGGATTCTCCAGGGTTAGAAGCATCAGCAATTCTTTATCTGACTCTCCTGCCCAGTAGCAGTCGAAATCCTCAAGAGGGTTTCTGAATGTAGCTCCCAGATGAGTAATGGTGCTGAGGCTGGGTTTTAGATATTTATTTGGGATCAAAGTACCTGTGTGTCAATATGTGGTCCTGTGTAAGTCTCCTGAGAGAACACTGTCAGCACACTTGGGAAGTCTGAGGTTTGTGCCCAGTTCTCAAAGTTAAAAATAACCCCAAACTTTCTGAAACATTTCTCAATGCTTCCTTCTAAGTCTTCAGCTGGGTTATTTTCCCACTGTCTGCATTTCTCTTTACACACTTTGCTTCTAATTAGAGATTCTTGGTACCAGTACTGAAAGGGAAAGAGCTCTCTTTTGCCTCAAATCACACTCCATGACTTCAAGCACCCTCAAGTATCTCTGCCACCTTCTTCAAGGAGCAGAAGTGCTGAAGTGGCTGACAAACTGAAAAGTCTCAGAATGAGATCCAAATGAAATGTCTGGTCACCATAATCACAGCTAGGACTGAAATGAGAGTTCAGCCATAATGCAGTCTAAATGCTGAGCTCATTTGTGGTGATGCTTTATATTTGGAAATGCTTGGTTGCATTAACTTGTGCTGATAGGAACTGAGTAGACTATTGCTGAGTAAGGTACTGTCTTCTCCTAATTACTCCTCTCGTTTCTAGATACTTCTGTTTCTGGGATAGACTTCATTAACATTTTTTTTTTAATGTGGCACCAGTATTTGGAAACATGAAGGAAGACATGCAATAAACTAGTCTTAGAACTTATTGCTATACTTAATGTTCTTAAATTTTTGCTTATTTCACTTCATGTTGCAATTGCCAATGTCCAAGAGAGATCCTACAGTATTTTATTGAAGAATTTGCATTATAAAAGCAAAATTCTTCCTAGGTCTTGTATACTCACATATTTTATACTTCATATTTTCCTCACAGCTTTGACTGGAGAATACTAGCTTCATTTACTAAAGTTTTTTTTTTTGTGTGTGTGTGTGTGTATTCACATAGTTGTTCTGCTTTGCCTTGGGCTGTAGTTGTGTTTCCTTGATGGATGAATAGCTTTCTGTGTGGATAATTTGTATATCAGTTTGTAAAACATTTTCAGATCCTTTGGGAAGGAAAAGGTATTACACAAATCTTGGATAATGGATGCATGTATTATTGTACAGCTGTCTGATGCCTTTCATTGTGTAACATCTGCAGTGGATGAGCAGGCTCTTAGCACAAAGTTCTGTGACAGCCCCATTTCCTATTGCAGTAACAGCATGGAAAAAAGCTCAGTGGTCCAGTTTTACACAAAACCTCTTCTCCTTCCCTTTGATGTAGTCATAAATCTTTTGGGATGCTAAGATCTGCTCTATCCAGTGACTGCTAATCAGAAATAAGGGTACTGAACAGAGAACAGGCACTGCTGTTCTCCACTGTTTCCCCTCAGTGTTTGAAGGCATCCTGGAATTATGGTGGCCAGTGGAGTTGTCATTTTTAAACCCAAACTGGGCAGAGTTAGAAGATTTTTGTAATTTTCACCATAATGTAAGTACATGTAGTCATCTCTCTGTTTCAAAGGAAAACAATTCTTAATGGAAATTTGGTGTTTAATCCCTGTCAGCTTCATGAGGCTTATTGGTTTATTTGTGAGTGAATTGGAGCTGGATGGAAAATACTTCAGAGGAAAATCAGCCCACAAAAATGAATTTTGATCAAAAGAGTCAGAGGAATTATATAGATTTTTACAAGATTTTAGAATAGGAGAAGATAATTTCTATTGGTATTGGACTTTTTTCTCTCTGGCTGAAATTAATTCAAGCATTCAGTCTGGATAATTTTTAGTAGTAATTTTTAGTGCCTAATCTGTTGAGGCTCTGTTTAACATCCCACTTGCTTCCTGCATCCCTCATGGTTAAATATCTGTGAATCTGACAAGTCTTCCAGGAGCAGCAAGGAGATCTTGGATTCCTGAAAAGGCCAACTGCATTTTTGTGAGCTGTGATTTAGGTCATAGCCTGGGCCTGCATGATAATCTCAGTTCTTTATCAGTTGCTCACCACTGAGGGGATCCTCAGGGACCCATTTGCTGTCACTGAATATCCATGCAGGATGAAGTTCTTTGAGGAACAGCTGCTTGACCACCATCAAGGAGAAAAAGAAATCAGCCTCTCATTTGTGGTTTTAACCATGAGGCTACTCTAGTGATCTTTTTGCTTTTTCTGACTCATTTCTGATTTATACCTACATTAATAGATTAATAGGAGAATGTTGAGTCCCAGACCAGTCATTTGTTGACCAAATTTGAACTTATTTAATCTGTAAAATGTTGACAGATTTGCAGATATATGGTTACACTGTGTTTCTGGATTCATATATTTTACTACAAATATTCATTAGGAAAATTTAAAGGTGTGAACCTTTATTCTTTTCACTGTACAGGCTGATCTTGAGTACAAATTGTACTGTTTCTCCCTCAATTTCAGATGTGTCTCCTTGAAGAGTTACAAAGTAAGCTGAAAGCTTTTACATGCAAACTCTGCTGTAACAGATTTTCATGGGTGAGGGGCTCTTAGAGCAACTTTTGCCAGATTAAAGATACAGTGCAATGGTCAGAGTATGGGAAATGCATGTTTCAAAATCTAAGATCTAGTCTTCCCAGCCTTTCTATGATTTGTATAACTGCTTTCTTGGGTAAAAACAGTCTTAGTGATAAGCATGAGTAGTTTTATATTATATTATTATTTATATTGTAGCTGCTGCATGTTAGTGAACTGCTTCTGAGGTCTGGATCTTTTGCTGGAAGCTGACATTAGGGTTTAAATTCCACTAAAACATTTGGATAGAGTTGGCCCATGGAGGCTTTGGGAGTAGGTCAGGCCTGCCCTTTGAACTTTGAACTATTGTTAGAATATGCTGTTTGTTGAATAATGAAAGTTATTTTTGTCTGTACTTGGTCATGTTCTCTGCACTTCCATTGAAATATTTGCATGTGTATTTTAATAAGTATTGTAACTTTCCTGCTGGAATATATTTGCATTTATTTGTATTAAATCAGTGTTTGCATTGATTGTTTTATCTAAAACAAGACAAGGAGAGAAAAACACGAGTGCAATTTAGTCACAAAGAAAATAGCTTTTCACTGAAGCAGGTGTTAGAATGAAATGTGTTTCTAAATGCAGAAGGTGCCTGGAATTTTTCCTCTATCAAAGAATTTCTTAAGAAGTAAAGTTCAAATATTCAGTTATTTAAAGTCATAATTTAAAAAGCATTCTGTACAAAACCACAATCTGTCTGTTTTTCAGCTTTATGTGACTCAGAGTGGTTTTCTTCTGGAGAACTATCTTTAGTTTTTGCAAGCCCACAAATCCACTTAAAACACAAGTGAGGAACAATCATCTTAACTTTTCTTGAGTTTTGGTGACATTAGTTTGATTTTTAAATTCACCTTTATAATTTCAGGGATTTATTATTTTTTTTAGCCCACTTGCCAGAGCTTTAAAATGAATCAGAAATCCATAACCAGAGTTTATTCATAAGATTTGATTTGAAAAAGCTATCGACAAGCTCTCAAGCTGTGACCTTGCAGCTTTCATGAAGTCATCAGCTGGACTGCACAGAGGCCATGGGTGAAATGATGAGAGGCTTTTCCTTCAGTTTTAAGAGCCTGAGTGCTGAAGTTCTTGGCTAGATGTGATTGACATCTTTTAATCTCAACTGCAGATTGACAGATTCACCGAATAAGCTGAGGGGGGAGGGACACACAAGGATCATCAAATCCATCTCCTGGCCCTTCATGAGCCATCCCCAAGAGTCACACCTTGTGCCCTAGGGGATTGTCTAAACTCTTTTTGGACTCTGTCAGGCTTTGTGCTTCATCCCAAAAAAACCCAGACACTCTTTGTAGGAATGGCTCAGCTGGATGTGAAGGGTATAAGTGGCTTCCTATTTTTATGGGAATGCTTATAAATTAGCATTTTACACCTTCACTGCAATTGCACAGTAAAGAGGGCCAGATAAAACACAGAAAACAAAACTGGTGCAGGTTTGTTCTGTGAAACTCCACCACTGGAGCAGCAGCAGAGCCCAAAGCTCTCTGCCAGAGCAAGGGCCAGGACCTGCACTGTGCCAGAGTGCTGTGCCTCTTCCTGGGGGCTGCTCCAGAGCAGCATCTGCTGACACAGGGCAGTGAGATCACTTCAGCACCACCAGGATTGCTGTCTGTCCTGCAGCTCCCAGCCCATCTCCCAGGGCTCTGCAGTGATTAACACCTGGCACACCTGGGCAGCCTTTGGCACCTGGGAGAGTGACAAACCACCACGGTTTCTTCAGGGACAAAAGGGACAATTCCCCTTGCATGTGGTACCCTGTGCTGTATTCTTTTTGCACATGTGTCTGGCCCCTTTACTTTTCAAACAGTTTCCTGGCTTTCTGGCTGCCTCTCCAAAATTTTTCCTGCACATTAGTCTGCTGTGTCAACAGAACATATGTGTGATTGAGTCATGGTGTGCTGCAAGCTGCAATGATTGGATAATGCTCTGATGGAGCTGATATTCAGCTTATGTGGAAGATAAAATAATCATGTTGTGTTTTGACTCAGGCACCCAAAACTCATGTGTGAAGAGGGAGGAAGTTACAAAGAGTCTGTAACATAAAATTGCCATTGAAAGGTGGATTAATGTAAAAGGACTGGTTCAGACCAGAATTCTTTTGCTTTCTGCAGCTATTTCAACCAAGCCTTAGGTGCTTTCTCTAGTGATTCCATGAGGTGTTTGGGTGAAAATGGCACAAGGACCACCATAAACACCATGCAACTTAATTGTATCACCCATATGGCAGCAGTTTTAGTACCAGGCTCCAGTTTCATTAATGGCTGAAAAATGTCTGTTCCTTTAAACAGCCCAGTCAAATGACTTTTAAACAGTAATTTGCAAAAAAAAAACCAAAAAACAAAAAACAAAAAACTAAGTAAAAGCTGGTGTGGGCATTTGTGAAAACTGTTGAATTAATTAAATACCCCCAAAGCATCAATACTATAAACCAATGAACCAACATTCAAAAATATCAATGAAAGGTAAGAATGAGTGCTGTAAATAAGAGTATTAGCCTGGATTTTAGGAAGCTTTGGATAAGAATCATTGTGCATACAGCCAATTCCCAAAGTCCTACCCCCAATATACTTCCTTCCCATAATTCTAATTGATTTATGAAAACCCAACCCAGCACATGCACAACCTTTGTGAAGCTTATGCTGCATATCTCAGTCCATGAGAGTGATAAAACCTCACAGTGAATATATTGTTAATGAATAACCACGCTTCAGCTAAATGACTGCTGATGTCTTTTTCCTCTCTTGATTAACAGTGGAACTCCATCACAATGGGTCTTATTGAAAACAAGCTGAAAGTAATCTTGATTGAAACATGTCTATTCAAACCCTAAATCATTAGAATTCTTCAGCTTTGATGAGGGCCCAATAATTAGCTGAGTAGCAACAGACCTGTGCCATAAACAGCATGAATCAGAACACGTCTGCTTCTAAGACTTATTATTTGTATTACTGTAGCACCTAGAGGCCACAGGCAAAATCTGAGTCTCCCTGTGTTACACATTGCTCAGAGCAAACAAGACCCCAAGTCCAAAACAAAGGCAGGCTTGGCAGTGAAGGCTGCTCTGTGGAAGTAAAGCAGAGCAGTAGGCATGGGAGTGCACAAGATGCCACCTTTGCTGCCCTTTTTGCTTTTTCTTTGCATGGTGCAAATGTTAAACAAAAGGAGACAGCAGCAGAGGGCAAGGAAATAAAGGGACAGGGCTGACAGCAGCTGGGATGAGAAATAATGAGAGAGAAAATAGATATGTAAAAGGGAAGAGATGGTGTCAAGAGAAGCACTGGAACTCAGGATTCTGATGCTGATTCCTGAGCTGAGAGAAAGCAGCTGTGCAGGTGAGAACAATCTTGTAGCTGGGTCTCATGCAGGGGACTGTGTGGTGGCCCTCAGTGTTTGCTGGAGAGGGATCATAAAGTCAGCAACAAAAAGAGATTGAGTCAGTTAATTCAGACAGTTCTCCTACTCTAGGCATCACCAATTATATTGCTCCAGAGAGACACTTAGACAATAATCAAAGATTTTTTTCATTCTTTGGTAGCACCTTTTGAGCATTGAACATAGTTTCCATATCAGCTCCCAGTTTTCTTTCCTTAAAACTAACTAATCCAGATTATTTTCTGTTTTCCTTTTGAGCATGTGCTTGCCACACTTCTGATTCTCCTTGCTCCATGTCTGTGCTGCTGTGCATTCCCTGACCTTGGCTCCTGTATTCAACAGCTGCCCTGCCAGTACTGGCAGGAGCAAAAGGAAATGATGCTGGAGAAACAGTTTTTTGTGGATACTTCACTTTTACTTAGATTATATTTTTCTCTGCCAGATGAAACTGTCCTGGAAGACAGTGCTGGAAGCCCTTGTGAGTCAATCTAGATGACATTCACTGCTCTCTTGCTGACAGGCTTGTTAGCCTGTTAAATAAAGAAATTAGGTTTGTTTGACATGATAAACTCTTGACAAATTAATGGTGGCTATTAGTCATCATCTAGTTTTTGTCTAGGTGCTTGCAAAGTTTATTTGCTTGGGTGTTTTGGTGCCTCTTGGCTGGTGGAGGAGTCAACACAGCAGTGGGGGATAGTGGAAGGTGGAAACACTCAGTTCTCTCTATTCTGTGGCTGCCTGGTGTGTGGTTCCTCAGTCCCATGTCATCTTCCTGTCCCTTTTTCATCAGTTCCCACCGTAGGCTGAAATCTTAGATCTCTGTCCCTGCTATTAATTATGCCCACCATCCAGTCAAAATTGACCTTTCTTGTGAGGTTTGATGCAAAATATATTAAAAATTATCAAAAGCTCCTCTCACTATGTGCTGACAGCTTTCCTTCTACCTCACAGCCTCCCGAGGCTGACTAAGAGTGCTGGGGCTCTCTCCTGCCAGCCACACATTCCCATCCCAGTGCTCCACCTCCTGCATGGAGACAGTCCTGTGCCCTCCATCCTCCTGAGGGCTGGGGCATGAAACCAACCTGAATTACCAAGCAGCCCAGCCCAAGCCTAGGTGTTCCACCTGCTTGGGCTTGAGGTTCTTTTCCCTTACAAAGGCTTGTGTTCACTATGGCTTGAGTCAGCATCTGTCTTCACAGTTCAACCATTTACTTCTTGATGGTTAGAATCAAATTGGAGATGGTCTCCTTCATTCATCCTTAGAACATCCCTTCATTCATCCGTAGAACATCCCTTGAAGCTACCTGATCAAATGTCTTTGGGATACAGGGTAAACTGTATCCCTATGGTCTCCCCTGATGTTCTCGTTTGCCTGGTTCCATATCAGGACCTCCTGTCTTGAGTTCAGCTAAAACGGTCCTTGTAACCCCTTTCAGATCCTTGGGCTTCCCAAGATGAGTGTCTTGGTGCAAACCAGGGTTGTGATGCCCCATACCGAACCTCCTAGTCCGGGGCTGGCAACATTCCTTCCGGCAGAGCCGGGGAGATGCGCCTTTGGCCGCTCGCTGCTGAAACGCCGTGGCAGGGCTGGACAGCGGCGGGGCTGGACAGCGGCGGGACAGCTCCTGCCCTGCCGGCAAGTCCGGAGCTCTCTGGCACCAGAAGCGTTACAGCGAGCGAGCCGCGTAGCCGGGCTCCCTTCACCCTTTCCTTCCCTTTATCACCCCTGCCGCTTTCAGCCGCCGCCGGCGAGGCAGCAGCGGCGGGGCCGGGCCGGTCCCCGCGGGGCGGTCGCGGGGCGGTCTCGGCGGCGCGGCCCCGCCGCAGCCGGCAGCGACGCCCCCGTGGCGGGGGCGCGGATGGTCTCTCCCGGGCCGGCGGGAGCGGCTGTGACACCTGCTGGCGGCGGCGGGCCGGCCCACGGCGGGCGGAGCGGGGGGAGCGGGGCGGGCGGGCAGAGCGTGCCCGCTCGGGGCGCTCCGCGGCCGCGGTGCCCGGCGCTGCTGCGCGGCCGCCCCCGGTGCGGGGCACGGCGGGGCCGGGCGCCCCTGAGCTCCGGCGCGCCGGGCACTGCGGTAGCGGCGCTGCCGCGGCGGCGGCTCCGCGCCCCCCGCCCGTCCTCCTCTTTCTCCTCCTCCTCCTCCTCCTCCGCCGCGCCACTTCCAGGGGAGGCTGGTGTCATGCGGCTGGCGCCGAGGGAGGGGTGCCCGGGGCCGCAGCAGCAGTGAGAGGCGCCGCGCCGAGCCCCTGCGATGACAGCCATGAAGGAGCAGCCGGCGCACCCGGGCGGCAGGGGGAACCCGCCGCCGCCGCAGCCCGACCAGGTGCGACCCGCGGCGGGAGGCGCCGAGGGGCCGGGGATGGACGGGGCGGGCGCGGCCGCCGTCCCGGAGAAGTTGTGCGGAGCTGGAGAAAAGTGTGCGGGAGGGAGACGGAGGGCACGGGCGCCCTCGGGGCGGTTCGGCCGGGGGGAAGAGGGAGACCCGCGGAGCTGTCTCGGGGATGCGCTGGGGCCGCCCGGAGGGGACCCAGCCCGGTCCGGATCCGCATCGGGGCTGGGATGTCGGCAGCGGATCCCGCAGTAGTTTGCGCTCCGTTTCCCCGCGAGTTGCGCCGGGGGAGCCGCACGGGCGGGGGATGCTGCCCTGGCCGCGGGGAGCCGCGGTGACACCGCAGGAGCGGCCGGGGCTGGCCGGCGATGCGGGGCGCTCCTCATCGCCGCCCGCTCCGCGCGGGGCGGGCAGGGAGCGGCCCCGGAGGCCGGGGGGGTTTCCCGGGGCGATTTTGGCAGCGGCCGGTCGGCGGTCACGTCCCTTGGCCCGGCGGTGCCGCCCCGTGGGCCGGCGGGGCTGAGGCTGGCGGGGTGCTCTCGGTAGCGGTGTCTCTCGGCACCGGCTCGCTTCGAGTCTCGGGCGGCATATGAGAGACGGTACCGGGGAGCAGCCGAACTTGGATGTCATCCTCACAAAATCGAAGTTTTCATCACCAGATCGCTGCGCCTGATGCTCCCGGGCGACAGGATCTAAGGCATCGGGAGGGATGGGGCTGTCCCCGGGGGACCCTCTGGCAGCCGGGGCGGGGCGGGGGTCGTGCCGGAGCCGAATCCTCGCACCTGCCCTCGGCACCCGGCGGGAGAGGCTCCCCGGCAGCGCTCAGCTCTCCCTCTTCCCCAGGCACCTTAAAATATGCGAACTCCAGCGGAGGGGGTTTTTTGCACATCACAACGTCCGTGCGCGCCGCTTTTGGTTCGGAACTCCGGCTGGCTGAACGGGCTGGCAGGACGTGGGCAGCTGCATTTCACATTTTCATTCTCTGCTACATCCATCCACGGAGCTGAGCTTTCCTTCGATGCACTGGCACTGGGTGGGAAACGCCAGCAGTGGAAGCTGCTGGGCTCAGATCTGCTTTAGCAAGCCCCAGTACCCAGTCCTGCAAGCACAGCCAGGCTGCACGCTCAGCTCTGAGGAGTCTGTCCAGTATCAGTGAACCCATTCATTTAAATAAATTTATGCTCTGCTCTCTGCTCGAAAATGTATGCACTATGGCACATTTTCGTGTAATGCTGGTAAAATAATACATTTGATCCTTCTTGAATAAATTGATTGCACAAGTTACATGATCTGAAATAGATGGGTAACTTCCACCAGTGCTTAAATTCTGAGCAAATAGTAGATTTTATGGAAAAGTGAAGATCATTTTAAGTAGGCTCAGAGGTTCATGGAGATCATAAATTTCAAGGACATTGTTTTCCTTTAGAGGGATACTGCTATTAGATGTAATAAAAAGTACTTGAACTTAACCAATCTCTATTTCTTTATATTCAGTTCAGAGGTGTTGAATTGGCAATTGTTGTTGGAGGTGGAAATCTTTTCGAAGCAGGATTAATAGTGTATGTAAAAAATTACCAGTTTGACTGCTTTTTTAGGTTGTAATGAGGAACAGCAGTAAGATATCAATTTAAAGCACACTAAATATTAAGAGTTTAATCCTAAATATAGAAATATGACTGCCTGAGTGCTCTGGAGTTCTCAGCCTCTCTCAGTGGTGGATGTGGCAGCCACTAGTTTTTCTGGGCCTGGCTGAATGAAGTATAGGTGGGAAGTCCTGTATATTTGGATTGGGTTTTTCAGACCAAGTTTGCTTTAAAGTTGATATTGGATCGGCTTGGGTTGCCTGTTGCCAGAGATATTATGGCATGCAAAATGTTGCTTTTGGTGGATAGCAAATCTTTCTATGGGTTTCAATGCCCATCATAGGGACAGAGGTCTGAATCCTGCAGTGAGCTCTGTGCAGATTGAGGCCAGGATTGTGGATGTCCATTCATGCACCTCTGCAGCAGCCAAGATCCATGGGACACACTCAGCCCTGGACAAGGCTGGACCAGAGGCTGTGTCTGACTTGTCTGACTTCAGGTTTGTGCTGGAAACCATTCTTAGTGCAGCAGTGTGATGTGGCTGTGATCCTGACAAAAGAATGTTGTAGTTTCAAAGCTTTGTGTTGGCTTTTCAGGGTTGCATTTGCAGAGTTGGTGCTGTGATGAGCATGGGGAGAAGAAGATAAGGGGTTCAAATGTTCACTCTGCTTTTCCACACCCCACAGCCCTCTCATGGGCTTGTTCATAGGGACAATGCATCCTTCTTGGGGCCTTCAGTAAATCCATCTGTGTGTACTCACTATTCACACCATGTTAGTGAGCTTGTGTAAACTCATAGTGCCACTGCAATTGACACCTGGAGTTTATTGACCTATTTATAACAAGGAGGTGTGTGCTCTGAGAAGGGTTTCCTGCGGCAGCAGGGCCAGCACATCTTTTCTGGTGGAGAAGTAGAAAGTCCTAAAAAAAATAAGGAGTTGTATCCAGATCTTCTAAATGTAAATCTCTTTCTTGCTTCCAAAGTCTGGTTTTGCAGACTTTTCTGAGAGCAGTCATACCAAAGGTGGAGCATTTCTGGTAAATGTATAGGCTCGTGACCCAAGATGGGATTTCAGATCACAGCAGGCTAATTCTGGGATTCTCCACTTTAAATAAAAGCTTGGATTGGCTGACTGAAGCATCCACAGCCATCACCTTATGAATAATCAGATACAATTTCATATCCAACACTTCCTCTGATAGTACTTTTAAACCAAGGCTCCCCTGGGACAAGGCATCCAATAACAACTTCCATTAACAGTGCTAATGATGTTTTGGCATTGGGTTTGATAAATTAGCCAGATTTATTCTCACCTCACTGCTGAATGATGAGTCATATTTATTGCAGAAATTACAGTTTTACGTTCAGGTGATATATCTGCAGAAAGGAAAATAGCTGTAAATTATCTGTATTTCTGGAATGCTCTATCCAAGTGCTCAGACTTCTGTCACTTGAGCGCTGTGTCAGGAGTTAATGTGGCTCCTTCAGTTCCCCTTAGAGGACTAAAATGAGTGGTTTTTGTCTTGAAGCTCTTGAGAGCTGCCTTGGGGTCTTGGTCAATGAAGTTTAGTGATCTTTTTTTAGAAGACACAACCATTTGGTAGTCAGTGGAAACAACATATTTGAAAAATATAATGTAGCTGAATGACTTGCTGGTTGATGAATGTTTCTGTCTTTGCAGATGAAAAACTAAGATAATTCCTCTAGGTATTACCTTTGTGAGGCTTCAGTCTGTTTACAAGAAGCCAGATGATCTACACCACCTGGTGCTACTCACTGTTCTTTGTGTGTGCAGAAGACAGACCTTTGAAATTTATAATAATTTTCTCCTGAGCCTCTTTTACACTCCTAACCTGATGTCTTTTTAAAAGTGATTTTAAAACAGAAAAAAAAGTGGTGTTTTTTTGTTTGTTTGTTGGGGTTTTAACATTTTTTTGGTTTTTACTGTATATATTTTTAGAATCTACTACATTATTCTTAAAACAGGCAAGGTCAAATCAGACGTGTTGTACTAAATCATGACATTATTTGGTAAGCATTTAAATTACATGTTTAATAAAAAAACAAGGACAACTGGCTTTGCTTGACTATCTTGATTTCAGGAGTTGACTTTTTCTTCTCAGGACCAGTTTTGATGGTCACCAGACAAGTGGCACATTTTAAAAGTACATCTGAATGAAATACAATTATTTGTGGTTCTTTTTTTTTTTTTAGTGACTAAAGCCAAAATAATTTCTTTTTTTTTAATGTCTTCATTGCTTTTTTTCTTTTCCCAAAACCAGACTCTGACCTTGTCGTGGGAAAAACACCGATGGATAGTTGTGCCTGTCCAGAGCATTATTCACCTTAATGAGGTTTTGTCAAGGTGAAAGGGCTCTCCCTTGTCCCACTCAGGTCAGGAGGAAGCTTGAACTCTTAATCACATACACACAACAGTTCCAGTACTTGAAAGGTTCAGCCAGGTGGTCAAGTTCATGTCCCCCACTCCTGTTTGTGTGCAGAGCTGGCTTCAGGCTGAAATAAGAAACCCATTTGTAGTGAATAATCCAGATTTGCATTTTTCCTGCTTTCCAGCCTGGAGGACCTTTTACCTTGCTTTGTTTTGTGATGCTTTACCCAACTTACTGCTTTCAACAAACTTCAACACCGTGTCACCAACAGTAGGTAAGAAAAGCCAGTAGTAGTGGTGAAATAAGGTTATATCATTATTCCCTGAATATTCCATAAAGAGCTATCATTTCAATCTTAAACTTTTAAATTCTTGTTCTTACACCCTGTAGAGGCCACACTATAGTCACAGTGACTGTAGATAGGTCACACACAGATTGTGTTTGATCCAGCAAGGGGGATTACAGGCTTGCAGTATCTGTTGACTGTGTGACCAGCTTCACAAGAAACTCATAGGAAAATGAGTTACCTGTGGTGGTTTGTAATGTTGTTCAGGATTCAGATTCCAGAGGAAGGCACAGATGTGTCATCTTTCCAATTGTCCATGTGGCCTTTACTCCCTTTCTCTTTGCCTGTGACTGTTTGATGTAGTTCAGCCGTGCACTGATGGTGGTGATTGGCACACGAAGCCTGAAGCTTGGCTTCCACCTTCACTGCAGTTCTTGTCTCCTGCTCTGATCTCTGTGGGGCAGGGTGAGCAGGATCTGGTTTTGGTGAGATGCTCCTGATGGAAATTGAGGAGCATCATTGTCTGTGACACCTGGTACCTGCTCTGCGTGCACAGTCTCGAGGAGCTTGAGGCACACATGTTTTTCAGGGTCTGCAGAGCACTTGGGGGTATTTCTCTGTACCTCTCAAATTCACAAGTGATGAGTGTCCAACAAGGGTCAGAAACTCGCTTTCCTAATGCAGAAAACTTCACCAAGACCCTTCCAGTCCTTTATCCAACCTCTGCCCTGGGGCACAAGCACAAAGAGTCTCTGCTGGTGGACACAGGGCAGGGTGATCACGCTGATGCTCTCTTGCTCTTGGTACCCTCCCCTCATGGTTCCTGTGCCTTTTTGAAGTGTGCCTTGCTTGCAGAACAGCATGTGGGAACTTGGGCAGCATCACAGAGCACCTGACTTTGCTGCATGCAGAGCCCTCTGCTTGCAGATGGATTAAAGGGATTACCTAATGCAGTAAATCAAAAACTGTGAAACAGGGCAATCTTTCTGGCTCTTCTGCATTAGAGAGAATTGCAGGCACGCTGTAGGTTACATAGTAGCCTCAGGTATTTGAACATACCTATTGTATTAGCTATTTTTAAAAACCCTGTCTGTTTTTTTTCTTCCAGCATCTTCCAATTGAAAGTATTGCTTCAGGCAAACTATTTTGATAATTAACAAGAGGGAGGAACTCTTTCAGCAAACAGCGATGCTGTTTGATGTTATTCTCAAATTTGAAGCCCATCATTTTAGCACTTTTCAATAACTTGGAGGCATTTGGAGATCATATGCATGTGTTAGTGACTCACAAATGTGACCACAGACTCTCTTCCCATGGTGGTAGTAAATAATGCAATAAGTGATCCCTAGAGGGGTATCGTTGTTGTTGTGTTTTGTTGTGTTGTTGTTGGTTTTTACTAATAGACTTTTGAAATTTGTCTGACCTGTGGAAGGACTTGTAGGTGTAAAATTTGCATTTCACATATTTTTCTTTCTTTAATGTTGCATCTCAAGACACAGGTAATCTCACCTGCTGCCACACCTGCCTGTGTCCTGCCAGCAGGTACCTGTAACTTGCTGGCACTGTCTTTATGAGTCTTGCAGGACCTGTGTCATATTTCAAGTGGATGCATTAGTCACAAAATCTCGGATGTCTCAAACTCTGTCCCTTTGCACTTTAATCATGCACTTCTTTTCCGCTTCACTCGGCTGCATCCAATGATGTCCGTGGATATATGATGGTAAAAAGAACAATGCTGATGGTGACTGATGATGATAAATTACTGTATTTATCCATTAGGAAGGACATTGGATGACCTACAGATCTGAGGCTGAAGCTAAAAGACCTTTTTTAATCTTTGTTAACGCTGCTGGCAACAGCCACATAACTTATTATGTGTTATTTATGTAGAGAATCTGTAAATAGTTTTGACCCATTCTAAGATAGAATAGATAAGATAAAACCCCTCTGGCATTTGGAGGATATTGCCTAAGAAAATCCATTAGGGAGTATTAAACAATGTGATAATTTAAGGAAAATAATGATTCTATAAAAGCTTTTGGGGGCATATTTTTTACTGCCTGGGGCAGTATTTGCAATTTGCAGTTCCTTTGGGGAGAGAAGAAAAGCATTTTGTAGCTTTCCAAAAAACAAAGCGGGCCAATATTGAAGTTTTATTTTTGAAAATATGGAGAGAATTCCAATTGCCAATGGGAAAACTGTTAAACTTGCTTGAAGTGCTGGGCTAGTGCAAGAAAGTAAATCAAACACTGCCAGTGTGACTGATCATTCATCCCCTGTGTTTGTTCTCTCTGCTCCTGGCGGTGCAGAGACTGCTGACCTCCTTTCCCCCTTTTCCATCTGAAGGCTTCAGAGCCCAGTCAAATCAAAGCATTTAAGATATATTGGGGGAGGTTTTCAGAGCAAAGATTTGAGCATAAGCCCACCTAATTATGAGTGACGGTGTGCTGCAGTCTTAAGGAAGAGCTGTTTAAGTCAGTGGCCTAATAACAATTCTAAATAAAGATGTAGTAGCTCTGAAAGTTGGGTGACCTGAGTCAGTGCAGTTCCAGAAGAGTCCCTTGGCCTGCAGGACGTTGCAGTTGGGTAAGCACGTGGTAGTATTTTAGTTTGGATCAAAAACTTACCAGTGAACAAATCCTGACTGACCCTGATGAATTTTGACTTGCACCTTGGAGCAGTTTCAGAGTTGGATTCCCTTGGGATGAGAGGAAAGAAGCTGATGTGCTCCAGGAGCACCGGTGGGGTGCACCAGCTCTCAGTGGGTGTCAGGTCCTTGGGATCAAACTGGAGCTGGTCCATGTAACCCCCAGAAATGCAGCAGGTGTGCCAATCAGGTCCTTATCTATGGGAATAAATCATGCCAGATTCCATTTTCTTCATGCAGGAAAAAACCCTTTTTTGTTCACATAACTCATTTTTATATAGTTTCACAGACTTTGTGTGTGACTCCAGTTGCTTAGTAGCATGTGTGCCAATTACTTTATTGGTTAGTAATTAGTAATTGGTTAGTATTTTACTTGTCTGTCAAATCTCTCTATTCTTAAATTTACATATTTTCTTCACTGTTCTCATGGGATAGATTTAATGTTTATGCAGGTGTTAGTTGTTTTTCACCCAGGAACAGATTATGGTGTTAAGGGACTGCTCACATCAGGATTGCTTTCACATGGGAACTTGCAGAGTGCCAGCTTGCCAGGCTAGCCACTGATCTAACAGAGCAGGCCTGATTTTATCAGGCCTTTTATAATTTTTCTACCTTACTGCAACACTTAACAGGTATGGCTTTGCAGTTCTGCTGCTCTTTCTTTGCTACACTAATTTAACAAATGCAGGAGGTGATCAATACCTGCATATATTTAAAAGCAGCTGTATGGTTTTGGTTTGTTTTTTTCACTTGGCTTAGGCCAAGTGATACAACTACATTGCATGCCTTTGTTATTTTCATTGCAGCACTGGATCAGTTTCTTACATGTTTGTAGGTATTTGTTTGCTGTTTTTCAAGCATACCAGTGTTCATTGCCTCCCCAGTCAAGACAGAAATATACTGACATGAATGAGTGAGTTACAGGTGGTGGAGAGGTCTCAGTTGCACTGAGATGCTTATGAGGACTGCTCAGAATCTGAAATAGACAGCAGGAAACAAAAGGAGTGTTTATGGTAGTGTATAAGCAAAAGGTTTATAGAGGTGGTTTATAAAGCATATGATCTTCTGTAACTGAGATTTTTTTTCCTGGCTGTAGATAGAGGGATGTATCTGAAAGGGCTCCACTAACTTGAAAGAGAATGGAGATTATGAAATTGGAGGTTAAAAGCCCTTGTTCTGTTCTTGTCTGGTTGCAAAATTTCTGTGTGATTTAGGTAGGTCCTTGAAGGCTGCAATTTCAGAAATAATGTCAGTGTTTGAGCTGTGTTATTGTTTTGGGAATTTGAAATGTCAGAGTTGCCTGTGATGGACCTCCAGTGCACGTTTGGGAAAGCTGAGTGCCTTTTAGAATGTTACTGAGCAGTGCCATAGGGAGGGGGCTCATGTGTGGGGGTCTGTCTGTAAGGCAGTGGCTCCCTGATATTTGTGTACTTCTGGGAGAAAACCACCAAGATTTAGGAGTGGCCTCACAATCCAGAGGAGCTGCAGGAAGGTTGGTGGTGTTGGTAGGTGTCTAAGGGTCTGGATTTCTGCCCTTCAGGCAGGAACCTGAGATGATATGAAACACAGTAGTTGTCATTTAGGGTGCTGTTGCTGCTCCCAAAGTTGCACTTCCATGTGTCTGTGTTTGCTGTGCCAATGGAGTAGCCCCACAGGTGTCTGGGGTAACACATGTGCTGCTCCTGATGAGGGGTTTTGGCATTTGGTTACTACTCACCCTCAAGACCATCTCTGCAACCTGCAAGTTCCAGGAGGAAGATTTTCTATTTATTTCAGTACAGGTTGTGTCTGTGAATGGAGTCTCACATGAGAAAATTTTGGTAGTCCTGAAAAAAAAGACTGTGTTAGAAAATCAGTTTAATCTGATTTTCTTGTACTATCCTTTCTCCATCCATTATTCCAGGAAAATGGTAAATAAAGAGCATACCTAGGAATGTAGGGGATGATCCAGTCGAGCTTTCAGTGATTATCTCTGAAGTGGTTCATAGTGCTAAAGGCAGCATTTTATCTGATTTTGGGTAGAATTAGTATTACCTGTTTATCTAACCCAGCAGATTTGGGCTATAAATTCCTCCTCTGTTCTTGCTGCCAGCACAGTCCAGTGTGACTGAGCTGAGCAGGATGGACTCCTAATCACTCACCTGTTTTTCAGTGATCCGTGGGTGCTGTGGACCCAGCACTGAGTGTTGCTTTCACACCAAAAGCATTTCCATCATTTCTAGGAACTTGAACTTGGTAATAGGGAGGAGAGGAGCAGCACATCAAAACTGTCAGCAGATTGCAACAAAGCTGAGAGGAACAGGTTTTTGTGGTTTTTTTTTTTTTTTTTTTTTTTTTTTTTTTTTTTTTTTTTTTTTTTTTGCCTGTGTTGTGCTTAGTGTGCTCTAGTAGAGTGTGGAGTAATGAGGCATGGTCACATTTACATGGAAACACTTTCCCTAATGAGGGAAATGGTGTTATCTATTTTACTGTAGTGGATTCCCATTAAAAGCAGGACTTCAGCACATCCACCATCTGAAATGTGGGCTGGGACAAGCTTGGTGGAAACAAAGCACATAAACAGGAGGGATGGGATGGGATGGATGAGATGGAAATAAATCTCTGGCTGTGACCAGTTAAGGGAGAAAACAGAGACAATGTAAGAAATCCTTCCAGGTGCTGCTCTGCATTGCAATGGAGTGCCTGATCTTGCACAAATCATAGCAAGCAACAATAGGTACATAACATGGAAAAAAGGAGAGTGAAATAAGGAGCATATTTTTCAAGGCAGGCAATTTAACCCTTGGGATAGAAATGCTGAGGTAAGCTTTGAACTCTGCACCTTTTGATGTCTTGAAATGCAAAAGGGTTTCCCAAAAGATGCCCAAGCAAAAATTTTTTGCCCTTGGGCAAAGGTGGTATCCCAGGGAAATGTAATGGGTTGCAGACTACAGGAGAGGGAATGATGGGGATGCCTTGGTGAATCAGTGAATTTCTGGGAGTTTTGCTATTGTTGATAGTCAATACAAATGAACTCCTATGAAATAAAAACCACAAACCTTTATTACAATCATCTCTCTTTTTTTTTCCACCTTTCTGCTGCTTGACAATGATGGAAAGTTCCTCCTTTCCTTTTTATGTGCTTCTGTAAATCTTTGTTGTAATAGGAAAGAAATAATAGGTTATCTTACATCTGAGCTAAAGAGAACTTTTCCTGAAGAGCTGCAGACTGAAGTATGGAATTCTACTAATTTCCATGCAGCACTTGACAAAACTTACTATATATTTATAGTATAAATAAGCCCTCTGGGGTCTGAGGGCTGCAGTTGTGACTATAGAAAAGATTTCAAAGGCTGCACTTTGGCTGGATGTGGTCAGCATTCATCCATGACCTGGCATTAACTCTCATGCCAGGACCTTGATCTGTGCAATTTTTTTTCTTTTTTTCTTTTTCTTTCTTTTTTTCTCCCTGAGAGAGCAAGGATTTCAGTTTTATGGCATCTCACTTGCTATAAAGATTTTGAGGAAAGGACTTTTTTTTCCCCCTTTCCTTTTTATCTCATATCCTTTTCATTGCAGTGAAAACAACTTGATGTGTGTCTTCCTTGTGAATGTGCAGTGTGGTGGTTGGGTTAAAGGAGGCACAAAACCACAGGAACACCTGTTTGGTGGCTTTAGCAGGTCCATGTTGGTCAGGGCATATGCAGTAGTGCCCACCCAGCTCTAGTGGACTCCATCTGTTTGGTGGATCTCCTGTGCTGTACCTCAGGGAGGTGTTTTCCTCCCAGCAAGTCTTGTTTTACAGCTGGTGTGTTGGGACTTGAGACACTGCACATGGCAGGCAAACAAAATCTGTATTTAAAAGTATTTGTAGAAGCAACATTTAGTTAGTGAAAACGAGTTAACTGGTTCTACAAAGGCTCTTGGATTTTGCTGACAGATTACTGGGAGGCTTTTGCCCTTAAGGAGTTGCTTGATGTTCTTGGTGTGGAAAAAGCTGTGCTTTGAGATTAAATTATTCAGGTGTTTTTCAAAGTAATTAAGGCTTCTAGCATTTAATGTTTTATGTATGCAGGTTAAAAATGAAGGTTGATTAAATCACAACAAAGGGAAGTTTATTCACAAACGATAGACAGCAGTGTCTCTTTTGTGACTGGTGGAATGCTGTTGAGCCCACTTCATTACATTGAATATTGAACCATTATATTAGTGCCATTTTTTCTAAGTGATGGCATTGTTAAAAAGCAGGCAGTAGAATTTGATGCAGTACAGCTCTGGCTGTGCTAAGTAGTGCAGAATACTTTTTTTTTCTGTCAAGTATCTGATTTATAGACAATTTTTCAGTTTGTGTTTTTGAAATGGCCAGGTGAGCTATACAAAACTCAGCAAGACCAGGAGGCAGGCCAAAGTAATGATTTTCTTGTTGGAAAGTAATAGACATGCCAGTATAGCATGTAATAACAGCAGGTTTTACAGAGTGCTGCAGAACAGTAGGAGTGTGGAACACATACATTACATAAATTATCTGTGCTTGCATTTCTGCAGAGTTCTGGGCCACTGGAGCTCATTCATACTTTCTTTTTGTTTTTTTTTTTTTTTCCCTTCTTTTTTCCAGTCATTAAGAGTATCAATGCATGAGCTCCTTCAGCCTATTAAAAACTTTACCTGCCTTACCTCCTCTGGTTTGAGAACCTTGTCCTTTGGATACCTGTACTTGCTGTTCAGGAATCAGTGAATGGTCTTTGAAATCTAACAGCAAATCAGACCTCACTGTTGCAGGTTCCAGTGTTGTCTCTCATTATCCTCTCTCCTATCAGGAACAACAAAAAAACCACCTAAGACACAAATTTAGAGTATCCCCTATGTGCTGTGTCAGTGTGAGACAGCTCATCCCTGCAAGTATTTATTAATTATTCGGAGTCTGCTTTTTTAAGGGTACTTCCATAATAACCCCGAGGTTTTGTACTCCTCTGATAGTGCTCCTTGGTCATTGTGAAGATCTGGAGACATATTTTGTCCATAAATATTTTTTTGTCCATAATTTTAATCCCTATTTTTTGACATTGTATATGAACACACAGAAAGCCACTGTGTCCTGCATGTCTTGTGTTTGCATTCCTGTACTCTCAGCCTATCCCATGCATTGCAACAACTTGTTCCTGTCTGGGATCCCTCCAGTTTCTCTTTCACAGCTTCCAGGGGGATCTGGGGCCTCTCCTAATAATTTCTATACAAAATAAAGAAACCAAAGTTGCTCAAAATTATCTGTGCAAAGTTTAGAAAGGGCAATGCAGGTTAGAAGAACCCTGGTTGTTGGAGAGAGAGACATTTCAGGAGTGTAAATTATTTAAATTTCTTGGACATTTGAGGCAAATCCATGAAAAACTAGTGAGCTCTGTGAAGTATCTTAAGGGACCCTCCTTCAGCTTCCACTGGTCCTGCAGAAAGCACAGTAATAGGTGTTTTTTAATCAGCAGAGGTTTCACATTTTTGTCCTACTGAGATGGAAACTTCCTGGTGATATTAATAGACTTTTTCCACATGGGAAAAGATTCTCCCTTTGTTTTTGCCCTACCTTGCATGAAGTTGTTTTTGTATTTTATTTTAATCAAGGTGTTTTTTATTTTCATCCCATCAGAGAAAAGGAATGTTCCTATGGAGATAACATTTTCATGTTATGAAAGTGTTTTCAGTAGTAATTCTCCTGCAAGTCGACCTGGATGAACCAGTGACACTGCAATGCCCTCTCTGTTTTTTTTCTCTTTTTGTTTTGTGCTCTATTTCATTGTTATTCCTGTCTCTGTGACTCTTTTTGCTACAAGAAAAATTCCTTATCCATTATTGAATGAGCCCTTCATGCACTTTATGGATTTAGTTTTTAGTAACACTTATGAAAAATAAGTCTACTTTCTGATCATGGAGGTGTCTGTGCCTTACCTTGAAATGTTTGAAAACAGCTCTCAGTTATCAAGATTTAACATCATTTGGGAAAAATCCGAAGCTAGTTGGCTTTTAAGATATTGCCCAAAGGGAATGCATTCAGCACGCAGCCTTCTCTGATGGACAGCAAGCACAAAATGTGAAGCTCCAGAAATTCACCTCAAGCATAAAACTTCTAAGTAAAAACAGGACTTGGAGAGTGCCAAGAGGTTAATCTGGGTGAGGGTGAGTTGTTTTCACCAAGAAAAGCCTGTTCCTTTATGGGCATCTGAACCAGGGCTCTTGCTACAGAGGCCCCCAGCTCTGAATCTGTCTGAGTCACTGAAATATCCCATAATTTTTAGTGTTTAGGGTTGTGGGACCTTTGATTATTTCTCTTCAAAGCATCTACTGTTTTTTTCAGGGCTCAGTTCTTCAGCTGCATGGCACCAAAGACTTTCTGTGGTTTTGTACCACAGCAGTTGTCGTTCAGTTCTGAGCATTTCTGAAAGTTTTATTTATATTGTGGCAGGGCTTCAGTTGTCATCCAAGATTGAATTGCAATTGGAAGATTGAGGGAAACAAAAGCATTTTTCTGCAGTCTAAATAGATAGGATAAGTATCAAGTGGATGGAAATTAATACTGTTATCTCCATTTTCCATTTTTCTGTTTCAGTTTTTCTAAAACAGCTGTGAATTGGTGTGATTTGACAAAGCCACCAGCAGTTTACATTGGCTGTCTCTGAAATGGGGAGAGAGTCTTTCCAGATAGACAGGAAGGGAGGGAAGAGCATTTCATTCTCTTGAAGTGATTAGATTTTTTAAAAATCACTGCATAAAAAGAATATTTGCAAACAATCCCATCAAAATGGAAAAAGAGGCAGCAAGTTTATGTATTAGGAAAGGAAGTGGCTGGGGGTGTCTGAACTTTGGGATTATTTTCTTTGTGGCCTTTCTTGCTCAAGGACTTTTGGTGAGTATTAATAATTCTATACATATAATGAATGAATTTCAGTCTGTGTTATAATTATTTGCATATCCTGACTTAGAGAGTTCATTCTGAATCCACTGCTGGTATCTTGAACCCCAGGATAAGTTTGTGTTGTTTGGGCCATGCCAAGTGTTGAGCTGCTGTGGTCCTGCTTTGCTGTAGTGCCCCAAAACCTTGGGGATCAGACCCTGAGCATGGACCAGTGAAGGTGGAGGCTGCAAAAAGCCTCTGGGAGCAGTAATTGGGAGATGAACCTGTTGGTACTTCTGACAAGGACTGTGAGTGCATTCATCCCATTTCAGAAATTGACTTTTTCTCCCTGTTTTTGGGTTTGTGCCCAAAGAGTCTTTCAAAAACTTATAAAAGAGTCTAATTCTGGAAGAAGCATAATGGTTTATTTTGGGTTTTATTATTTTGCCACTGACCAAGAGAAGCCTTTTTGTGCCTGGATTTATGGACACGTGTAAAAGCTATTGTCTGTGCTTCCCCCATGGATTATTCATCTTTTTCTTTCAAAATACACTCACGTTCCTGGGAGTTATCCTAGTGCTTGCAGTTGAACCTGCAAGTTTGGAGACATCAAATCACTTGTGATACTAAACCAAGCTGTAATGATGTAATGATGCCTGCTTCCCAGGAGGGTTTACATTTCGGGTAGTGAGCATTTGTGATGCAGTTTGAAATGATACAATGGCAGGGGCTTTGAAAATGTTCCCCAGCACTCTAGAAGGGCTCATAAACATGTAGCTGCTACTGTAGAGAGTTACTTAAGTTTTCATCTTGGGACATGTGTTGTGTAAATTCAGTTGGAGGTTTTATCGATATTTTCTTGGATCTTAAGGAAACTACTGGTAGCCCTGCTGCTCAGAGAGTAGCTGAGTTCTAATTCACCATGCTGTGGCTTTGAAGAAACCAGCCTTACAGGAGTTTCTGTGCCCTTACAAGGCACTGAACTGGTGAAGCTGGATGTGATCCATATTAATCTTTGCTTCCAAGCAGTTTAGAGCAAATAACCCTCTCCTCTAACGCCCCTTGTCCTCTGCTGCATAAACCAGTCTTGGGAGAAATAACAGAGCAGTGATTGAAAAACTTTAATCCAGTCGTCCCCAGCCCCTGAACATTAAGATAAACCACCCAATCCCATTTTCCTCTTCAGAAATGTTGCATATTAAAGCCACCAGTTGTCTGGATTTAATCTGCCTCTCACTGCTGTGCTGCTGGTCAGAGGGAAGGGCTCCTGCAGTGGCATGTGGGATTGGATAGTGATACACCCATGAAAGAAAAAGAAAGAAAATATTGTAACAGTTTGTGGTAGTTTTATAACATATTAATCACAGATTTTAGACAAGGTGTTGGTAATTTAAAGGCTGGGAAGAGAGGTATGGTATGGATGGGCCAGGCCATGCAGAAAGTGAGCCAGGTCCTGTGAAACTGGGGTTGGACCAAAACCAACCCAACTGTGTTATGATCCCACTTCTGACATCTATTTAATGTTATGATCCACCTCTGATACCAAATGATGTTAAGATCTGCTGGAATAATGTTGGGATCTCACTCCTGAAATAATATTAGTGTCTGAATTAAATTGCAAATGAGACCATATGCTAAAGTCAATGGTTCAGATTTTATTTAACAGCAAGGAGTGAGAGAGATTGATAGGGAAAGAGGGGTAGAAATGGGAAGAGAGAGGGAGGAGAAAGAGAGAAAGGCAGGTTATATTCACCACCCCCCAAAAGGACCTGGGGGTACTGGTCCACAGCCAGCTGAACATGAGCCAGCAGTGTGCCCTGGTGGCCAGGAAGGCCAATGGCTCCTGGCCTGGGTCAGGAATGGAGTGGCCAGCAGGAGCAGGGAGCTCATTCTGCCCCAGTACCTGGGACTGGTGAGGCCACACCTGGAGTGCTGTGTCCAGCTCTGGCCCCTCAGGTTGGGAAGGACCTTGGGATGCCTGAGTGCATCCAGAGGGGGCAGCAAGGCTGGAGAGGGGCTGGGAACACAAACCCTGTGAGGAACCACTGGGGGATCTGGGAAAGTTTAGCATGGAGAAAAGGAGACTCAGGGGTGACCTCATCACTCTCTAGAGCTCCTGAAAGGTGTCTGTGCTCAGCTGGGGTTGGTCTTTTTCTCCAGGCAGCACTGACAGAACCAGAGCACACAGTCTGAAGCTGCACCAAGGGAAATATAGGTTGGATATCAGGAAAAAAATTTCACAGAAGGAGTGATAAAATACTGGAATGGCTGCCCGGGTAGGTGGTGGAGTCACCATCCCTGGATGAGTTTGAAAGAAGCCTGGATGTGGCACTGGGTGCCAGGGTTTAGTTGAGGTGTTGGGGCTGGGTTGGACTCGATGATCTTGAAGGTCTCTTCCAGCCCAGTGGTTCTGTGATTCCTTGGAGCTGTAGATGCTCATGGTGTGTGGTTTCAGCTCTCCTGGCCATTGGCAAACTTGGGAAGAAAATCCCAGACTGAGCTTGCAAACACTTTGCTCTGGAGTGTGACTGATCAACTTTCAGAAATGCCAAATACTCACAACATCCACCCCGAGGTACCTGGGGGTCTGAAAACCACTTTAAGGCAGAAATGATTACAAACCAGTACAATTTTCATGCCACTGTGACAAAACCTTTTCAAATAATTGCATGAAAATGCAACTTTGAAACATGTATTTTCTGTATTTCTAGTGCTATTTATCAGATATGCATCAAGCTGTTAGAATTAATTTTCATTTGCAAATGTCTTTGAAGCAAAGCACTATGACTCTGACTGCATGGTTATTAATCCCTTGAGTTTACCAACATGTGGACATCAGAAGGGATGCTGTTTTACTTTGATTGGGCTTTGCAGAGAAAACAGCACATGCTCTGTCCATCTGCTTCATTAAACTGTAAACACTATTCAATTTTGTAACATTTTAATGCATGGGCACTAAATATTTTGTGGACCTTGAGTAGCTGTCTGGCTGTTGTATTTTTAAAGCAAATTTAATCTTCTGTTCTAGGTTTCTGGGTTGCCTTCTGTTCTTTCTTCTTCTTTTCTTTTAATTTCTTTTTAATTTGAAAGTCCTCCTACCTGACTTTAAGCCTTAGATGAAGTTCTTAAATCAGCAGGGAGGATTAGACAAATTTTAGGTATTTCAGCAGAACAATTCAGGTCATCAGTCTTTTGCAGTTAATTATAGAGGGAAGCCTGGGTGACTTTGCTCTTAAATTAGATGCCTGCAATTATTGTGAAATGAGCCTGGATCTTAGCCTGGTGAAATGATTTCATATCCCAGTACAGGTGGGTTAAATCTCCAATCCAAAAATATTTTTTCCCTTTGCTGCTATTAAAAATACATTCTCAGAGTCAATTTTTATGAACATTTCCTCTACATAAAACATAGAAATGTCTGAGCTGGGTTTTCTTCAGGTGTTTGCCTGCATTTCCTTTTGAAAGGGAGAGCAAACAGAATTAGGAGGAGCTAGGCAAGACTGTCCTGGGCAGTGAAGAAAGGGGGCTTGGTCTGCAGTGCCTTTGAACCACTGCTGGGAGGGTGTGAGGCTGCTGGATCCCATTCACAGGATCTGCTTCAGGGCTCATTTGTACCCTAACAGTGCTGCCATAATTCTGGGGGTTTATTAGAGGTATGTCATGATTTCAGAGTTGTCTCAGGCTGCTGGCTCCCAGGAGAGAAAGTGGCATTGTGTCAGAGTGTTCTGGTGGCACAAAATATAAACCGTAGACAAAGGTGATTGACAAAGATTAATGTTTTGTAATTGAGAGCATTGGAGAAAGCTTAAGACCTTTGCACTGTGTATTTTTTAAAAACAACCAGCAGGCTGTTCAGAGAAGTATAAAACCTCAGCATAAAACCTCATTTTTCTGTGTAATGAGGGCCATAGTTAGAGTGCAGTAAAAATTACACTTTGCTTTGTTTCCTGGCCCTGTTCATGGCAGCATACTGATATGTGTGAGGCTTGAGCTGAGGACCTGAGCATGCTTTGAGATCTACACTCTAACAGTGCAGTACAAATATTACATTTTTCACTTCTGAGATGTTTTTCCCCCTGCAATTTAAAGGAATGATATTTCCCTTATGTAGCATTGCCCAAGCTGTTAACAGGCTTGTTTTATGTTCTTGCTGTCACATGAAGAGAGTGGAAATCACCATCGTAGCAACTATGTGGCTTCAGAAGTGAAAGACAAAAAAAACCTTTCTCCTGAAAGCATCAGCTACAGGATAGATGGTATTTTTTTTTTCCAAGTGTTCTCAGCAAGTTGTAATAAAAAGCTTTTCTCCATTCCATTTGTGTGCCTTCTGTTGGGCTTCAAAGCCAGTTTTACCCTTGGATGGCTGAAGTCAGGAAAACTGTTCTGTACACACCATGGCAAAACTAACTGCAGCAGGGGAGGAGAGAGGATTTAAAAATCCTGTTTATCAGAGAAGAGAGCTGACCCCACTGCCCTGAGCTCTTACACTGTCTGAATGGCCTCACTTGTTGGCATCAGGGTGAGCTCTGTGGTGGCTGGAGCTGTTCAGAGCTCTCAGGATTTCTGTGCTGAGCTGCCTCTGGTTTGACACAGTGGCTCAGGAACATCTCTGCAGCCCTGAAAGGAGGGAGGTGACAGAGGTGAATTATTTTTGACCTGTGATCAAACTGCATTTTCAATGAGAAAGAACAGCAAAGAGAACAGGCTGGATTGCAGAGTCATCCTGACTTCCCCTTGCCTTCCACTCCATCTCCTTGCATTTTGTTGTGCAGGAAAATAATGTGTGCCTTGCTTCCCTGGTGCTCTGGCACAGGCAGGTGACTCCAGGGGCTGTCCCACATCCTGTCCCATGTCCTGCACATGATCCAGGTTTGTTTGAACAGGTGTGGCCAGTGTAAAGGTGACAGTTTTTGCTCCATGAAGGTCTGGGGACCAAGCAGGGACCCCATGGGATGGTACCTGGCAGAAAATGTAGCTTGGATACTGTTGGCAGCAGTAAGGGCTTAAGAAGAGATTTCTTCCTCCCAACAGTGTTTTTAGAATTTTTGTTCATTTGTGGTGTAAGTGCATCTTCAAGATGCAATCTGTATGTTTTTTCCACAAAGAAACAAAAAGATTTATGTCATATCAATGTGTGATCAGTTTTAAATATTTATGTTATTAATAACCATTTCATAGTAAAAGATTCTCTAATGAAGACCAATAATAATCATGTAAAGTCTTTCCTAATAGTAATGTTGCTGGGACATTTTTTGAAAAATGTCTGACAGACACCTCTAGATGTCAGCTGGTAAAACCAAAAGTCATTTCTGTGCAATAGTGCTTTTATCATTGTGAGAGATAAAAGAGGTTCTGATGGAAGACATTTGTGAAAGGTACATTTCTAAAGCCTTTCTCAGCAGTGGATCCTGCAGGATGCTCTCAGCTGGTCCAGCACCTTGTGGAGCTTCAGACCAAAGCTGAATTCGAGTGGATATTGTTCCACCTGCCCCCCTTTCCAAGGACCCAGCTATGTGCTGCTTCCCACTTGTGTGTCTGCTGGAAGATGAAAGGCTCCAGCTATGATCTTTTGGAGATAAAAAGTTCTCAAGTGTCTCATGTTTCAGCTATTTTTTTTGTTTGCCTCTGGAATCAATCTTCTCCATGCACCGATTTTGGTTTCCCCAGAATCCTTTTATTGTTTTCTCCTTCTTTTTGAAAGTGGGCAGCAGCAGATCCTTCACTCATAAAATGCTCTCAGAAATTACAGGAGCCATGCTAGGGAGCCGCCAGGCTGTATGCAGCCTTTCTCATCAAGGCAGATAGTGTCCCACTGGAAGTCAGGACATTTTAGGATCCATTTTTGCATCCATGGCCCTTGTCACCTTACTCTTTCTGCCATCCACTTGTTCCTGCTGCAGTGCTGCTGTGCCAGGGCAGGTGCTGGTGTGATTGTCTCTTTCCAAGTGTTTTAGGGAGTTGAGGTGTCCTGTTACTCAGGTGGGAAGCTTCAGACTGCTGGATGTGATTTGGGTGTGGTGCAGATCAAGTGTTCTGCACATCAGACCTGTGTCAGGATGTGCCCCTGGCAGCTCTGGCACCTTGTCCATGGCCAAGGGCCCCAGGGGCTCCTGTCAGCTGCAGCATTTGCAGAAGTTACATGAGCACCTAAAAGCAGACAGGGATTCTATATGTGCCCATTTCTGTGAGTCTGTAACTCCCTTAATCAAGGATTGGCTGGGAAGGAGGGTGGCAGGGCATGGTCTTTGAAAGTGCTGTTGTGCAGTGCTGGGAATAGCCTGGGAGTGGCTTTGCCCAACTCTCCTGGGTGCAGATGTTTCCAGCAGGCCCTGGTGCTCAGGGAAATCTGCTGGGTCTGTGAGGAGGGTGTGGGGTGAGAGTCTGAGACCCTGGGCAAGCCCAGCTGCTCTGGGCTGAGCTGTGGGCTCGATCTGCAGGTGGAGGATGGAGCTGGGTGTCTCAAGAGGAGTGCAAGGACAGAGCCCCCCAGAAATGCAGCCCCTCCCCTGACAAAGCACAGCTCCCCTTAGGAAGCATGAGCATCCATCTAGGAAATGGCATTTTAAGAAACTGTAAAATCAGCAGTTGGAAATAATTGAATTGTGCTTCATATATTTCTTTTATCAGTGCTTCCTGTATTAAGCTGTTCAGTTATTAAAAGAAGGAAACCCTCCTGAGAGCTCTGCTGCCTTCAGAAGTGCTGGGCAGGGTATAGCTGCATCCACAGGGTGCTGGTTGCCTGGAAGGTCCTGGTGCCATAACACAGCACTCTGTGTTCACGTGCTGTGCTTTCATCCCAAGATCACAGAAGAAACAGGATCATTACTGTATAATAAAAGAATTAATTGTGTGGCTTGGTTTACTGGCAAAGCTGTGTATTTAGAGTAGAGAGCATTGCAGGTAGCAGAGGGATGTGACCTGAGTCATGGGGTTCATTTCTGCAGCCCATCCTGCATCCTGTCAGAACTTCCTTCACCTCTGGAATCCCACCCGTGCCCACAGCAGGGTGCACAGCTGTGACCCCCAGGAAAGAGCCCCGTGCTGGATGTCATACCCATGGGATTTCCCAGGGGAGGAAGGTGTTGATTTTCCCCAGTATTGGACAGTGCCTTTTGGTCCTGATCTGAGGTGGGAAGTGAGGAGCAGAGCTCTGCCCCCTGTGTCTCTTTGGAAGGTGTCCTCTAGGTTGAGGGCTTAAATCCAATCCTAACATACAAAAAAAAAAAAAAAAAAAAACAAAAACCCAAAAACATAAACAAACAAACAAAAAAAAAAAACCAAAAACCAAAAAACCAGAGTTGCCTGTACCTGCTGGCTTGGCAACTTGCTTAGAAAGGAAAGAAAGAGGGAAGAAAGTAAGGGATGGAGGAGGAGTAATAATTTCGTTTTTGCACAGGGACTTAAAATCCACCATCACTGCTGCCACAAATTACCCCTGGCATCATCTCTCACTCTCTGAATGCTTTGCAGGAACTGAGTTCTCCTCTTACTTCAAGGATGCAAAGCATTCAGGGTAAATTCCAGCACTATGTCAGTGTTCTTCCTTGGGTCTGAATCACTGGGGAAAAGGAGAAACCATAAAACCTTGGGCCCACCTTTGCCCTTCAGGGCATCAGGGAGATACCAGGGAGGCAGTCTCCACAGGATGGGAGCTTTGCTTCAAAGCCATAGGGTGGGTCTGATCCTAAACTTCCATCCCACTCTGATTCCTGGCCTGTGGAGGGGTCAGAGGTCCTCCTTGTGCCGTGCCTCCTCTGCTTAATGCTCCTGAAAGAGGTGTGCTCCTGCACTGTGCCAGCAGCAGCAGCAAACTCTTTTCCCCAAAGGCTTGTCAAAGCTTCCTCAGCTATCTCGGCAATACTTTTATCTATTTATGTATAAGCAGGATTTAAAGGGAACAAATGGCCTGTGTGATCATTCCCGTGCTCATTTTTTAATGCATTTAATTCCTGATGCTGACACTTGGTTTTTCAAAGCAGGATTAGAACTGCTGAGGATAAACAGTGCCAGCATTGCATACAGCACGAGTGGAGAGCTGTGTAAAGCTCAGCCAGGCTTTCTTATTGACAAAGCCTAATTAAAAATGCATCAAGTTAAAGATTTTTTTCCTTGATAGTCAGATGTCCTGGAGTGAACTGTCCTGTGCAGCTCTTCTTTTTGTGGTAACTAACACAAGGGGATTTAAACTGTGAGTTGATTCCAGTGTGGTCTCTGGGCATTCCCAAGAACCATGGGCTGGACATGCCATTTCATTGAGCAGCACCTCTAAACCCTTCAGCACAGCTGCCTTCTCTCTGTGTATTCTGTTTAAAAGTCCTGAAATAGTTTCCTGGAGCAGTTCCTCAAAGCAGGCAGATTGAGCATCAAAGGATTGCCCAAAGCCCTGGGGTGGATCTATTTATTAAGGCAGATTAACACAGTGAATGTGCTGCATGTGAATTCAGGGCCCCCTATAAACACTGGACCTCCAAGGGTTGATAGAATGATTTTGGAGAAGTGGTTCAGAAGCAGTGCTACAGCCATTGCTTTGCATTTATTTTCCACCTTTTTTCTTTTCTTAAAGTAGATTGTGATTTCTGTGAAATTACTTTTAAATTTTAGTTTTCAGCGTTTAAAAGAATATCATGCTTATAATAGTAAGGGGTGTACAGGCTGTCTTTTGGAATTAAAAGCAATTTTTTTTCGCTTGTGTTAGTTTTGGGACGGGATGAGTAATGACTTTGGGACAGCTTTGTGGTGTGGTGTGTTTTGCTTTAGGTTTACTGACGAATGGTGTTTTCTTCAAGCAGCAGGCTGGCAGGGAATTGCAAACAGTGACCTCATTTATCCCACTAGAGCTCACTCTCCTTGACGTTTTCATCAGCCAGTGGGGGAAGATGTTTGCTGTTCAACTGCTGCCAGCAGAGCTGGCGCTTGTATTTATCCCGGCAAGCTCCGTGAATATTGTGGGCGTTGTGTGAGCAGTGTTGTGCCTGTCCTACATGGAACCACGCTCTGTGTGAGACAGGAGCAGCAGCAGCTCCACAGGGAGCTAGTGAGGCAGCTTGGTTCAGGGCTGGGTTTCATTACAGGTTTGTGCAGCACGTGCTGCAAGGCTGTTTGTAAGGCTGGGTGTCCTTACCTCACTAGCTGGAAACCATTGGCAGAAATAATGCAGTGTCCTGCTGATGCTTTTCCTCTTTCAGAAAAGATGCAGGAAAATCTACACATCTGTAGTGTTGTTCTCTTGATCTTTAGGAAAGAAGTTAATGAACCTACTGCAGAGTCATCACTTTCTAGTTTTTTTTCAGCTTTTAGCAGGTAACTTAGAAGAGTGTTTTGCAAAATCAAGGGTTAATAGATGAACCAGTAGTGAAATGCTGGGAGTAAAAAAAATTTTTCCTGTATCCCTAGAAACAATAGGAGCTCTGAACAGTTACCTGAAGTGTCTCCTACTCTAGTTTCATTTTGTAAAATCAGGCTTAGATTTTTCCTCCAACACATGAATTGTGTAGAGTGCAAAGTATGATGCAGCCTAACGTGGTGTTGTGTTGGATAGCAGATCCTCAAGTCTTCTCTTGCTCTCTTCCCTAGCAATGCAGACCTAATCCCTGCAGTGTGTGTTGTGGTACAGAAGGGCAGAAGTGTCCTGGCAGATGCAGGCTTGTAGGCTGCCAGCTTTCTTTGTGCATGTCCTGGCAGTGATTTTGATGTGTATCTTGGTTAATGGAATGCCTCACAATATTTTTAAAAATTAATTACTGCTGTAAGAGTTCTTATCAGTAATATTTACTTAGTATTCTGTAGTTTAAACAAAAGAATAATAATAAATAATAATTATATTAATTTCAGCTAGTTTTCAGACTTTTAAAAGACATGGTTAACATACCTTGTGCCTTTTCTGCCTCATTTTGCACCAAGTTCCAGCAGGATGTGTAGAGGCAGGTGTGATGCTGATTGGGGTACCTGCAGCTTGTTTTGAGTTTGGAGGAGTTTTCCTTTGGAAGCTATTTAGGTATCTGCCAAGAACATCTCTGGTTCAACTGAGAAACAGTGCAGTGGATGTACTGTGCAAAAGAAATAATTTAAAATGTATGACACAGAAGAACTAGTGGCTTCATGTGGTACCATTGGCAAATTTGAGTAGATTTTGCAGCTTTTAAGTTTAAAGAAAGGCAGACTACTGATGGGGTTTTTTGAGTAACTGAAAGCTCATCAAGTTTGCTAGCAAGTTTTCTCAATCATGTAATTAATTAATAGTAAATACTTTTGGAAATTGCTGCTGTTATGCAGATTACCTTTCCTGACTTCAGATTCTTCTGGAATAGGTTGAACTCTGATATTTACTCTGCAGTGTTCAACTGAGAGCAAACACATCCATCTCAGAGACAGGGCTGCCTAGTTTGCTGCAGTAGCTTAATGAACTCATCCTGAATACTCATTTATTCAGTATCTCTCTCCACATCACTGTATCAGTGTTTAATCCTTAACAAAGCTGCTTGTTGCTGTTCTTATGTCCTGATTCTAGAACACGCTGCAAACAGCATAAAGGTCCCCTACTGCCCTTGCACTGGACTTGCAAAATAATTTGTTTTGCTGTCCTGAAAACAATACTTTCATATAACCGAGCTATTTTGATGATATTTGTTGTCATCTGCCTCAGGAAATGATAGGGGCATCTTTGACATATAAATTATATTTCATGTTCCAGTCCTATGAAAAAAACCTATCATTATTTTCTAATTTTAGCTGCTGCCTGTCCATAGCCACTGCAACAAGATTTTTAGGAACAGTGTTCTCAACCTCCACAGTTACATATTGCTTATTTTCAGGATATTTAATTATCTTTAATGTCAGACTGATATTACAAACCTAAATGTAGATAAGTAGTGGCATTTAAAATGCATGTAAATACATTTTAATAGATAAATAAAGACATATAACAATGAAATGTGTAAGGCTTGCAGTGCCATCCCTGCCCAGCCTCCAAGTGTTTCTCCAGCACTCCAAAACCATGGAGATGGGTTTTCTGCACTTGTTGTGTCTCTCTCCTTGGTGCTGTGTGCTGTTAAAACAAGGCTTGTAACAAAACAGCACAGCCTTCCTTTATTTTGGGCATCTTCAACCAGAAAAGTCCTGCACAAGTAAATAAATAGTAAATAAATGTGTTTCAAGGCACCAAAGATGCCCAGAGCTGTGTGCAGTGCTGTGTGGGCAAAGCCTTTCTCTGCAGGATTTTTTATGGGCTAGGGAGATTGGTATGGTCAATAATTTAATATGCATTTTGAACACTTAGAATGATTTAGTGTGTTACATAAATGGAAGAGGGAAAGGCTGTATCTATTTTTTCCAGTTCATTGTTCATGACGATAAGAGGAGTTTTATTAACTTCCCAGTTGGTGCTACTCTGTTGATGCTTTTAATTTTTATTGTGCTTGCTTTTAATCCATTAAAAAGCCCAACAAACCAGTATTATACTGGTTTGGGGGGGGGTTGTGGTTTGGAATTTTTTTGGTGTATTTTTTTTGGTTTTGTTTTGTTTCCCCTTTCTGGTCTTTTGTTTCTTATTAGGAAGCTGCAATTCTTCATAGAACTGACAGGTACAATTTTGGCTGAGTATTCAAACCTGAATACTCCACAATAAGCATGCAGGAATGTAGACACTGAGAAATGGTGGAAGTCTCTTCATCAGGGGCTGGAAAATCATATATTCTCTGTTAGTTTGAAGGCTGAGAATGCCATATAAATCACTTTTTTTTCAGTTAGTAATGCAATACTAGAACAGTAGAGAAGTGAAAAGGTAAACATTCATTACAGAATGTAATTATGGAGTTCATTACAGAAAATATGGACAAATAAAGAGCTGAAGAAAAGAGTTTGAGAGATGTCCTTGTCACTTACCTTTGCCTATGAAGTGTTGCATATCTGCAGAGGACTAAGGCAGGGATTTTGTCTTTCTGTGTGCTCTGCAGGCTGAACTGGAGCAGGCACAGGTTGGTTGTGCTCCTTTGCCTGGTTTTTAAAGCACAGAACAATCTTTATTTCCATTTTTCTTAGATTCTTGTTTTGCTCTTTGGAATGAATCCACAGCAGATGACCCAAAATTCATGAAGATCTGAGGTGCTTGTTGTTATTTATATAAACACTGATAGTGTGGGTAGTAGAAAACCCTGAAAATAGGTAGGAGATGTCAAACCTGAATTGGAAACTGTAGTACCTTTAGGAATTTGGATGAATATGGCACATTCATAGGAAAAATAACTTGATTGGACAGATTAGAGATATTGGGTTGAAAAGAACAGCAACAATTTGCCACAAAAGTGTATTAAAATATGGGAAAAGGTAGAAAATTATTAAAGGATAGGGAAAGAACAGGGATGGATTGCAATAAAAAAATGAGTAAAGAGTGCAGACAGACATTGCTGTTGGAGAGCTTTCTCTGTGTTATCTGCAAACAGTTCATTTTGGAAGGGAGAGTTCTTTTTGGTCCAAAAAACCAGCTGTAGAAACCATTAGAGGTGATTACCAGGGCAGCTTTGTAGGATGCTGCATAACAATTACCAATTAAAATTACTAAACTTTCTGAGTGTAAATGTCACAAGGAACAGTTCAGCTTTGTGGTAGAGCATAATTGAATGAGCATTTAATAAGAGGCTTTGGAGCTGCATTTATGTCCTAAGCAAAGTTTAAATGCAGAAGGATTCAGATGAAGCACTGAAGCTTAACCAGACTTTATTAGAAAACAAATCAAAACAAGCCCCAATATTTTGAAAATAGATTATTGGTATTGAGTCATTGTTGTGATGGACACCTATAATCCACAAAGAGGTTCGCCACACAATTACTGTTATTTGTTCAGATGAGTGTGTACAGACTCTCAGCAGGTTTAAAGATACACTGTAGGGCATTTTCTATTGTCTAAATTCCAGAAGGGTGCTTCATTTATGTTGAGAGATCCATAAAATTTAAGAGAGTATTTCAGATGTGTGAAGAAGTCGATCAAGAATTGTCTGCTTCAAAAACTTTCTTTGTTGAAGTGCTGTATGAAAAGAGCTTAGAGAAGTAAAGGTCTTCAGTCCTAGCAGGTTTCAGGGCTTACCCAACCAAAGCAACAGCAGCTTTGAGGGATCATCAAGAGCACAGCTTCAGAAGATGGTTTTATAGAGCCCTACCTTGAGATTCAGTGCCCATGCTCTGTGCCTGAGGTGGTTGGTGTGTCTCAGTGTCTCAAAGCCCTCCTGGAGGGGAGTGGAGCCTTTTGCAATGATCCCTTCAGTAGGGCCCCTTCTGCCTTTCCTTTAAAATGTGCTCGTGTCAATGCACCAATCCCTGATGTGCCGCTGCACCCTGACTTATCCTTCTCTTGGGAGTTTGCATTTGGGTCACTCCCGTGCCTGAACCTGGTGAGATGCACAGAGCATCACCAGGAAAAAACGGGCTCAGCCTGGCTTTCATCTGCAGTCATCTCTGATTTTGGTGCTCCAGAGCTGCAGCTGAAATCAGAATATGGGCTAATGTGTTGTTTAAAAAACAATTAAAAAATAGCCCAAACCGGGTTAATATTCTTGTGAAGATGTACACTGTACCATACACCCTTCTGAAGCAGGACCAACCCTAATCTTTTACTCTCTCTTTTTGGCTTTATTTTCTGTCAAGAAGTGGCTGTTAACCCTGAAATAGAGTACTGATACAAGATAGAAAGAGAATTATTTTCACAAAATTGCAAGAACATTTCCAGATGCTGAAATAAGGAAAGAAAAAAAGAAATTCTTGTATATCTCATTTTTCTGCAGTCATAAAAGGAGGGAGACTGTTGTGAAAACTCATACTGTTCATAATCCTTCTCAAAAGTCATCTTCTTAATGTTTGGCAATATTTAAAATCCTAAGCATGTGTGTGGAATACTAACTGAGGCAGTTTTAAAATTCATGTTACCTCAAACATATTTTGAATCAACTTCCTGTGAATTTAATTAATCATTACTTCTCTGGCAATTCAAATTTACATATTTTCAAGGCTGGCTCTGATCCATGTTGGCATCTGAAGTACAGAGATCAGAACTCCTCTGAGTAACAGAGTGAGGCATTGAAACTTGAAATGCAGCGTGAATTGTTACCTTCTGCCTAATAATAAAACTCTGGACTTGGCAAGCTGAAGAGACACTGTGCAGCCACTGAAAAATATTTTGTTTCAAAACATGCTGTGTACTCTAGCAAAGGCAGCCTTCTAGGGCACCTGTTTGCTCTGGAAACCATGGAGAGCACCCAGAAAGTTTCCTTGAAACTTGGCAATTCCAAATGTTTGGAAAGCAGTACATGACTGTTCTCCTTGTGTTATCTCTGTCACCAACAGACCAAGAAAAATGTATCTTTTAGAACTAATGGAGAAAAAAATGAATAAAAATATCAGATAGATGTGCCATGATAGATGTGAAGTGGATGAGTAATGGCACCTCTTGCTGATTTGGAAGTAAAGAAATATTTATAAAAAGAGTTTTCTTAGTGGGAGAAAGGTTTGAGGGCTGTGTTTTATTGCACTGTCTTCAATGATGTGCAAACGAGCATGATGTGAGGGAGATAATTTTACTGGCTTAGCTGCAGAAGAAAATTTGTAATTGTGGATTTTCTCTTCTGCTACTGCCATCAAGAGCAGAAGGAAAAAAAAGAGACTTTCCTCCACTGAAAGCATCTAGGGAAGATGAAGTATCATTCCTGCTAGACTGCTGAGTGCACACACAGGTTTGGGATGGGAAGTGGTGACAGTGTCAGTGTAGAGATGATGGAAATCATCTCTGTGTGAACATCAAAGGACAGTCAGCTGCTGGTGTGGAGGTTTTTTGCAAGACTCCTTAGGATTTACAGCATGTGTGCACCTCAGCCTCTGCTGTGAAAGCACTGGGCTCTTGCCCATCCACTCATCTGGTGGCTGTGTGGTGGGAGTGACTAGAAGGGAGCAGAGCTCACCTGCTGTTTCTGTGGTTGCTGCTGTTCTGTTTGTTCTTGCTAGGCAGTGCTTTCTGTCAGGAAGTGCAGAAATAGGGAAGTTTCCAGGAGGAAAGTGTTGCTTACAAAGCATCCTGCATCGACAAGAGGCCCCTGCTCCTGTTCCATCCAAGGCTGCTCAGCTGTGTTTGTGCAGAGCCAGGAGAATGAGCCCCCAGGCTCTTCTCCCCTGTGGCTGCAGCCCCTGTTCAAAGGCTTCCCTCAGCAACAAATTCCTGTAGTAACCTGGCTGACTCTTGACCAATGTGCTCAAGCCACACACTGACCTGTTCCATATTCTTTTTTCCCCCTCACTTGTTCTTTCTGTTGTATGGGTGGTTCACTGAAACTCTCCATTCACAACAACCTCTGCTGCCTATAAACCAAGATCCCTTCCAAGCACCCACCCTGATGTGTCTTTTGTGAAGGGTTCCTGGGACAGTTTTTACTTTGAGTCAGAACATAGAACACTAGCAGATTTGAGCTCTGTCTACCTGACCTCTATCTAACTTGCTCTCCAAGCAGCTTTGGCTCCTCAGTTAAATTTTCTTGAGCCATGTTTCCCTGCTCTGAACCAGGCCCAGAGAATGCTCCATGGAACCTGTGCTCAGGATGATGCTCTGACTGGAATAGGGAAAACACCACAACTCCTTCTTCTGTCATCATCCTCCAAAAGTCCTTCACAGCTGTTTCAAGAATGCAGCCAAACCTGTGGGTTTGTGCTGGTGGGAACTGAAGGTTTTGTTGTGTTTCAGTTGTGTCTCAGTCCAGCTTCAAATGAGTTGGTGTAATTGTGATATACTGAGTGCCCCACTCGCTGCACAAACAGTGTGAGTTTCCTCTTGAGAATGAAAGAAACTTTGGCCACTAGTTCTGTCTTTTATATTGTATTAAAACAGTTCTATTGCCAGTGTTTTCAACTGTTGAAATAATTTTTTTAATGATCTGTTATATTTTAATTAAAAGGTCACATTTGAAGACTGAAGTCTATTTTTATGGGTATAGAATCTGCTTCTGGAGTGCCTTTGTTCATTAAAATCAGAAAATTAAAACAGAAAAATTGGACAAGGGAAATGAGGCATATTATACTACTACTTTCATGTTTGGTTTTGAAGGTAAAACTGTATCCAAATGATAATTAGGCTTTGCCCTCAAAATGGCCTTGCTACAGTACATGCACTGATGGGAGCAGCTCTGGGATTTCTTCCTTTCTGGAGTTAGAGAATTCCCATCTGGGTAGGCTCAGAGTGTGTCCAGCCACTCTGCTAAAATAAGATTATCATCCCTGAAAGCTGGATGTGTGGGAGATGGAAATTCGTGTGTGAGTAGTTAGAGGCATCACTTGGAAGACACCGACAGTAGAATTGATTTTGCATTGGAAAAATGATTACTAAGAAAAACTACTATATACATTAAAACTCTGGATTTGAGCCTCTCAGCAAAATGGCATCCTTGCAAAACTCATTTTATGTTTCCATGCTTTTATCCACAATTTTAAGGGGTTTTTTGTTTGTTTTTTTTTTGAACTTTCAATACATATTTTGCTTTGATATGCAAAGTGTGTTTTATACATCCATTAAGTCACATCCACTAAATTAAAGAATATAGTGCCTCTGTGGAAGAAATTATGTATTTGGGTAACTTTCCACTGTCAGAAGACACTTTTCATCTCTGAGCTGGATGGCTGTTCTTCACATCAACCTATTTTAAGGCCAAATCAGCATTTATTCACCACTTGGGCACACAGCTCTTGCTGGCTGCTTTGGGGCCCTGTGAACCTTTCCCAAGTTGAGAAGTTGTATCTCATTTCTTTGTCCAGTCCTGCATCACTTCAGTGTTCTGTGCTGTGACTTAATTACTGGCTCCCAGATGTGCAGAATGGCTGATCCTCTTTAAATCTTCTAAGCTCTGTAAATAAGAAATGATTCTGGGCAGGTGGGCAGATCTGCTCTGATTGTACAGTGGGATAATCAAACCAGAAATCTCTGGGTTAGCTCAAAACCAGTTTTGAGCTGATGCTCACATTTGCTTTTAGGCTTTCTTTTTTTGTTTTTGGAAGGATAGTGTCCAGGTGGTGTAAGATAGTTTTGCCTGGTTCTGTGTGCAGGGAAATTAAAATGCACTGCTTTTCATAGCACTTTAACTTGATTAGGGCTGGAGTGGGACTTTTGGTACTGATTTAAAATAAGTCATCTCCACTGAGATAGAGAGACTTCATTTAGGTGCTATTAAAAGCATCACCCTGAGAAACTGCTGAGGACTTTAGAGCAGGTCTGAGATCCATCCGTGGTTCCACATGATTAATTCAAAATGTGTGAACCCTTACAAAGTACCTACAGTACAGAGAGTACACACTCCAAATCAGTAATTCACAATTAAAAAAAAAAGGAGCTAATTGCCTATAAACTGAATTATTTTTATCCTCTTTTATGACTGCAAAATGGTGCACTTCTGAAGTTTCTGTGAAGCTCTTATTTTTGGGGTAAGAATTTGTTTATTAGATTAGAGCAGAGTCCACACTCAAAACTGAAATGCAAAATTCATTTCAAAGTAATGACTTGTCTTCAGGTGTAATTTTTACCTTTGATTTGTGGCATCTGCTCAAGGTCAATCCACAATTCATTTGCTTTTTTTAAAGCCCCTTGTTTTTACCATTTTGAAGTTCTGGCTGTTGCTGTGGGAAGGTGAAGGAGGATCACCTTGCTAGGTTAGTTGTGCTCTGTTTTAGTTATGCAGAGATGTTCATTGTGGTGAATAAAGTTTAACACAATATTTCCCTGTAAAAGGTGAAATGACCCATAATGTGCTTCCTTCATTCAAAAAATACAATATTAGCTCAGAAGAGCAGGTGGATAGAAAAGAGTTTGGTCTACAACAGCAGGGAATTGTGAGGATTTCTTTTGATTGGCAGCACTGCTTGTTTTTGGCAAATCCTTTTTGATGCCAGCTAATAAATGTTGCAGCATTAAATCCTGGAGATTATCAGGTGTTGGAGAGAATGAAATTTATCTTTGCATTGTGCATTGTGGGCTGGGGGCAGTGCAGAGGTGCAGGAGGTGCTGAAGGCTCTCTGAGAGCTCTGGGTGATTCCAGTGTGGACACATCCCTGGTGAGCAAACCCCTGGGCTCAGCCTGGCCTCCCTGCTGGAGTAGCTAAAACAATATTACCAGGTCCACAGGCTTTTGAAGATCATTAAAATTATGTCTAGATCTTTCTATTTAAGATTTTTTTAGGCATAAAATGTGGTTTGACTAGGAATTATCTCCACAACACAGCATTGCTCGTAAATAGAGTAATTTTTTTCAATACAGTCCTTTTCAAAGAAAGCTCTGTGTGCTTATATATATTTAGAAATGTCAGAAGTTATTTTTATAGCCACAGAAATTTGTTAAAGCAGATTGATTTGGCTTTACCTGTGCAGTTCTTAATGGTCACTATGGTTAACAGAACTACTTATAGCCCTAGAGAGTAAAACTGCAATGCATAGAAAATGAGAATTGAGGAAGGGAAGAGATAGAGTTATATGGTGTCTGTGAAATGTGGGCAGGTAAAGATGAGAGGCAGTGTAGAGCTTTTGAAAAAAAGGAGATAATTTAAACTCTCTTCTGTCAGTATTAGGGTAACAAAACCAAGAGTAAGTGAAGAATAATAGGCTAAATGGGAAGGGGAATGAAATTTCAGTCACCTGCTATAGCCAATGTTCTCTGAAAATTATTCCAGTTTTATCAAACAGAAGAAAAAAAAAATAATTTCTGATGGAATTGAGTGGTAGGGAGGATTTTAGTAATTTAAAGAGAAATCTTAAGACAGTATTGGCAATTTTCAAAAGGCTTGAGTGGCTACTCCTGAAGACTGAGCATGGTTATTGCATTGTAAAGCAGCAAGACAGATGTATGAATCTAAGAATTATTTAAAACTCCTGGTGGTAATTGCAACTCAGGTGGTCATTTTTAATGCCTCATTTGTGAAGAATTGAGTAGACCAGGGTTGTAATGTTCTGTAGTCTTTCTTCTGGATGATTACTTCTGTGGCAAAATGACAAAATGAAAAATCTTCTGAGGACTTAGGAAATGAGTCAAAAAAACCCTTAAAATAGTGCCAAGTTAATTTTATTCTATTGGTTTTATTCTGCTGAGATGGACAAGCACTCACTGTTAAAGCAAAAAAACCTTACACTACTCTGAAATACACCACAAGCTGATTGCTCTTCTCAGTCTACTAAAAACTCTCTAAAATGCTGTGATTTTCTGAACCTTAAAGTACCTACATTTGCCAGTCTTAGAAAATTTTTGAATTTCTGAGTACATGTGTTTTGTCTTCTCAGGTTTTTTTCTTCCCTGAATTTTCCATCCTTTTGGTATAGGAAAACCATGGTACCAGTTTGGATAGAGATGTGGACAGAAATCTGACAATTAAGATAAGAAACTTGTAAATAAGAATAAAAAAAAGTTGAAATGCACTACATAGTGACATTTTGCCTCTCTTCATTTTTAGATAACCATGGTGCTTCTGGGATGGAAATTTTCCATACTCCATGTGTTTTATTCTCATTTGACCTTGTATCATCTCTGTCCCCTGGTACATTAAACAGCAGTCAGGTTCAGAGCCACTTATAACTGATAAAGGACTTCATGAAGTTTTACCCATCCTGTGATTATCAGTCTAATTTTCAGGTGTGAAAATTACTGTTGTAATCTCAGAAGACAGTGACCCATAAAAGCTGTATGATTGAAAATCAGATCTATAATTGAAAATGTGACATTATTTCTTTAAATCCACGTTTATGTGTTGGTGCCATCTGGCAGCCCCTAGATCTGCCCTTGATAAGTTGTCATTGACTGGCTGGTCAGGTGAAGGCATCAGGACAGATGTGGGTCATGAAGATGTTCTCCTCTGAGATGAGAGTGGCCTTATTATAATTTCCTTTTTTTCATAAGAACAAAAAGAAAGGGGTCACAGGGGAGGTAGAGCTGTTCATGGTTACTTGTGCTGTTTGAGCTGAGTGAACTTCCACTGTTCCTCAAGCCTCTCCTCTCCTGACTGATAAGGGTTTCAGAAACCACATGGAAGCCACAATTAGTTGTCCTGATGATTTCTTCCACTCACCTGCCTAATTAGTGAAGTCTGCAAATCAACCTGGCTGCAGTCAGAGCACACCTCAGCGTGGAGCACGAGTGGAGAGAGGCCTTGGGGAGATGTGCATGCTCAGGAAGGGAAGTGCCAAGGATTGCTTGTGGCCCTTCCTCCTCAAGTGGCTGTAGCTGAGGCATTGATTTAATTCTTCTCCTCTGTCCTGCAACAATAGCTCCACTTGTAATTATATGTTTTTCTTTTCTTTGTAACCTTCCCATTAACACAGTAATTACTGGAAGAATCGGAATGGGTCTCATTTTTTTTTTTTAACAGCTTATGTCCTTTTCATGCTTGGTATGCTTAAATATTTGAAGTTGCAGCTTTTAAATAAATTATTGACAAGAGCACCAAGGGTTTCTTTCGTCACTCACTTGCAGGGTTACCTAAATATGCAACTAAACACCACAGGGAGTGCATAAAAACCAACAAATAAAACATTCTTACTGCAGTGCCTTGCAGTGTGTTGTCTACTGATGCAGATCTATTCAGAGAGGGGTGGTACACTTGGGGGTAGACAGTGGGTGGTAATGAGGCAGCTTTTTTGCATGAACTGCAGGTTTTGATTCCCACTTCGGTAAGGGCACCCAGAAGAATTACTTTGTATATTTTTAGTAGCTCCTTGTTTCAGAAATTGATGTATACAATTGCTGTTGTTGCAGTTGCACATTGCAAAAATCTTCATTATCCTCTGGATGTTTTCAGATGTCTGCTATTTTTATTCATTTTTCCATTCTTAAAAAACAGTCCAGCTTTCTGCTTGTAGTAAGAAGTAAACACTCCTCCTAAATGCTTAGAATAAAATTACACAGGTAATAAAATTATCAAGTCAAAATGTCAGACTTTTCTGCTGCAAAGTCCTGTGTGCAGTATGAAGTAGAAATAGAATAATGCATGCATACTCCCCTTCTAGGGGAAATAATTGAATAATTACTACCAAAACTTTTTTTTCCCTAGGTCAGAAGAACATTTGCTACATTCCAATTGTGGTACATAAGCAACCATTTTGATATGTTTTAATTAAGAATAATTTTAACAATGTAGATATGCAGTTGTGGTGGATTAGAACCTTCAAATTCTCTTCCTATAAGTTGTATTGCTTCAATTCCTCTTGCTGCATTGTGCTGAAACATCATGTAATTAAAGCATCATGTTGTTTGGCAGAATATTCTCTTGTAGATAGGTAGCCTTTGTGACCTGATGAGATTAATACTTTTATTTCACTTTCAAATATGTGAAAAGGGATGATTTTTGCTCTCAAAGGCTTCTGTAGAAAACACTAATGGAAATAGTGCTCCATCATCAAAGAGAACTGACGGGATTTTAGAAGCTGAGCTTTTTACTGGTGTTAGTTTTCATTACAAAATTAAAAAAAAATCCCCATTGTCCCCATTAACCTCCAATCAAGTCTGGGTGAGCAGACTGTGCACAGAAAAATGCTTTGGGGTCCTCTCCTGCTAAGAGTGTGGTGGAGTGATTTGTAAGGCTTGTGATGAGCACTGGGGGCAGAGGTGAGGAAACACCAGATTTTCCACCAGCTGGTCCATCAGGCCAGCTTGGGTCCAAGTCAGCTTTGTCAGAGCCACTTCTGGTTTGTTTTGCTCTGGGGGTTTTGGTTTTGTTTGGTTGGGTTTTGGTTTTTTTCCATGTATTCTGATTGAGTAGGTGCAGAGGTCAGAAAGGATGGAGTGCAGTCGCTGGGCTTTGTTTTCCCACTCAAGGGGCTGCAGAAGAGCTACTTTAGTGCTGTTTTTAAATTTTTTTATTTTCAATACCCTGTGCCCAGCAGAGACCCACGGGGATTTGGCTGCACATCTCCACACTCTGGTTGAGGAGCTGTTTCCTCCAAGGGCCACCCTAGCCAGAAATCATGGGAGCAGCTTGCAGCCAGCTGCTGGCTTTGCCACTTGGTGTGTGTCAGGTCAGCTGCAAGGAGCTTTGCAAGTTTTAATTTTAATATTCCTCAAAATTTTGATCCTGTGGGAACAGTTAGAGCTGCCTAAAGTTCAGTTTCAGGAGTTGTAATGAAGCTGCTTCCAGAAAATTTCATAAGTTGTTTACACAGAGGAGACAGGGATGTAAAAGATTATTCAGTTATTCAGGAGGAAATAAGGAGCATACGGTGCTGTGAGCTGCAGAAAACAGGAAGAAACCCCACAGGTATCAAATCAACACCAAATGTAAAGAAAGAAATTCTCCTGCAAAAGTCAGGTATTAACTACACCAACTTTTGTTACAGCTCCCTTTATGTGAATTAGCTACAACCCAAACTCTTGGCGAGTTTCCATCAGTTTGAAAATACATTTGTTAATCACTGCCACTTATCTGTGACAGAATCCAGACTTCTGTTCTGTGGGTGGTTTGTTTGCTTTAATTTGAGGGGTTTTTTCCTCCTGTTTTTGCTTTGAAAGTGGTTTGTATTTTATGAACATTCAAGATTACCTGTGAACCCATTCTTACATGGCACGAATCTGGGAAAATTCCTTTTGTAGCTCATTAATGAAATTCTTCAGTTTAGTTGGCCATACAGGTCTTGATTCTGACTTATAGCAGCTTGTTTTTGAGTACATGCTGAATATGTTCATTCTTCTTAAAAACTAAACAAGTATTTAGAAAAAAGGAAATGAAGGTTTACACTTTTTAATTTATTAATCTGGGGAACCACGGAGTATCACAAGAATCCACTTTATTCAAGGTCTATAGTATAAAAAAAAAGCCATGGTGTTACAGCCTGTCTCATAGCCCAACACCTTCATTTGAGTCAAATATTTGCCTCCAGACATTTCAGCAGGAGCTGTTGAAATGGATCTGAAGGAATTATTTGGCTCTTCTGTTAAAGCTCAGAGCCAAGGAGAGGTTTTGAGCTGAGTGCTTGTTGTGAGTACTGGATCTGTAGACAACAAATGATCTTCCAGTGCATTAATGGAAAATTCAGTGACAGGGCTACTTGGAACTTGTCATCCAATGATGGAATCATGAATGAAATCATGAATCATTACATGTTTAGTGTAACAGCTCTGCCAAAGGCAGGTACCCACTTCTGCATTGGTAAGATCTTCCTCTTCTATCTCTCTTTATCAGAACTCTAATTATAACTCTTCTAAGTTTTAAATGGCAAGAAACCCAAAAGGAATAGATATTATGTGTTTTCTAGAGATCATCCTTGCCTTATTTGTCATTGGAATCAGACAGAAAGAAGACATTACACTGGAGAAAATGAAAGGTGCCATTCATTTCTTTCTCTGAGTCAAAACTCCTAGTTTGGATGGATTTCTGCAAAATTTCTAAGACAGTGATATGCTCTCACCTTTATTAGTAAAAATATTAAAGCATACATGGAGTGCTTGACAATATCACTGCTTTTCTTGGCACTATTATTCTATTAGGGACTCTTTATCCCTACAGTCAGGGGTTCATTTGAGTTTCTCCTTAGGATGTCCAGGCTTTGCTAGAGCATCCTTAGTGGATCTGTGCATTCCTTTGCTTTTCAGTAAAAACAGCTTCTGGAAAAGTTGGACAATAGGAGCACCTTGACTCTTTTTGGGGGCTCAAATTTCCCAAAGAAACATAATGGATAAAGGGCCTTTGAGGTGTTTTATGTAGATAGGCCATTAGGTAAAATGACTTAGCAGGGAAAGAAAGGCTGGATTCTTACATTATCTGGATATACTGAAAAAAAAAAAAAAAAAATCAATGAATCTTGTAAAACAGCCAAGAAATTCCTGATGTTTTTCCCTCCCAGTACTAAAATAGCTTTTTAATTGAGTGGAATAAATGTAAAGAGATGATTTTGTGACCCATTGTGTCTCTATAAATGTTTTTTTATAAGCTCTAGATGTGTGTATGAGTGTTGGAAAAATGTGATGTCCTTAGTCCTGTGAGAACTTACACTCTTTTAAAGTAAAATGTGGTCTTGGCTCTGCTGGGTCAGTTTATATGTATATATAAACACTATATAATGTAGCATAATGTGTTACATCTGCAAATTTCCTGATCACTTCTCTGGTCTAAAAAAGTGCAGGAAAATAACACATCTTCATTTCTGATCATAGAATCATAGTATTCTACTGCTTTAAATAGAATTCTATTTCCTGGAAAAACAGGTAATTTAATGGTGAAGCAGACTGGGAAAAATGAAATGATAAATTTCCAGTTAGAATCCAGTGATACTGACTGAGTAATTCTGCTTGCTACGGTTTTGTTGGCAAATATTTACATAAAGAGTTGCTGGTTTCCCATTCTCACCTGAGCTTGGCAAACTCATGTAACTTTCTCCTGCTTTAGATCCCTCTAAACACAGAGACTGTGTTTGTGTTCCCTTTTCTGCTACTGGCACTCCTTGGTTAATTAACATTTTTATTTGTTTATTGGAATGTTGACTTGAATAACATTTATCTCTGCATATATTCAGTGATATGTGCATGTACATTTGTATGTCACAGTCTTATTAAGGCACATTTGGATTTAAACTATTTGTTTTATTTGCATGTAATTTATATGTAAATCTGAAAACAAATAGAAAAATCCTGATGTAAATTTGCAAAATAATCTTTGCAAATGTATTTCATAGTTTGATAAATCCTGATTTAATCTCACTCATCTAAAAAAAAAAAAAAAAAAAGTTTCTGTCAGATCCATTCTCCAGGACTGTTAAATGGCATAAAATTAGGCATGTGTACAGATACCTGAATAGGGAGAAACTCCAAAAGTTGATTTTGTTCTTTCTGCTCTGACAGTGAACTTACTTGAAAGTCATGCACCAGTGCAGTTTTTTACCATTAAAAACAGGGGCACTGTGTTAAATTTAAATTGTAAAATTCTGTGGCACAGATCTGAATATGACTTTATGACATTGCTGCAGTTTGGTAACCTTTGCTCTTTAGCCAACCTCCAGTGAACTGCAGTGTAGTGCTGTCAAGCAGATCTGCTTGTTAATGCTGAAATTGTTGATGTCAGTCTTAAAGATCATTTCTTATGGGACCTTGCCACTATATCAGGAAATAAAAATACATGTTAAAGCTTTTTTTTTTAAGCAATCAGGCAAAGTATAACTTTGTTTCTGTGCAATGAAAAGTACAAATTCCAGCAAGCAACTTTGTTATATCTGTAGACAAATCTATAGGTATGCACCATGGACAGTCTGTATTCATTTATTTTTTAATTCTCTTTTTCTTGAGATATGTTATTTTACTTGGGGGATTTTTCTGTGATGTGATAAGAATGGGAGACATATTTTACTATCTTGTGACATTTCATTAAACTTGGGATCAATAGAAATATGTGAAAATACCTTTATGGCCATAAATGGCTGTGCCAGTGTTCATACAGACTTCTTGTGTTACATCATAGTAACCTGGAAAAAATCATGTTTATGCCTGCTGCTTTGTTATCTTTTTCTGTCCTTGGCCTTACTTGCTCTAGTAAAACACTTCTAAGAACTTGCTTTAATTATGGCACAGGAGCTGTTGGTTTCCTGTAGAAGTGGTGCAGGGCCTCATTGGAAATTGCTTGCTTTATTTCCATGTAATCTCCCAGGCAGTCTTCAAGATACAGAGGTGGCTTTTCCCAATCAGACAAAGATCTCCTTAGCTGCCAGATGAGACTGGTGTGAGGAAAAGAACACATAGCACGGTGTGAGGGTTGGGTTTTGGTCTGGTGAGGACACAAGGAGCACAACCTGAAGTCAGGGCAGAGCTGTTGGTGAGCTCAGCCCCCTGAAGGAGTGTGAGACTCCTGGACAGCCTTCTGTCTGGAGGTGATATTTGCAGGGGAGGTTGGAGTCCTGTTTAATAAGGCAGCTGCTCATTAGCTGTATCCTCAGGAACTTGCAGAGATCCCCAGGGGTGCCTTCCTGGAGCTTTCATTTCCCTCCATCCTTCTGTCATCTCAAATGCTTCCTCTCGTCTTGTCAGAACTTTGTTATTCTCCCCAACTCTCCAAGTGTTCCTGCTGGACTGGAAGAAAAAAGGACAGTATTTTTACTTCCAAAACTTTGCTAGAAAGAAGCTATAAAAGATTGTGAGCACAGGGTGAAAAGGGATAACAACTCAGGTATCCTGAGGCTCAGTGAAGTTGCCTCTGATGCTGGCATTGCACCTCTTCATGGAAGTGCCTGGCATTCAGCTCAGCTTCCAAAAGCTTGAGGAGCTCCCTTGCCTGCTGCACCTTCTCCCTGCATTGTGACTGCTCCTTTCTTCAGATAAAACCCAGTTCAGTCATCCACAGTTACTTTATTCAAGTCTCCCTCTGCCCCAGCTACTCAGCAGTATTTTCCATGCCTGTGTTCTCTGTAGTTTCTTCACTGCTGAGAACTGTGACAGTTTCCTTCCCCCCTCCCTGTTTGAATGCTGCTGTGCTAGCTGATGGCCACAAATTTTCCCTTCTGTTTTGATCAGCTGTGCTGACCCATCTCTGCTTTTGTATTTATTACATGCAGGAATAATGACCTGAGGTTTAAACTCATCTGCTGGGATTAGACTTTGGACAAGGGTTTCAGCAGAATGCTCTAGAAGTTAAGCTTTCCCTTGTTTGTCTAGTGGAATAGCTAGCTCATTGTCTCTGAGTAAGTGTTACAAGGTACACTGCAAAATGAGTGGGAAGATGTGGAATGTGTTCTTAATGCTGGCCATAATGCATTAAATAGATTCCATAAATGTTCCTGGTCTTTTTTATTTTTTTGTGAGTAGTTGGAACTAATGGTGTTGACAAAGCTCTTCCAAATACCCCAAACAACCAAAATCCAGTTCATGAATAGGCACTTGCAGGTCTAAGGAAAAGATCTCTCTGCTTAGAGCAAAAATGATCAAGCTGAAAGAAAGCACAAAATGTTTTTTAAGGTTAATAACCAGCGTGAGTGATCAACACCTCTCAGAATGACTTATATGTGCACATTTCTTTTAGTTTATTTTTCCTGAGGAGGGGTGGGGTTGGGTTAGTTTTGCTTGTATTGGTCTGGGTTTGTTTTCATTTTTGCTCTGCAAAAGGATGGCTTTGTTCTACCAGTGCAGCCCAAAGAAATAAAAATACGAAAAGAGATTGTTCCCATATCCAAACCCTGCACCTGCTCTGAGCAGGGTAATTGCTAACAAGCTGCTCTCTTTTTAAAATGCCAGTTATCCATAGAGCTGACAGAATCCTGCATTCCTCTGAAAGTGGCATTTTACAGCGACTCTGAAAAGAAGTGCCAATGTTTTCATGAATAAAGATATTGACCGGGGAAAGCAATTGTGAGACCATAATCATTGAGACAAGAACTGCAGCAACAGGATCTTATAACACAGAGGATTGTAAAGGGAACATGAGGGATGAAAATGATAGGTACTTATGCAAATGGATTAGAACTATCCTGTGCCACTTTGTGGATCTGTCTTTTAATCTCTCTTGCTATCTAGGCCATGGGATTAGTCAAAAACAGCTGGAAAGAAATGGACACAATCACTTAATCACAAATTCAGAAGGCTTGCTGGGGTAATTTCCCTTCAAATGGCACACTGCAAACCCAGGGCAGGTAGTACTTAATATCAGTTGCAATCCCAGCTCTACAAAGAGCTTTGGAAAGACTGCAATCTTTCCATTATAAGTGTATTGAGTCTGTCTTTTAAAACACCTGCAATGTGACATGAAATTATTAGTCTTTTTTTTTCATTTGTCACCCTTTCTTTATGTTTGGGGAATGCAAATGGCAAGAGTTTAATGAAGTGATATTGTTGTGATTACATCTGAGCTCCAGAGTGAGACTCATTCTCATTCCTACTGCAAAGCAAATTACGTTTGCTTTTCCTGCTCTAATGCTCTTTGCCCCTGAAATTCTTGCCAAAATAAGGGCAGGGCTGTGATTCTCCTCAGTGCTTTTCTCTGTAGGCTTTGTCCTGGTGACAAAAAAAAAGACAAAAGAAAGCAGATGATTTGTTCAGAAGATGCAATGCTCTCAGAAACTGCTGCAGCCCAAATCAAGCTCCTCTAAGATCTTTCACCTGCCTCAACACCAAACCAGGCAAGCACCAGACACTGCTGGTGGATTTTGTGTTCCAAATAACCACAGTCCACAGTAAACACCAATGTGCATCTGCAGACCTGGACTGTCAGGCACAGCAGCTTGGTAAAGTTCACTCTGGACTGCAGAAATTATGGAACAATCTCTGCATTTAGTTTGAGCTGAACCCAGCAGAAATTAAAAACTGCTTGAATTCTTGTTCTCAGCTTTATTATAGAAATGGCTATTTTCTGCATTTGGCTCATGCCACCATTTATCTGCTGGGTTGATGCAGCATGGGCAGGAGCTCTGAGAGAAAAAGCAGGTTGGTTGAATGCCAGCTCTCAGGGTTAGCTTGTCTCCGAAACTTTGGGTTTCACTCTTCTCCCAAAGGGGATGCTGCATTTTAACTACCCAGTGTCTTCTGGAAAAGCCTGGCAGGGGCACTCAGGAGTCCTCAGGCTTCAGCCAGTGCCCCTCCACATGGCTGCTCCCACCAGGTATTCTGCTGTTGCTTCTGGCATTATTTCCATGGTGGAAACCGAGCTGTGGTTTGCACAAAAAGTTCTCTAAGAAATCTGGAAAATACTGCTAGGATAATTCAGAAACCTGACTTACTAATGCAGCATGCTATGCCAATATTTTCTGACCTTTTGTTCTCTTACAACAACCTTAGTTGTACACACTTGCTGGAAAAATTATGTCTTAAAGACTTTTTATCCTCATTGATTAACAATAAAACTCTGTGGCTCGATAAGCTTTAGGAAGGAAGCTGTGATTTTTTTCCTGGTTGTGCTGCTTGCAAGAAAGATTGTAAGTTTGTTAAGGTAGAAATATTTGAAAGTTTTTTTGTGCATTCTTCTACTACGTCTCTTAATTCTGAGTGATTCTTTTTTGTCAAATCAATATCCCCAATACTACTTAAAATATGTGCTTGCATTTTATCTCAAGGGATAAAAAATATTTTTATTTGAAATAAATCTAGCTGCATTAAGTTTCATGTTTTTATTTCTATTGTAATAGGAACTTAGGTCTTCATTTCATGGTATGGTGTGATACAGCCATTATGGAGGCAATTTCATAGTTTTTTATTGTAAATATAATACATCTGTGTCAGAATCTGTATTTCATTAAAAAATCAAGAACAAAAGCTCAGAAATGCTGAATGAGACTACAGCCTTCTAGGACAGGGTGGCAGCACCAGTGTGTCAGGGAAAAGAGAGTGCCTTCCTTTTGGTTCCTTTAGCCTTCTTTAGGTTGCAGGATTTGCAGCCTCTGTGGTGCTGTATCACACATACAGTGCAGGATTTTGTTAGACCAGTCCTTTAGGGGTCTTTTCAACAAAGGTTGGATTGAGGCAATGACAGAGCAGGAACTTCAGGCTTTGTCCTTTGGCTGCATGCACTGAGATCCCTGCTGGTGAGTGCTCCTAGGCTCTTGGTAAATGTGATTTCCAGCATTTGGCAGCAGCAGCCATTGGAACCTCTGATGTTGGTGTGCAGGGGTTTTGTGCAAGCAGTGTTTCATTCTTCTCTTTGTGGCTGTGTTTTAGAAAGGTGTTACTCAGTCACAAATTACATTCAGAAATATGAATTACTTGAGGATTGGTTTTGGCAACAATGCAATTAAATGGTTTGTGAAAAAGCTGCTATAAATAATGAGAAAAGTTGCAATTGTATTATTCTTTGCACAGCCATTTTCTGATTCATTAGAGTTAAGACTGTAAAATCTATAATAACATTATAGGTAGTGTTGTATATAAACCACCATATTCAAGAGCTGGTATTTTTTTCAAACCACATTAAAAGAGCCTATTTAGAAGATTAAATCCTTAAATCTCCATCTGTGTCTGCACTGTTGTTATGTGCCAGTTAGCAGATAGTTATGGGGAAACTACATGTTGTCAAAGGCTTCTCATTGTATGGCTCTCTGTGATGTTTCCTCTTGAAGGGCTCTATCTCCTTGTCACACTCAGAAATCACAGCTTCTGCCTTGCCATGATACATAGCCCAGAGATCTCTTTAGCTGCCTTGTGCTTCTGCCCATTTCAAAGCAGCACGAGGCTAAAAGTGTTTTATTGTTGGAGGAATGCAGCTTACACTGTTTTAAAACTTTGTAGGTTGCAGTCCAGGAGTTGCATTGGTTAGCATCAAATGTTAATTGGAGATGCCCTAGATAGAGACTGCTGTGAATTCACTTTATGATAGTATTTTTTCTAATATTTCATCAAATATTGTTTGTGTACAGTGACTTCAAAAGAATGTTGTCACTCGATATCAAAGCATCATCATGACCTTTAATAATTTCTAATATGATAATTTGATACAACTTGTAATTTTTATCCAAATATTAAAACCAAATATCTTAATTTGAGACAAGTCCTTCTTTTTATGCCAGTCTCCAAATTTCAGCAAGCTGGAAACTCTCTTCTTTCTCACTGTGGGTACCATTAAGCTTTGTATGCTCAGTACTTGTTTCATCTCTTTGGTGTTCTCCTTACACAAATTGGCAGAAGTATTTAAAATGAAGCTTCATTTTGAGAAACTGAACAATATTCATGTCTGAAGAGAAGAACCTTGTGAATAATAAGGACTTGGTACAAAAATGAACAATCTCAGGCAGGCTGGGCAGCATGATGGGGGCAGTGGGCAGAAGTGGGGACATTCCTTGCTGGGAGCTGTGATGTGCTGAGGACTGCTGTGAGAATTCCCTGTGGGATTGCTCAGAGCCTGTGTTGGGCTATTCCCCTTTTATTTTCTGGAAAAGAGGACCAGAGAGAGAAGCTATATTCTATAGGTAGAAATGAACTGGCAAGGGGTTAAAAAAACAGCATTAAAAAATTAAAGACACAATTGCTGCTGTGAGTGGTGCATGTGAGCCAAGAAGGCACAAGAAAATTGCCACTTTCTGTTAAGACTTACCCATTTCACACTCATTATAACCCAGAAATACAAAAAGAAATAATGTGAATGTGAAAAAAAAATACCATGCTTTTGGAAGCTTGTAGAACATAGCAGGAAGGGGTTTTTTTTTTTGTTTTTTAGTTTTTTTTTTTTTGCAATCCTAACATAGCATTTAAGTATAGCAAAATAAAATTAAAGCGTTTACCATAGCAAAAATAACAATATATAATTGATAACGAATTAATTATTATTATGAATAATTATTTATTAAACAAAATTATAGTATCTAAAGTCAAGTGTAATTGTGGCAGAAAAGCATTTCTGCTTGCCAAATGTAGAAAGAAAAAATGCTGTTTTCTGTGAGGGAAGGTTGGGATTGCAAGAAACAGTTGTACTAGTTTTGTCATTGTGTTGTCAGTTGTTGATGTGCAGTTTGGTCTCAAACTGTACCATGAATGTGGGCAGTGCATGGCTGGGATTGAAAATATGTAAATGGTGCCTGGCAGGAGTTAAATGTGTAAGCACAGAGGGTGGAGGCTTAAGTGCACTGGTAGTTACAGGAGCATTCATTTAACATTTGTTATAAGCTACTGTTGTTTTTTTATAACTAATAGGGGAGCAGTTTAGAGCTGATCTACTGCATAGAGAAGAAGAGCTTGTAGCTTCAGATGGAATAGCTGCAGCCTCAGGCAGTTTTGCTAATGCTTTCTATTACAAATAAGTTTAATAGTGTGCATTAAAAAGGATGTGTATTTAAGCCTTTATGGTCCATACCATGTTAGGTGGAATTACAGTAAATTGCTACATTTCATTTCTGTAATTATCTTATAAACTGCTAGTTGATATTGTCCTGAAGTTTATGTTCAGGACATTTTAACACCAGTTGTATTTTGGACAGCTTGCATAGGATCATTTAATTGTCTTTTAGGGGTACAAAATCACATATATATATTTAAAAAAAAAAGAATAAAATCTATTAAAAAAGCATGAGAGTTGCACACCTTTGGATGCCTCTGTGCACTGTGGAGAAGGGAGGGATCACCATCACCTCCCCTGCGCATGATGAGCGTGCACAGAGCAATTTTCCTGTTGCTAATAGTTCTGGAAATGCATGTTGGAGAAACGTGGTCTTTTCCCTTTATTTCATGTCTTTCCATTCCTGTAGGAACTTGGAAGTAACAGCCCTCCGCAGAGGAACTGGAAGGGAATTGCCATTGCGCTGCTGGTGATTCTAGTTGTTTGTTCACTCATCACCATGTCAGTCATTCTTTTAACCCCAGGTAACCTTCTTCTTTATTTTATCTTATTAAAGGTCTGTGATTCATAATGCAGTCATAAAGCAATGGATGTTAAAGTGTCTCTTGCCTTTAAGCATTCTTAACTTGTGGCTGTTGTAAATTTGGTGCTTTAGGGACCCGGGAGCTGCTGGAGGCCTTGTGGAGCAGAAATATTTGGGGTTGGCAATCCTAAGGGTTGTGTCTGCCTTGAGGGGGTTACAGCAATCCTTGTGAGCCTCAGCAAGTGTGAGCTGACTTCAAGAGTTTTTTTTTTTTTTTGTTGTTGGTTTTTTTTTTTTTTTTTGTGTGTGTGTGTGTGTAATTTCAGATTCAGAGATGAACAAAGGGAAAATTGTGTGCCATGAAAAACTGATTCTGAGAATGCCACTTCTCACTGAATCACAAACATGGATCTTCCATCTGTACATGCACAGGCTTCTTCCCTTTTCCTTCTTTCTCAAAAAACAAGGGGAAAGTAATGGCTCAGTCACAGAAAAAAAAAAGGGAGAGGGCAAGAAGTAACAAAAAGAGAAAACACTGCACAATTTGGTTTTTTTTTTAAACTTTGAATGCTTTTGCCAGTTTTAAAGTTGGAGTGTAAAGTACCTGATTTGCATGGCATGCCTAGATAGTAAATATGGCCTGCAAATATTCTGCCATTCAAGTGTAAACCAGAAAGTTGATGGAGCTCTTTTCAGTCAAATAATGGTTCCAGGCTGTTTGGCCAGGAGGAGGGAAGCTGTGCATGAGCAGTACAGCAGCACAGTGCTGCTGCTGCTGCTTTGAAGGAAGGTGGTGAGGCTAAATGGAAAGGGATCAAAAAGCTTTGCTTGTCAGAGGGGATGAGGCAGCTGCAAAGAGGATGCAGGAGCACTATGGATAGTCTGCTTCCTCTGTTTTGTACAAATTCTACTTCTTATGTAGGGTGCTGTCCAAAATAACTGTTTGCTTATTTCCACTTAGATCAAGTTGAGAAAAATAAATGCAAAGCTGTGCTGCTGTAGTCTCAGTGAACAGGAGCCTTCTTCAGGGAATAAGAAAAAGATTTTGAGAGCACATGGTCGTGTGTCCTGGTACACTTTAAGACAGAAGACTGTTTTTTGTTTCAAGGAGGAGGTTTCACTTTTTTCTGAAGACTTGTAAAATACCAAGTGTTTGCTGGAATCTAGAATAATAACTTTCAGTTGTGGCTCTCATATCTATTTAGAATTATTAATGATGTAAAAACATGAAGTCTTTGAAGACACTCATGGAAACAGAATAAACAACCTAGGGGAATGTTAGCTTTAAAAAAAAATGTTAAAAAAGCTCAGTGAATTACAACATCTCTGAGGCTGTTTCAAAATCCAGAGATCTTGGTTGAAAACTTGTGTAAGCTGGGACCTACATTTCAGTTGAAGTCATGCAAGTGAAAACTCGTTCTGTCAGCTCAGATGCTCTGAGATATCCCATGGAGAATATGAAGCTTGATAGAAATGAAAACCTTTCTCCCAGAACAATCTAGGTCTGTGGAACTGGGCTTTCCTGTGGCTGGGAATGCTCACCATGGAAAGCTTTGAGGTGCATTGCAGGATAGATAACTGCCCTGTTTTGGCCCTAATCATGGCTGGTCCCCCTTCACTTTCATTATTAATTTGTTTGATTATTATGGATTGTGAATGGTTTGGGAAGCAGATCTTTTCCTACTCTAAGCACTATAGATGACACTTCTTTGTCATGAGTATGTGTTAAGTTCACTTTAGGATGTCCAGTATTTGAGGAGAGGAGAAAAGCAGAGACCCCCCCTCACATCTGGCTACTGTGAAGTGCTCAGTTCCAAGCTGATGCTAATTTGTTATTATAAATTTTTGGGGTTGAAAATCCTTCTCATAAAATATAACAGGTCTGAATGAAGATATTCAGTGCAAATGTCCTTTGTTACCTTGGGATGTTTCAGTGTTCATCTCCAGTACTGTTTTGAGCATCAGAGAGTTCTCTCCCTATTTAGTTCTGCCTGTATGGATGGGTGCTTCCTAGATTTCATGTAAATTCCCCTAAACACTGTACATCATGCTGCTTCTTTTTATGGAAATGATGATAATTTCAGATGGGTATTGCTCAGAAGCGTGATTGTTTCACTGGTATTTTTTGGAGGCAGAAGAGTACTTAGTGATATGCCAAACACAACAGCAGATCTCTTTTGCCTGCAATTATTTACACATTGTTTTGTCCACAATATAGGAAACTCTTAGATCTGTGTACACCAACAGTTGTCATTTGACTTCTCTCAAATTTCGAGCAACAGCTTTCCTGCCTTCTCATAGAGGGACCAATGCTTCCATAGCATGTTTTTAAAAGAAGGAGTAATTCATTTGCAAAAGGATTCAAAGAGACTTTAGCTTCCACTAAAGATAGAAACTATGTTAAAACTAAAAGGAAATTCTTAATTTTTTTGATTGTCTTTTATTACACGAAATATAACTTGACTAATTCTAAGCAGGATCACTGTTGAAATAAGAGATGTATTTTGACCTATTAATACCTTGGCTTTTGTTCAAATCTGAAAGCTCTGTGTTACAATTATGTTTGTGGTTTGAGTAAATGCTTTTAATCTGTGATAATACTCAGAATCCTTATAAATGTCTGAGTGCTCTCAACAAAGAGAAGGAAAAGTAGAAGAACAAATCATCCAGTGATGTAAAACATGAGTGGCAGAGTCTGAATGAACTCTCAGCCCAGTCACCACTTGTTGGGGCTCAGGAACTCTCTGTGAGCCCCCAAGGACTAAGGAATACATTAAATAAACCCCACTGCTCCCAGCAAGTAGGAATTGCAACAGTACTCCTTTCCTGAGAGTAGAAGGCTTGCAGGCAAATATCCCTGCTGGTTTTCTTCAAAACTAGAAAAGTGCAATGATAAAGAAAGTGCACAGAGATGCCAAAGAATGAAGTTGCCCTTGTTAAAGCAGAGGACTGGAGTGGAACAATGTGGAAGTTCCAGAACAGGAGCCTGTCTGTCCTCTGGGGAGCTGCATTATGAATCTAGTGATTTTTGTTTAGTATTTGGAGTGGATTGCTGGAGAAGTATTTAAGAGAAAACAAAAGAAAATACCCTGGGAATAATCTTATAAATATATCTTTATGTTGGGAATTAGTGGTCAGTGCAGAGACACAGAGACATCCATGACATTCCATGATTTGCTTTGTATGTCAGTATAAATACAACACAGGAACCTTTCTTCTGCTGCTTTTTTTTCTATTTTATGCTTTTGAGGTTTCATCTCACACCTGCATGTACTGAAACAGTCTTAGGTTGATTTTTAGATATCAGTGCCTTTAAATCATTCCTGCCTTTGAATCAGCTTCTTCTTGCTTTGCATCATGACAGTATGTTCCACGTTGTAGGAATTATGAGAAGACCTTTCTGATGAGCCACTGCTGATCTGTATTTCAGAACTGACAAAAGTTCAATTGAAAGTATTAGCAGCTGAAAGCTTTTATATGAAAAACCTCTCAAGAACAGCCTAGGAGTTGTATGGATTTGGCCTCCCCTCTACAGGTGTTTTGCCACAATACTTGAAGGTGTTTTTTTTTCTTTTTGGGACTGTCAGTAGTTCTACCTTCATGTTAACTTACAGTTTCTGAAGGTGTGGAAGACTCAAATGCTTTTTTCAGGACTTGCTTACTGAGATATTGATGTTGGCATTTAAACCATGCCTGCAGATGTGTGCACTTGCTGATGAGCAAAGTGGCACCTGCCTAATCATAGACTCAAGGAAACCTCACACATGGTAGAAAAAAAAAGGACACTTTTTCAGAAAAATTACTTTAGAGAACATTTAGGTCAGACAAATGGTCAGAAAACACTTTTTTTGGAAAGGGTTCAGTAAAATCAAACTCTGGGAAGAGAATCCATTTGGATTATGTCCAGTGGATAAACTGTTCAGGATTAGGACTGACCTCTCCATTCCCTCTCTCATACTACTCTTAAAGGAAAAGAAAGCAAACTACAATTTTTTAAAAAAAATTTTTTTAAATTTTTTTGTGATGTGGATATTTACTGCAAGAAGTTTCAGGTATCTGTTCAGTTCTGTACAGACTCCCTGTACCTACTGTAAATTGGCAGGCAGGTTCTGATATCTGACTATTTTCTGGCGAGTTTTCTTCCTTTGTCACGACGACACAAAGTGAGCTGTGCTAATTCCCAGCTACACCTGCTGGCTTGCATACAGTTTACTAGTGGTGTTTTTCCACTTTTCAGATGGCATTTAACATCCTTATTTCTAGCATAAAACATTTTTTTTTCCACAGCAAAGTCAGTAGGGAGCTTCAGTTAATGGCATACTACAGTACATAATTATTAGTTTTATTTGCTAAGTTAGAAGGCAAATTTTATGAGGTGTTTAGACTATATTTAACCTGCAAAAATAATGTCCTATAAACTCGTGGAAAGTAGCAGGGTCATTAATTTCAAGTTTTGGAGCCTTCTAGTTTAGTAAGCACAAACAGGTTTGTCACTTTGAATTAATACATGCCAGTATTTGAACTGTTTTTAATTGGATTTACAATTAAGAAGTAGTCATTTAGTCTTTAGCATTTGATTTTGTTTGTATCTCTGTAATCTGTGTCATTTGCTGCACATACATACATATATTTATATATATATATCATTTCAGACCAAATACAGAGCATGAGAACATTGGAAATATCATTCCTTTAAGGAATAATTCAATAAAATTTACAGGGAAATGAAAAAGAGACAGTGGGCTATTTTGTAATGTAATAAATACAAGTAGTAAAAGCAAGTCTTTAAAATAAACAAGTACATCCTAGGATCAAAGATTAGTTTCGGTTGGAAGGGACCTTAAAGATCATCTCATTCCCACCCCCCTGCCATGGGCAGGGACACTTTCCACTATCCCAGGTGGCTCCAAGCCCTGTCCTGGTTCTGAGCACTTCCAGGGATGGAGCAGCCACAGCTTCTCTGGGCACCCTGTGCCAGGACCTCTCCACCCTCACAGGGAAGAATTTCTTCCTGACACCCAATCTAAACCTGCACTCTTTCAGTTTAAAGCAATTTCCCCTTGTCCTGTCACTCCATGACTGTCCAGAAGTCCCTCTCCAGCTTTCTTGGAGCACCCTTAGGTATTGGAAGGTGCCCTAAGGTCTTGCTGGAGCCTTCTCTTCTCCAGATCTGAGCAGTCTCAGATCTCCCTGTCTCCACAGCAGAGATGCTGCAGCCCCCTGAGGATCTTTGTGGCCTCCTCTGGACCTGCTCCAGTGGGTTCATGTCCTTGTCCCTTGGAGAAGAGTAACCAGCAGTGCATTCCAGGAACCTGCTGGGTTGGGTATGCCCCACTGTGCTGTCCCCCCCCAGGAGGTACTGGGGTGGCCAAAGTCACCCCCAAGGACCAGGGCTTGGGGATGGGAGGACACTGCCCTTGGTGTCCCAGCTGGGGTGGCCTGTAGCAGCCCCCAAGGTGACAATAATGTCACCTGTCCCTGTCCCCTCTTTAATCCTGACCCATAAGGTCAGGTCACCTCATCCATCCATCCATCCATCCATCCATCCATCCATCCATCCATCCATCCATCCATCCATCCATCCATCCATCCATCCATCCATCCATCCATCCATCCATCCATCCATCCATCCATCCATCCATCCATCCATCCATCCATCCATCCATCCATCCATCCATCCATCCATCCATCCATCCATCCATCCATCCATCCATCCCTCCATCCATCCCTCCATCCATCCCTCCATCCATCCCTCCATCCCTCTACCCCTCCACCCATCCATCCCAGCTGGTCCCTGACACAGAGGGCCACCCCTCCTGTTCTCCCCTGCCTCTGAGTATGAACGTGGTGGAGTACAATTATTTTGTGCTCAATAAAGATTAACCCACTACTGTTTTGAGGGTTCCCAGGATGTGTAATTCATCCTGTTACAGATAATCTGGGCACCTGAGATACTGACAGAGGGAAAAGGTGGAGTTAAGGGCTACAGACAGGACTCTGATTTGGTTAAAATTTACCATTAGAAAAAAAAAAAACCAAAAAACAAACTTCTAAAACATCTTCAAGTTGCTTGAAGATACCATTTTTTTTCAGTTTACAAATGCTAACTATAATTTAAAACTTACTTTAGAATCCAATTTATATTGAGATTTCTTGCCAGGGGTGTGATAGCAAACAGAGAGCAGAGCTGGTGCTCCTTTCTTCTCTAATAGCCTCTCTGTACTCAGCTGATACATTGTTTTAGTGATTTTAATTTAAGCAGTTGGAAAAAAAATCTGTCATAGGTAAGGCAATCTTTGACAACATAACAGCTTGTGTGAGCTTGATTGCTAGTTGGCAAACTGGCAGGAAATAAAGGGTCACAATGAGTAGAAACAGACTCAGGTAAGGTTAGAAGGGGAACACGTTTGGAATTACAAACAGCATCAGGACCAGGGTGTGTGGAATCCAAATAGGTGATGGAAAACAGCTTGTGCAGGGTAGGTTGTCAACAAGGCTGTGGAGAAGGGGATAATGGGCACGAGAGGAGCCCAGTGTCTGGTGCTGTTAAGTCAGAAGCAGTGTTTGGAAGACACAGGAAGGCATTTGTGGAGCTGAACAGAGCACACATAACAACATGTGCTCACTTTGAAGATAAAAACACAGTGTGTGTCAGGAGCAAGAGCTAACAAGGTCCCGCGATGTGTAAACAGAGGGATTAGGTATAAATCAAGAGAGATAATGTTCTCTGCTGTAAAGCCCCAGTAAGACAGCAAGTGGAATAGTGTCCCATGCTGGACTGGCAGATGAGAAAAAAAATAACCTAAACAGACTATTTTGATTCCTGGAAGGCAGGAAGAGGGCAAAAAGCTATTTAAGGATTAGAATGTTTGTCTTACGAGGGAGGATCTTTACAAGACAAGAAGTATTGATTGCAGTGGGTGAGTGCTTCCCAGAGCCCTGCTGCCACCTGGGAGGGAGCAATGTGCAAAATGCAGCAGAGCTGTGGAGTGAGCAGCTGGGATGTTCTTGTGTCTACTGTAAATTCATGATGTGCATTAAAAGGGAGTCTCTCTTCAGTGCACCAAGGATGCACCTTTATTAATATCAGCTGAAGTGACTGCAGCAGGCAGTGCTGACATTTAAAGGCAAAAATATCATATTGCTGTTGGTTCCAGTAAGCTTTCAGCTGGCCCTCTAATTGAGAAATTTGCCTGAATAAAGACCAATAACAAAACTATTGATTGACTTTATGCTCTTTGAAGGGTCACATTTTCATCCAAAATGTATTACAGGATGTGACCTTTACAAAGCAGGTTTCTTTGATAAAAATGTCCTGTTGGCATCATGGGTTGGCACAAAGATAACAAAGATGCTTGACTGCTGTGATAGCAAATACTCTCCTTGTATGTGCCTGTCACCAGAGCACTTTTAATATCAGTAAGGACAGAATCTGCCTAACAAGAAGTTCCTCTCATGGAGGGGGAAAGAAAAGCTCATAGAGAAGAGAATGAGTGTGGTAATTTATGGTGACCTGCCCAAGAATACAAAATTATTTTGAAAAACTGGCAGGGCATTGGACTGGTAGTGTGGGAAGTGCACAGGGGCATCTTCTTGCAGAGGCAACAACCAGCACAGCTTTTGGCAGCTGCTCTTCTAAACAGCCTAAAGCAGTCAGGTGAAGGTCAAGCTGCTGCCAGGGATTATTGCTTGGAACCTTGGTGGATTTTTGTCTTTTGGCACTAAAACTTTTGCTTTAATGGTAATGGTTCAACATTATCACTGTTAATGCAGCATTTCACTATTGAATCTTCTCTATTGAAATCTTCACTACTTATTTTTATAACTTACAGCACAACAGCAATGATATTTTTAGCAGAGCTTCTTTTTTAGTTTTCTGAAGTGTGGAGTTGATTTTAGATGCAGGAAATTAATTTTGTTTTATTTTGTTTTGTTTTGTAAGTCCATGTTGGCTAATGTTCAGGAGCACAATATTCCTGGGTCATGTTTGGGAAAACACGAGGCTGCTAGCCAAGTTATGCTGTTCACATCACTAGAAAGCAAGCACAGGCTATGAAATGTGCATGTAGATTTTTTTAAAATTTCATTTTAAATTGTTGAATAAGTGAAGTTGGTTCCAGATTTACTTGCAGGAGTTTTTTATCTCGTTTTTCTCAGTGTAAGGTACTTAATATGGCCAACATCCTTTGGCTGTCAGGAAATTTTGGTGTTTGTTTGTAATTTTTTGTGGTGTGGTGCTGTGGTAAGGAAGAGCTCTGCTGTGAAAGTCCCAATATAACAAATAGCCAAACACTAAATTCTGTAGTTTTCCTGTCCAAGAGGTATCAATTCTTTTTTTCCTGAAACTTTACTAAACAAAAGTGATACTTGTTCTTGTTGTGAAAAAAAAAAAAAAAAATAAGAGGAAGGTATTGTTACCATGGTTCTATAATTCCAGTGTTTTGCAAACAACACAAAATATATTGTCTTCAATAATTATCTAAAATGATCCTTTTTTGTGTTTATTTTAGATGAACTTGCAAATTCATCAGAAAACAGATTATCCTTGGAAGATCTCTTCAGAAAAGAGTTCATCGTTCATAATCCAGAAGCCAAATGGATTAATGGTAAGCTTATAAACTCTCACCTAATTTGAAGCTAGGTAAAAATTTTGAGTCTTGAATGATATTATCCAGTCACTGAGAAAAAAAAAATCAGTTAAAATTTCAAACCCTCTTGAAATTGGCCAGTGTCCCAGTTTTCCTTGTTGCTCTGAATCACGTCTCTTTCATTAATTTTTGAAGTGGCTTTCTAAATTTAAAGCTCTGTCTAGTAGAAATTATCTGAAATCTCTGTCCACTGAAATTATCTGTTCATGCTCCTGATCAGTTGGAAGCATTGATGAGGAATTGTTTTTAAGAAGTGGATCTTGTTTGTGAATTCACAGGAAGATCAACTCTATTAATGCCTGAACTTTGGGATTTGAGAACTGGTTCTCTTTGCATCTAGAAAAGCAACTTGAATATTTCAATATACTTGTACAGTCATGATAATTTTCTGATGACTACAAATTGTATTTAGTATTCTAATTTATTAAATGATTTATGCATGGCATACAGAGTTCTCAAAAAATTAAGCAGCTTTAATGTAGTAAAGAAAAACAAATTCAAACACTTTTTTTCAACTCACTGACTTCCTTTTCTCTTGTTGCCATGCCTTGTTCACTTTCTCTGGGTAAGAAATGCACAGGTGGTGCAGTAGCAACTGTATCAAAAGAGTAACAGCAGGATTTGTGCCAAGCTGGGCAAGGCAAAACTGTTGTGGAGTGCTCGGTGCAAGGCAGAAGGCTGGTGGTGGCTGTGTGTGTAAATCCACAGCGACCTTGCATGGAAATAATGCTTCAATTTTATCACCTTTGGCATTCAGCTGTAACTAGAACTGCTTTACTTAGCAGGGAGCTGTGTGATTGAATTATTGCTTTGTGATAAACTCTGAAGAATGAAGTGGATATAATAAACATAAGTGCATTTAAAAGCAAAAGCATAAAAAGGAGAAAAGCATGCTCAACCTGTTTTTTTTCAGCACCTGCTGTGGTGTTATTTGGTAGCCATTGGTTTAGGGCTAAGAGAATGGACACTCAGTTTAGTTTCCTGCCACTCCCTTTCCCCAGCTGCTCCAAAGACTTCTCACCTCTCTGCTGAGTTGCCCTTAGTTTCTTCTTTGGACTGGTTTCTGTCTGCAGTCAGTGCACAAAAATGTGATGCTGGGTGAAGCTGGAACAGTTCTGTTGCCAAGAGGAGCAGTTTCTTGTGTTGGGCAGAAAACTTTTCCTATAAGGCTGTTTGCTAATGAAATCATAAAAGCAGGTTTTCAATTTGCTTTTCTCTGGTAAATTCACAAACCAGCTACTTCTGACCCCACCCTATGTGAAAAACACAGGTCCTCACTGTCCCATAGAGCTATCCCAGAGCCAGTATTGTAAACTAGAGGGGTCACTAGAGGCAGGTAAGTACAGAGGGGAAGAAGATCATTATGCTGGTTCTATCCATGAGATTAATAAAAAATCCATGAGATTATTCTCCTAAGAACTCTAGTAGTTCTTCATAACATGTGCATAATATTCTCTGCATAAAAATAGTCCTAATTTCAAAACCCAGGACAATAAAACTAAAAGGCTGTGGATGGAGCTGCATTAAATATTGGTGATGCTGTAAAACATGTAGGTAATTGTATTTCTTAACTCTCTTCTACAGCCTGTAATAACAGCAAAGCTTCTTTTATGAGGTTTCCAGATGTGGTAAAAAGAAATGCAGAATTTGATGCTAAACCCTTGCTTGCATACAGGTTTCTCCTGTGGTCTCCAAAATCCATCTTAAAAAGCTCCTAAAGTGAAATAGAATTTCATTAGCATCATGCAAAAATGTAATTTGTATTAGTATCATGCAAAAAAATCCTGTAAACAATCCAGTGTAAAAGCTATGAGATTGTACAGGTATGAACTTTTCCATCTCTTGAAAATAATATTAGAAATGCTATTTATTAGAGAAGTGCCCTGTGTTTATTAACAGCACATTGGTACTAATGTCCAATCTTTCTGCAATTATGGTTTTCTGAGTCAGTGTGAAAACTTCTAAGCTTTTTACATTAAACTCAGGTGCTCTCCTGAGTTTATTGGCCAAAGAAACAATGAAATCCAGTAGTAAAAAAAAAAAAAAAAACAAAGGAAAGAAAGGCCATTTTGTTTATTGATATATGTGTGTGAGAAATAAACAAAAACTATGTGTAATTAAGGATTTATTAATTGCTTAGCATTTTTGATGAACAGAGAAAAAATGTGTATAGTTTTTTTTTTTTTTTTTTTAATAGCCAGTATAGTTAATGATATCCAATATCTTGGGCAATAAAAAACCCCCAAGGAACAGTCTTGCAAAGCAGCATTTCTGCTTCCTGCTTCTATTTTTATTTTTTAAGACTTTGTTTCCTGGCACTGTGGCACTATATGCATGGAAAATGAAATATATAACTTCAGATTCATTACTGTGGAGCTGGAGGGGAGCATTTGGCACTTTCTTTGGATATTGGCAGGGTAAGTGAACTCTGCACAGGGTGATTTTAGCAGAAAATAAATAGCTACTTACTACCTTGTGCTCCTCTTGGAACAGGATAATTTGTATCCATCTGAAAGTTTGATCATCTTTCCCTCCTGGGAAGGGGTAGGGATGGAGATTGAAAAAGTGGTTCCTGCTGTAAGCAGTGTCTTCAGGGTCTGGAGCCTGTTTTGTAGAAAAACAAAAAGAAAGATGTAAGGATTTCAAGTGGTGGGTGAATCACTGTGTCCTTAGGTAAGGCCTGGAGTTCAGCTGCTGCCCTTTAGTGAAACTTCCCCTACTGATCTTTGGATTTCTCTGACATTATCTTCCAATCTTGCATTATTTCTTCCTTGTTTGAAAGCTCCTTCACTGCAAACCCCATCCCCATGCAGCTGTTTCCAGACTGCTCTTTAATAGGAGCAGCCCTTAAATGCAGAATTTTGTACAGTCCATTTCCTTTCCTGCTTGAAACTGAGTCCACAATTTTATGGGCTTGCCACCAAAGTTAATAATTATGCAAATATCTGAAGTTGGAGGGGAGATGTTGGTCTTTATCTGAGATAATCAGATGTTGCTGAAGAAAATAACAGAAACACTGTGATCTGGTCTTAAAAGTGACAAAATATATTCCCATTTTATATAATATGTAAAGATTTACATGTGCAGATATCCAGATTTCTTCTTCCCTTCATTTATTTTCTGTCTATTTTGGTTTATTTCAAAGGCTATATATATATATATATATATATATATTTTTAACCTGACCTGGATTTTTTTTCTTTCTTTGAAAGAATTTACAAAGGAAAGAGTAAGAAAATAGGGATGATAGCTAGGGATTTTGTTGTAAATAACTTAGTAGGGCACTAAGCTTTGTCAGTTATAAATCTGATTACTTTGGCTGCAGAAGGACATGGTGGAGAGTACACACAACCATTGACCAGTCCAATCCCTGTCAGCTGGAAAAGTGTTTAATTGCAGAAGGTATTCCATTGTCTGGCTTAGTTTTGGAGACCTTAAATGAGAGTACATCTTCCTGTAGCAATCTTGATCTTCAGGTTTTCTAATAGGAAATAAGAATTAAAAATGCTGCCAGTGAATAATGAATGTGGTTGATCCTGACAGCTCATTGGTGCAGAGTGAAGAATTTTTTCAGGAAATTTTCCCAACTTCTCTCAAGTTACCTAGAAATATGTATGCTGCCCTTTGGCAAATATTGAGGACTCAACAGATTTGCATTCTTTTACTGAGATCTGTGCTTACATCTCTTGTTTCAGGGACTATAGCTGTTAATGACAATAAAACTCAGAATATTTTTGTGTATTCCTCTGTGAATATATGAATTTCTTGCATTTTTTTCTGTTCAGACATTCTTTGCCAATCTTTCCTGTACATGATGGAGTGCACTGGCTCCTTGGTGGCACTGAGGGATGGGTGTAGAGCCAGCACAGTGACAGCACTTTTCATACATTTGAATAAAGAGTGTTGCAGGAGGAGCTGCAGTCTGAATGATGGCCTGCAGCAGGCAGTGCCCTGGAATTCTGTTTGTGCTAGAGCTCAGCAAATCACCTGAGCATGTGTGTGGTTTTGTGTGTGTGTTTTTTTTTTCTTATTGTAAACCTCTGTTCTGGAATTAGGTTTATCACTTTTTCCACCATAAAATCCAAGGTTGTGCCAGCAGTCCCACCAGGCACACCCTGATTTAATTTTCAAAGGAAATAATTTTTTCATGCACCTATATTTTTAAGGCATACATTCTTCAACCCTTTTTTGTTTGTTTGTTTGTTTCTTCTCCTTTTCCAGTTTTAATGTGTTTTTTTTTTTTTTTGAAAATTATAATAAACCACTCCATCCAAGTCAGAAATATTTTCACTCCATTTTTTTTTTTTTTTTTTTACCTCAAGCCTTTGCATTAACCTTATTTACTTGTTTTATTTTTGTGGTTTTATGTTGTTTCCAGATTTCCTGTATCAGCCTCAGCAGAAGCTTTCATTTGCTGAGTGATTGCTAGTTCTGATGTGGGCATCTTTACTTTCATGCAGTGAGGAGAAAAGAGAGCAAGTGATGAGACCCCTTTTGAACATCAGAGGAACCATAGCACTGGTTTAGGCAGGAAATCCCTCTGCTCCCCACGTTTATTTTGCAAACATTTATTTTCTTTAGTAGTCTCTAAAATAAAAAAAAAAGGGAAAAAATTTATAATTTTAAAGCATTTTTGCTTTACAGTTGAGCAGTGGTTTCACTGTCATGTTTTGTAGACTGTATATTACAGTTTACATGGACAGACTGGCTGAAGAAATATTACTTCAGCTTCTCATAACATGTTTTCTTTCCTTAAAGAGCAACTGAGAGAGTGTCTGCCCATAATTTTATCTGTGGCTGTCCCTGGCACGTTTCTCATGCTGTACACTGCCTTTGTCACCTGGGCAGTGAAATGTGTAGGCAGTGGCCTTTGCTGGAGCTGCTGCTTCCCTTGGGTCTCTCTTGCCTCTTGTCTCTCCTGAAAAATAAAATAAAAAGTGGGCCTGGGAAACCTGGCATGAAGGTGATTGATTGAAATTGCTTTAAGATTATTTATGATAAAAATGGAAGTGGTTTGGGAAGCACAGCACTTGGATTCCACAGTAGCACATATGCCAACTTTGGGCAGTAAAAATATGGTTTAAAACATTTGGAATTTCTTAAAAGAAGCTTTTTGTGTGTGTGAGATAAACACAAACTTGTTTTCACAGAGCTGAGTGTGTTGTGATGTTTGTCAATGGATATGGGTCAAGGGCAAGAAATAATCCAGCACTGAGCAGTAGAGAGATTCCACTCTCTCTCTACTCTGATTCTCTTCAAGAGAAGAGATTCTGCTCCAGAAATTTGTTGCTGAGCTGGACTCAAGAAGCAAAGAACCCCCTCTTTAGAATTGCTCATCTGTGTGTGTGTTGGTGTTACCCCTGCAGTCAGGGATGGATGTTGGAGTGGAGTCCTGTGTTGGTTTATTCCCTGTGCCCTAAAGGAGATGAGAGTGGGAAGTGGCCAGGCTGGAATGCAGCCATGGTGCAGGAGAGCACTGGTGGTGCAGCAGGGGCTGCTTGGTGCTCACAAATTTGCTGTGATGTTAATTAATTAATTAATTAATAATTAACTAATGCTCTGTATGGGGCTTGGGCAGAATGAAGAGGAGTGTGCTCAGTGTGACTCGTGCCAGCTCTGCACAGAGCTTTCATTTTTTTGTTGGAATCTGTCTGTGCAGAGCCTGGAGCTGGAAGCCAGGCCAGGGAGTTGTTTTGTTGTCTCTTCTCTCTGAAGAGTTTATTTCTGAAAGGCAGCAGAGGGGGTTGGACTTTGATTCTCCTTTCTGCAAAAAGCAGCCTGTGGAAGAACAAGTAAAAAAAAAAAAAATCCTAAGATAGCACTCCAATCCTTGGAGGCTTTTAGCTGAAATTCTTCTTTCCTAAAACTCCAGCAAGTTGTGTGAAATACACACCCAAGTTTTGCCAAGTCTGAAGACAATGTTTTGGGAAAGGCCCAGAAAATTTGAGAAGATACATAAAGCATCTCCAGGCTGGCTGATATTTCTTTCAGAAACTGCTAAAAAGGGAAATAAAAGGCTTGACTGATATCATTCCACTGATTTGTTAAAATAACTTCTTAAACAAAAGAATTTAAACAATGTTTTTGTGGAACAGATTGAGTGATTCAGTTCTCTCATTAGGGAGCAGACTGGAGGAGTTTGGGGCTGTGTTTGTGCTGATGCTCAAGACTCTCTGTGAGCCAGCTGTGGATGGGTAATTGGCCATTCAGGGAAAGGTTGTGGAGGTACCACCCCTGTGCCAAGAATAATGTGCAGTGTGGTGTCCTTTGCTCCAGGAATTGTGGTTTCTCAAACAATGAACAATTTTGGTTTAGGAAGAATTTTTTATTTTCTCATTGGTTTTAGTTTTTGTGGGTGGTTGGTTTGGTGTTTTGTCCTCATTAAAATTCTTTCTTCCACAGTGTGTACCACAGTAAGGTAATTAAATCAGGAATTTTTCCTCTTGGCTCTGGTCTAGTCTTTAGGCAATGTTACTCAGTGGCTCTTGCACCTGATCTCCCTGTCCCACCACCCTGTCAGCACCTGCTGCAGGGACTGTGCCCCTTTCTCCCCTCCTGTCCTTGATGTCCCCAAGGTGCCACATGTCCTGCTTCCTCAGAAGCAGTTCTGCTCAGCTCAGGTAATCCCTGTGGCTGCATCGATCCTGGTGCCACTGCTAATGATGGGGAACAAGCACTAAACAGTGCTGGGCATTCCCTGTGTCTCCATTGGATTCTGCAAATGATTTTTTCCTTCCTCCACCAACATTCTTTGTACACCAGGACAATGTTGTGTTTGTGACTTCTGCAGTATCCTGTGACTCTTGTTTTCACTCAAACATCACCAGTACTGATTGCAAAGTTTTTTTTTTTTCCTGGCCATTTTTTTTTTAACATTTTGGTTTTTATTTTTACTAGGTCTGTTTTATTCCCTCCCCAGAATACTTGAAATATATTTTCCTTAAGAGTCCTTGTTTCTTGGAACAACTTACTTCTAGTGGTATCCATTTTGAGATGTAGCCTGATTCCATGCTAGTTGAAATCTCTAGGGATGGGACAAAATCCAGAGATTGGGACATAAGTCAGGAAAAAATGAAATCAGATATTCCAGCTAGTGGGAGGTCAAACTACCTTTTGCCACCAATAGCCAAAACACAGCTAATCATTGCAATCCTTCTTAAAATTTATGTCCCTATTGATTTTTTACTTATTCCACAGCCCAAAGCATTAAGAATTTAACAAAGACATCAATATCCTTAGAAAACATTTACACAGGGAGAGTGTATCTGTTGCACAAGGTGTCTTTTGAAAGAGATTAGCAGAATGATTTACATTTTCTAATCAGTATTTCTGGATAGTAACCTAATGCTGGAAGGTTAAGTACAGCAGTTCTGTGTGTGAACCCCTGGGAAAGAGGACCAGAGACTAAATAAATCTGAGTTCTCCCTGTTTATTGAAGCAAAAGTCTCCTGAGTGCAGTGCAGGAGTAAGTTTAAATATTCCCCTAGTTTCCATAGTGATGCTGGTGGAACAGGGAGGCCTTTTCTCAGTAACACATTTCTGGCTAAGCCAGCAGTCCTAAATGTGATCAACAAGTCCAAACTGAATGTGCTACATCACTGCTCTAGGATGGCCCAGCCCCCTAGGGCGAGGAGTTTTGTTACCATGAGCAAAGCTGAGCAGGGGATGAAGCATTTTGGAATGGTGACAGGTGGTGGGTGCTGCACAGCAGACTTGGGAGCTCCCTCCAGACTTCCACATTGTTTTTCCTTACTCTTCAAGACTTCAGGGATGTATCTGTGTGCACCAGCAGGCTTGTGTTCACATGAAGGGTAATATCTTCACCCTGTGCCTGCTTGTTCAGCTTTCCCCACTTGCCATCAGCACAAAGGGTACCCAGCTGGAGCTGCACTCCTTCCCCCATGGGATGGATTTCTGGTGGCCTGTTAACTTCTCCTTTGGAAGCTGCTGTTTATTCCTGCAGCTGGTTCATGGTCCTTCTTAAAGGCTCATTTAGGGCTGCTCCAATTTGTTCATCAGCAATTGGGTTTTCTTCAAAGGAGTGCTGTGCAGGAGGGGGATGAACCTGGAGCTGTAGCTGTGTGCAGCAGCAGCACAGCTGGCTGATCCTGCCTTATTTCCATTTGCCTAAACCAAATCCTTGAATTTTTGTCAGTTTTCTAGGCAGTTTAACAAACACTCAGTTGTGTTTTGTGGCAGATAGGTAAGCTGTACAGTGCTTAAAGTCAGTATCTCTAAAAGGCAAAGTTTTACATTTCTAATCCTTACATTTTGTTATCCATTCATGTTTTTTCTTGGATTAAGAGGCAGTAAAACCAGTGCTTTCTACACCATTCTGTCTAGCTCAAATGTTTGCATAATGGATCCATAAAAATTGCATTTTTAAACACATTTGTATCTATGAAGATATATATACACATAAGTTTATTTCACTTTTGGTCCTGTTTTATCTCTGTTTAACTGATTCTGTTGTGGCAGATTTCACAGACACTGACTCATATTTGCCACTCATTTTCCTGGTCTGTTTTGCCCAGGACAGGGTTATATTCTTATGAAAATGTGGTTGGCACTGGAACAGTTTTGCTTGTTATCTTTTTCAGTGTGATGCAAAAGGACTTGAGTAGGATTAGTATGTTTAGGTTTTAGTATCTTTGGGAAAATATGTTTGGATTTATCTGTCTACAAAAACTGAGCTCATGCATTTAGGATTCTTTCAAGGTCCATTCAGTGCATCAGTTCTGTTCAATTCTCACAATAAAGTGTGAAGTGCAGTGAGAACAACAATGCTGTAAACTTGAACTTATTACATTTTTGACAATTGGATTTAATTACATTTTTAATTTACTGCTATAGAAATCAAATGTGTCCCCTATACTTTCTGTGTGTCACTGTAGTGTGGAGAGAACCCCAAGCAACTTGATCTTTGCTTGTTTCTCCAACCTGAGAAAGTTTATAAGCAATTTGTGTGAGAAACCTGCAGCTAGTAATCATTAGAGTAGCCAGGTATTGTTTTTCCACATCTGTAAATATAGATTGGCTTTGACCCACTAATGCAGTGCAAACTCAGAGCCTCTTTAGGGAGATAAATTAAACTCCAGGCACCTTGTGAGGAAACTATTACTCCAACAGGGGAATGGGAGAATCAGTCAGGTTTTTGACAGAATTATCAGCCTCCCATGCTAAGAGTCACTTAACTGTAACCCAGTTTTTGCCTGTGTTTTCCAGGATATCTTTCCCCTCAGGGATAAAGCATGTCTTCTGTCCATAGTTGAGACTTCCTGATGAATGCAGACCATCTGATTTAACTGTGCCTCAAAGGGAAATGCAGAGTGTGCTTTCTGCACTTGCAGCCTACTTGAGGCATAGGAATGACTGAATTTCTTCTGCATGTGGAATATTGATTTTTCAGTTCAGCCAAAGCTGCTTGGAAGCCTAAAGTTTTCTGCAAATCTGTAAGTTGCACTTTGAAAGTAAAAATTCCAAGCACTTTGAAAATGTGGCTGTGAAAAGCTAGGACTTTTGAGTTGTCATTGTGAGCAACAGCAATACATGGAGCAGGGAAGAGAATCTGTTTTACTGCAGGACAGGCATTACATGAGAATTAGTCTGACTAATTTCAAAAGTTGGTTTTTGACCCCATCCTAGAGCAGCTGTCTCTGGGATAAAAGGCAGCTTTGTTTCTTCTCAGGCCTGGAGTCTTGTCTGCCAGGTTGGGTCTGTTAATTCTGTAATGATGGTTCAGATAATTATGAATTTGTTATCAGGATCTCAGCTGAGACAGCTCCTCTGTAAAGGTCACTAAGCTGTCAGATTCAGAGTGGCAAGTGTGGCTGGCTGCAGATACATTTGTTAGAAATGTTTTCTGATGCTTTCTTTTCATTTTGGTTTTCACTTGCAAGTTTTTTATGAAGGAGTGTTTTCTGTATAAACTTAGTGAAGAAGGTTTAGATAGTTTGCTTCAGCTTTCTCACATTTTGGACAGTGTGATTTTTAATTTTGAATGTTGAAATCTTGTCTTTGGCATAATAATTTCATTTTGACATTGCTATTATAATGGGCTTTAAATTACTTGGTCACACTATTTTATTCATGCAAAAATGATGTATTGTATTATTGGAGTGAACAGATCAACATTTCAAAACCAGTATTTCAATATATTCTATTTGAAATTCTGAGGAATATTTTAACTAAAAAATAGTGAAGTATAAGGTTTTCAGTTTATTCTAATTTGGAATAAAAATGATTGCACTATCCAATATTTATTCCTCTCTATGGGCAATGTAGAGAAGGAGGCTCTAAGCCATATTATCAATTAAACCACATTATAAATTTCCCAAGCTATGATGTCATCTTCCATGAGTGGAAATCTGTTGCAGAGTGAATATTATAATCTGCAGCATTTCCACTGATTCTTGATGGGTTCCAGATGCACAAAGATGTGGAAAAATGGGCTCCTGTTATGAGGTGCTTCAAAGGTAGATGCTAATTCTTTGCTTTCTGGGCAACTACACATGTAATGAAATTTATGTAAGCTATGAATTTTTATGTTTTTTCCATTTTCATACCCACTGTTGTACCTTGTCCTCCTAGAGGCAAGGACTCACTGTTCCAACAAGTTAGCTCTTTCTTTTTTTAGCAATTTAAAATGGTCTTATAACATGTTACATAAATGTTCCTCTCTGCTTAAATACTCTGCCCTTTTCTCTAGCTGTTCCCTGAGCTATGATTTTGATAAATTGTTAATTGAAAACAACTTCAAACTCAAACTTCTTGCTGAAGACCTTGATTAACTCATGCATGTTACTGTAATGGAAATAACAGCAACAGTTCTGCTGTATTCTTCCAGAAGTTATAATGTTAAATTATAGTTTTACCTACTTGGCTAAAATCAGGGCAAAGAGTATTGATATTGAGAAAGAGCTGAAAGTGAAGATAAATAAAGTTTTTACTTCAGGGACTGCCATTGCCAGCATCATTGTTTGATGAGTAGTATATGGAAATAGAGGCAGACAATATTTCTTTCAGGATTAAAAGCTTTCTGACTCACTGTCATCTTCAAAATAACCTTTTATTAATTTTAACCAAACACTTTTTGAGTATAGGATGTGTCTGTCCTGAGTGCTGCAACAACAACCACTGATTGCCTCACCTGTAGATTAAAATATACTCTGAGTTAACAGTGGGTTTTATTTTGTTCCTCATTATGAAACTGAACAAGTCTGAATATTCAATAATTTGCATTATTTTTTTTTTCTGTTTGCTTGGTGGTTTTCTGGATTGAGTAAGGCCAGGAAATAAAATGAATTTGAAGTAGGGTTTGTTTTTATCTGAGAGCAGGACTTGGCAGAGCTGGGAGTGGGAAAGCAGTATCCCTGACAGCCTGACTCCAGGCTGCCCTGGGAGAGTTCCCTTGCTGAACACCATGAAATCTCCTAATTCCCTACACTGGTGATGTGTTGGATGAAGGTTATTCTAGTTCTTAGTAAAAGTGGAGACTGACTTAGTGTCTGCTTTAGTCTCTGCTTCCTGGTTTGTTTAATAACCATAAAAACCTGCAGAGCAAAACTTCTCAAGCAACTTTATTCAGTAACTCAGAGTGCACTGATATATCTGCAGCTATTTATTCCTTTAGCAGTGAATTTCAGCACAGTGTCACATTTTAAAAATAAATTTCATTATTGCATTGACTCAAAAAAGGAGATTTGGATATTAATTTTTAATTAAAATTTAAAAATGCTTGGGAGTTTTTGTTATTTCTAGTAAATGTGATGCCTCTCTGAATAGCAGTTTACAATGTTATATTTGTGGGATTGATAAAAGAAAAACTTGTATAAATCATGATTTTTCAGGAAGACTTGATTTTTCAGCACCCACAAGTGACTATGTTGCTTATATAAACTAATTTAAACATAACAGTTTTCAAAGCAGCATTTCCTTCTTTCATAGATGTGAATGAATTCAGGCAGTTCCTTGCTTGGGATTCAATGTTTAGACAAGTGTGAAGAGCTCAGGGGTGAGGAAGAGGGTTTGGTTTTTTAGCAAATAAGGAAACTGATGTGGAGAGGCTGTTATCAGCCACTGACTTGGACAGTGCTGCTGAGAGCACAGGGAAACCTGTTTGATGTGGCAGCCAAAGAAGGTTTGTTACCTGCCTTTTCAAGGAAGGCTTTTTTATGCTTTGTTTCCTTCTTTTTTTTTTTAACCAGTTTTGATGCCTGTGCTGGAATAAGAACTGGGCTCTGATCCTGTTGGAGGTTAATCTTAATGAACAAACAGTGCCAGAAAAGAGAGATAGGAATCTGTAAGATCTCCTGTGCTTTCCCTCAGAGCTCTTGATGGCCTTTTCCTTCCCTGCTTCTCAAGGAGGGATAAAGCTTAATGCTTTGTCAGAGAATTTACTGAATAAATGAAAAAAAATAGTTTAAAAAGAACTTGGCCTGTCATTTTAAAACTCCATCAGTTGACCATCTTTGTTAAGACATGATTAGCTGTGTGTCCACAGCATCTCAGAACAGTTGATAGAGACCTTTACAATTCCTGTAGGTCACCCCCTGCAGTGAGCAAGGACATCTCCAACAAGATCAGGCTTTCCTGAGCTCCATCCAACCTTAAAAGGCTCCAGGGGTGGGCCAGCCCCTGCCTCTCAGGGCAGCCTGTTCTGGTACAAAGAGTAAAAAACTTCTTCCTTTCTCCTAATCTAAACTGATCATCTTTTAGCTTCAAAACATTCGCCCCTGTCCTGTTGCAAAAGACCCTGCTAAAAAATGATAAATAACCAAGATAGAGCAAAACAGTTTGTGGTGGCTGAACTGACAGTGGTTATTTGGGAGGGTATTAAAGAAAGGACCACAGAGAGGAATTGCCTGATTATATCTTTCCCAGAACAGCAGTGAAATGTTCTTTCAATAATGGATTCTTTTTAAGCATTTTACCATGACAGCCTTTAATTATAAGGGTGATTATTTTTACTGCATTTTGTGATGTATTTTTTTTACATAACAGCAAACTGATTTGCTGCATTCAGTTCTTCCAGTGAAGGAGAAATATTTTTAAAGTGCTTAATCTGAATTTAAATTAATGCAAACCTTTGTACTCAGCTTGCATAGCATGCAAAGGATAACTTCTGAAAAATACAGCTTTGTGACACACTGATTACTTCTGTAAAGATAGAAGTATATTCTCCCTTTGATGAGTGTGTCTGACTTCCATTAGTGCTAATGGGAGTTATGCATTTATGCTTTGAAGAGTCTACACTCCAATTAGTTATAACACTTAAAGGAAATGTGAGATGTTGTTGAAAGTAGAGATTCTTTAGTGTTGAAATGGGTTTTTTTTCTGAATTTCTCTCCTGTTCCCTGTTGCTCTGTGGATGCTTTGATGTTGACTGACATATTGTCATGAAATCTTGTAAATATGAGTATTGTGTGCAGTTGAAATTGCATTGTGACATAGTGATAGTTAAAGACATCTCACATCTAATTCTTAGGTATGGAGTCTGCCTTCTGGCAGTCTCTCTCTTTCCCTGCTTACCTTTAGGTGACAGCTGAATATCTCTTCCCTTGATTGATCAATTTCAAGGTTAAGCTCAGATCAAGTTTTACCTGGCTGAAGTTGAGACAGACAAGAGAGCTGCGTTCCTTATGCCTTGCCTTAATCTTCTTCTTGTGAGCAGAAAACAACAAGCATCAGCAAACAGATAAATTGTCCCTGGATCCTGTGCTTCAATCTGATTGCAAACTGGAAGCAACCCTTGAGAGAAGTGTGAATGGCTTTGAGGAAAACAAGGATGAGCTGTTGCTGGAAGTCACTCACACTGAAGGTGATGCAGATGCAACAGGTTCATCTGGGAACGAAAGGCAGTTAAGCAATTTACTCTTTGAAGAGACATGTAAGTGTAGAGGATCGGCACAAAGGGAAAGAAGATGAATCAGTTGGACCAAAGAGACCTAATTATTTCTTTTCCCTAAAAGTAGCTTATTAATATTAATCTCAGTTGCTTTTCCCTGATGTGTGACACTTGGAGGTGCCAAAGCATCTGACAAATCCTCTGTAAGGCTGAAATCTCCCTTTGAGCCACAGGGGTTATTTGGGGCTGGAGGAATACAAATTGCATTCAAGCTCTGATTTATGGAGCTCAGAACTGAGCAAGATCAATAAAGATGTAATGATACTTTTCATATTCATTCTTGTTCACAAACAGTGTAAGATTTGCAGCTCAGCTTTGCCACAAGCTGGAATCCCCAGACGTTGGTTCTGGTTTTTTGGGTTTTTTCCTGCTCTTGGCCTGAGGGACTGTGATGGTGGCAAATGCATCACCTAGAGAATCTGCCAGAAGGAGGGAGCAGGTTTCTGGTTTTGGTTAGGGTGTAATGTAGTTCTATTATTGGATGTTGTGTCTGCCTGACACATTCAGCTCCGTTTTAGGGATTTTGTTTCTTTTTGTCTCCAGGTTAATATTATCCAGTACGAGTTCTTTCTACATTTAGAGAAGTTTCTTCTTGTGTATTTGTGTATTGAGTTTCACATTTTCTCTTGCTGACTGAGGTCAGGCTCCAACCTGGCTGCAGAGCTGCTGCTGAAAACCCTGACACCCTTCACTGCAGCAGCGTGGATGTGCTGCTATGATAGTTTAGTCTGAAAACTGTAATTATGGTAATGGCAAAAGAGCAAGTCTCTGTGGGGACACAGATATCCTCCCTTCATGCAAACAAAAGACAGTCTCAAAACTGTAAGTTCTGTTGTTTCATCTGTTAAAATGGGCAATTAGTCAAGGCACCAGGAGAGAACTCTCTGATAGTGGTGAGAGCTGGCACAGATCTTTCTAATTTGTGTTGCAACAAATTGAGAGATGTAATCTCAGCAGATGAGGGTGTTTAAATAAAATTAGAGCTGTGATGTGAAATGACAAAGGGAAGAAACTGACAGTTAAGGATGACATTTTGTCTTGTTTTAAAGCAGCTGTGAAATGGAAAAAGACCATCTCAGTGGCTTGTGTTGTGCTGAAACAGATGAGCTGTCAGCCCTAACTACAGATTTCTGGCTTGGAATTTGAGTGTGATATGTCAATTGCATTAACAGGGTATATAAATAAATATATTATATATATATATATATAAAAGTATATTTGGTCCATGATTTTCTTGCCGTTGTGCTTCAACACAACTGGAGAATGGATTAAAATGCTTTAATTTAAAATAGGAACAAGCTTCATTGAGGCTGATTTATGAATATACATATGATGTATGAGTATACATGTTATATATGAATGAATTTCATCTAGACCTCTGTCTGCCTACAAAAACTCTGTTTGATTAGGATTAAATAATTTTTCTTTGGTGTAAGAAACCAAGACTTCTCTCTGTGGTTATGGGTATGTTAGATCTAAAACCTAAACAAAAAATAACTTTTTTTCTTCCATAAAATCAACTCTCATACCTGAGTTTGGTGCCAGCCTCTTTTTATTTATTTTTTTTTTTTTCTGCACATGTAAACTTAAAAATTTTCTTAAATGAAGATTGGAGCATGATGTAAATCTCTGGTTCTTCACTGAGGGCCATATGCACCTATAATTCCTGGTCTTTGAAGAGCCTGGGTGCTACAATGCATATTTTCATCAAGGAATCCTTCTGTGAGACCAAGTCTGGATGGATTAGGAAGTCACTGCCTGCTAGTGGGCTGCAGTTCCTCCCTTTGCATCAGTGCAAAAGGAGCTGCTGCTTTGAGCAGGAGTCTCATGGAAATAATGACCTCAGTGAAGATCTGCATCATCTCCATAATGTATTTTCTTTATCATTGTGCTTTATCAGTGAGAGGCATAATCTCTATCCCTGGTTTGACACGAGGAAATTAAGGCACAGCACTGAAGGAATGGAAGCAGTAGCTGAAGAGAATTGTGAACTCCCTATTTCCAGGGTGGAGATGGTGAGGGATTGATGCTTCAGGCAGGCTGTGTCAGTGAGCAGCTGAGAGCCTGCAGGAGAGGATTGTCCAAGGGAATCTGCTGCTGTGAGGAGCAGCTCCACCCTGTGTGCTGACAGGGGGATTTATTCAGCCCAGCTGCTGCCTGATCCCAGAAATCACCAGGTGCCCTCCTGGAGGAGTTTGGTTTCACGTGCAGGACTGCAGTTTTTCTGCTCGAGGGTTGTTCTGTGGTGAGAATTGTTAAAGGGAGAGAAATGAGGGGATGAGAGAAGCATCTTCCAGGAGGGGTTTGGATACAGCTGGTTCTCAGCAGAGAAGGGGAAGTTGCAGGAGGAAAAGATCAGGGAGAAGGTATTTGAGAGAGGAGGATAAAAGCTTTCTTGATGTTTTTTTCTGATCTGTCTTCTCTGATTTTTGGGTTCATAGGATTTTCATAGCATTCTGGGAAGGGAGTGTTTCTGCTAAGTGAATTCAGCTTTCTTTGCTCCCTTTCCTGTGCTTTTATTATTGCTGGACATTCCTCCTCACCAGGAATATTGATTAGCCTGGGAAATCCATCATGAGCATTGTTAGAGTGATTTATCTCTGTACATCTTGCATATTATAGTGATGACTGCCTTGCAGTACCAAACCCTGAGAGAAATACATTCCAGGCTTGCAAAATGTTTCTGTAAAACAATAAAATGATTTCACCCAAAACTCCTGGGTAGCAATAAAGAGTAAAGTTTAATTAAAAAAAATACAAATCTGCTGATTCAATTTGCATAATATGTATATTAAATCCTCCAGGATTTGGCTACATTGCTGATCTCTTTTAATTGGGCTTAACTGATTACCAAGATTAATCAAAAAATGTTTGTGGTATGTCTAGACTGACATTTACAGTTGAGTGCTGAACTCATTGCAATGGCTATTTAATTGATTTGAATGAAGAGGAGAACTTCTGCTTAATGATTTTTGCCTATTTCCTCTCATGGTGGCTCAGAGGTTCCACGGAGCTGATTCTGAAGCCTTGCAGTAAATCACAGGCTGGATGACTGTCCTGGACTGGGATTAAAGATTGGTGCTGCATAATTTCTCTGATAAAACCCAAATATTCTCATTTGCAGTAGGTACAACAGAACAGATTTTTGTGTGTGCTGTTTTTTTCAGGATTTGGTGCCAAGAGGAGGGATACTCAATAACCTAATTGCAGTTGTGTGTTGGGGTTTGGGTTTTAGGTACTGAATGCTCTGTGCTTTCTTTAAATGTGTGCCCAACACTGCATGAAACTGATTTTTATTTAACAAGATTACTTTAAGCTAAAATTCTAGTAGAAGGTTATTTTTTTTAAGTGCGTGGTAATTGATGGGCAGTTTTAACTTCAGTGTCATGGAAAGTGCTTATTATGGTGATGCTTTTATAAAGAATGTACTCACACACACTGTTTCTATTGAATGAAGTTCTAGAAAGATTAAATATATGTTACTGGAGTGGAGCCACCTCTTGTCCAAGCCTCAATACATAGTAATTTCTTCTTTGCATGCCATTTTTAAATAAGCAGTTCCACAAAAAGCTAAAAGCAAAAAAAAATTCAAGTCAGTACAAAACATAAATTAATGGCACCTTTGGATAATAATATCTTACAGCACTCTCTAGACCTGCAGTTCCATTTTGCTGACAGAATCTTTCCAATCACCTTTTTTTCATGTACACCTGTCTGTCAGTGTCTAAATGCCAGTATTTAGCACTCAGTGCAAAAAAAAAAAAAAAAAAAAAAAGTGATTGTGCTCTAACCAAATGTTGAGGGAATTCAAGTGGCTTGGAATTGCTGTAACAAGTGAATTTCAGTAGCTTTCTTACTGAGCCTCCATATTTTCCCCTGCCCTAATGTGCTGCTTTATCAGTTCATGATGAATTTTAGGTAAAACATAAAGAAATGTGCTCAAGCTGGAGAAATCAGTAAAAGCCAAAGACAGAATTCTGGAATCCCTGAGTGTTATTCAAGAAAGGGTGTTTTCCTGAAAAACTAAATTTTCCTGTAGCAAAACTAAATTTTCCTCTGTCTGGTTGGTGGCACATCAGCCACCAACCAGACAGAGCTGCTTAAACAAACCAAGGGATGAGTAAAACTGTTGAGTGTGAGGTCCCCAGGAGGAGGTGAGAGATGAGAATCTGACTCCATGTTCTCAGAAGGCTGATTTATTATTTTATGGTATTATATTATAATTAAAGAATACTATACTAAACAATACTAAAGAAAGGATACAGACAGAAGGCTTAACAAGAATGATTAATAAAGACTCATGACTGACTCCTCATACTCTGACACAGCTTATGGTGATTGGTCATTAAGTAAAAAAATTCACATGAAACCAATCAGACATTGACCAGTTGGTAAACAATCTCCAGGCCACATTCCAAAGCAGCAAACACAGGAGAAGCAATCAGATAATTATTATTTTTATTCTTTTCTGAGGCTTCTCAGCTTCCCAGGAGAAGAAATCCTGGTGAAGGGATTTTTCAGGAAATCTGACAGCAACATAAAACCAGGTCAGAACGCTCACTGCCTGTGCCCTGCTCCCTGCTGTACTGCCAGGGCAAGCACTGTGCCTGCAAACATGGTAAACCTTTAAAAGGATCTGTGAAATCATTTCAAGGGAATTGCTCTGCAGAAAATGCCACTTGCCCACAGGGAGGTACAGGAGGAAAACCACTTACTCTGCAGTTGGTGAGGGATCACAGATTTAGAGCAGTTTTAGCTGACACTGTGTCCTGACAGAAACTATCTGAAAATAGTGCAAATTTGAAACCCAAGGATAAACATTTCCAACTAGAGTTTCTTTGATTTTACAGCTCTGGTAATAGATATGAGGGCTTTGTTTTGCACCTCTCACCTTGGTTTCATAGCAACACATGTCCAGGACTTTCAAGGGTTAATTATTTTTTGTAACCATAAACTTAGACTGAAATATTCTCTTCTACAGACTCAGCATTGCCTAAGCAAGTCAGTCTCATTTTTAAATTACAAACCTGTGTGAAGAAGTGAAAAATTCAAGAAAAAGTCTTGTTTTCCACCATGCACTTGAAACACTGTGGGCAGGGGTTGCTTTTCTCCAGCAGCATAAGAGTTAATAATTTAGTTTATGTACATAGAAACTGTGCCTTCACATTTTGAATGGAGAATAAAAGCATATTTTCATGGATGCTGGCTTCTTACATTTTTGGGAATGGCCAGGATCCTTGTTTCTGCCATAAAAGAGTCCCATTGCTTCCTGCAAACTTATGTCACCTCTACCTCTAGGCTGGCATTA